>NC_056730.1:511773210-512143210 GCF_019279795.1 Protopterus annectens | reverse complement strand
ATTTTGCCCTCATCTAATGTTTTGGTCATCTTCTCAAAGAAGTCCACCAGGATGAGTGGGCATGACCTGCCTATGATGAAATCATATTGGGTCATATCCATGTCTGAAGTTTTCCTATGTCATTGTTTATCATTTCCATTCATACTTTTTCCATTGCTTTGCATATGAGACTACTCAGACTTTTATGGGTCTGTAGTTACTGGCCTGCCCTTGTGCAGAGGGTTGACGGTTGCAGTCTTCCATTTACTTGACACAAAGCCTGTCTAGAGACTACAATTAAATAGTGATTCTAGTGATCTAGACAGATTGTGTTTCATGTTATTAAGAAGCCATCCTGAGATATTATCGAGGCCCATCAATGCAGTATTTTTGGCCTTGGAGAGTGAATTGAGAATGTGTTCCCTAGTAATAGTTGGGGAGTTATGATTGAGGGTATTTCCTGAAGAGTAAGGGGGTAAAATTGTAGCTAAATTTGTTGGCAAGTAGATTTGCTATGTCTTCCAGCTGAATATAAGTGACTCCATTTACAATTAGTTTAACAAGTTGTGGTGTATTGCCTTTGAGGTTGTGGACATAGCTGAAGAATTCCTTGTGGTTGTCCTTGATCTGGAAGACTATTTGTACCTTAAATTTGGATTTGGTATACTTTGTTAGCCTCCTGAGTTGCTTGTTTAGATTGATGAAGGAGTTCTTGCCTTACTTGGGCATTGCGCATCCTGATTTTTGCAATGATTTTCTTTCTTTTGTTGTACAACCCATTGATGCTGGGATTCCACCAGGGAGGCTTGTTTTTTTAGTTTTTTCCTGCACTTTTTCTGGGTAGGTACAGATGCATCTATGCAATCATTATCATGATTGTACAGGGTTATCATGCATGGTTTTGCATGGGCAGCAGTGTTCTCAGAGTTTGGGGAAGGGTTTACATTTTGCTAGGGTGTCATTTAATAGTAGGAAGTTTGCCTTAGAATAATTCCTAAAAGTGCCATGGTTATTTGGAGGTCCCAGGTTTGATTTTTATTTAGGAGTCAGCTTTATGGTCTGATCTAACCAGTGAGGACATTACACTCATTATATTGGGGGTGGGGGTGGGAGCATAAGCCTATAATCTCCCATGCTTCTGAGGACCAGGTCCAGCATGTTAGCACCCCTAATGGGCATATAGACTAGCTGGTTTAGGGTGTTTGTGTTACAAAGTCTAAAACTCTCTGGGCCTGCATGTTGGGGGTCATGTATGATACCCATTTTATAGTGCAGTAGTTAAAGTCACCAATGAATATGGCATTGGGTTGAATGGGAAGTGTCTCCAATACATTTAAGTATGAGATTTGGGTTTTCTGGGTCATAGAGAGGAACCTATAGCTTGCCAGAATGTAGTGTGGGACTGCTTATGGTAATTTGGACATGGAGAAGCTCAAGCACATCATACTGTTTGACCAGCCTTGAGGTGTGTTTGTCTTTGAAATTAATTGGGACACCTTGTGTCCCTCCCTGTGCAGTATCTGGTCTAAATGTTTTGAAGGCATTATAGTCCTGCATGACTGGGGTGCTCTCCAAGGTTTTAAACACTCTCAGTAACTTCACAGGCAAGGAGAGCTTGTAGGGAATAGAGTTTCTTGTTTAGACTCCTGACATTGAGAAGTATCACCTTTGTATTTTCTTGCAGAGAACAAGTAAAGAGACTCCACCAAAAGTTGTCTTGCCCAAAATTCCAAATGTAGAGTAAAAAAAAGGCAGTAACCACCACAGTGGAACAGCTCCAACTTTTTATTAAAACAAATAAAACAATGAGACAAACTGTGATGAGTGCTTTTGGGACTAAGCCCTTCTTCAGATAATTTACTAGTGAAGCACCACCCTCTTAAATAAAACATAGCATCCAATCACATTCAGTAATTTACCCTCCTATTTTTCAAGACTGCCTTTAAAGGTATAACATCATTCAGCCCAGGGGGCTTGTTTGCTCCCAGTTCTATTATCCACTTAGTCTCCTGGAGCTCAGTATCATTAACGAAGTCCCCTCCTCTAACCTTCTTTTTTATACATTGAATAGCCATAGATCTGAATGTATGACCTTCAGACTGTGAAATGTCGATATAATGCATTGTGTTCATTCTTTAATCTAACAGAGGACAGATGATTCAAGATTCTACATTTGAGCATACAATTCATCTTACCTACATAAAAACACGTACATTGTTGGCAGGTAGTTAAGTATATTACATTCATAGTCCTACAGTCTGCATACAAATCAAATTTATAAACATTCCTTGTTACAGGGTGTATAAAAGTACTTGTCTGATCAATCTGTGCACATGCCTTACACATCCTAGATATCTTGGTACCAACATGTCTGGATATGGCATGTTGCTCTTTCCTACCTTCATGACATAACAAGTCTTTTGGATCTTATTTCACCTAAAGCCAAATGATGGTACCTCACCTACCACCCCCCACCCTTCAATCTGTCATCCGATAGCAGGATCTTCCAGTTCTGCCTAACTATATTACAGATACCGCCTACATTATTACTGTTTTTGTTAGAGGCCCTTGAGACAACCAAGTACCTTTGCTCCTCCCTTCAGCTCTGCTAATATCTTCATAAAGATTTGTAGGAGGGACATTATAAATTATTTGGTTGATAGGCGCAATAGAAAGTTTTACAATCTGACTAGTGCACAGAAACAGGCCTTAAATTCCCTTATGAGTAATACACATATAGTTAGAAAAGCAGCTGATAAGGGGGGGGGGGGAGCAGTCATTGTTATGGACAAAGTTTTCTATCAGGATAGACTTTCACAGTTGATGCAGGATGATTCCACCTTTATACAAGTTTCTCTGATTATGGTTAACAACTTGGTGGATAAGATCAGATGTAGATTTAAAGAATTGAAATGCTTAGAATTATTGGATGAAGATCTGTTTAACTTTTTGTGGAGAGAACATCCTGTGATTCCACTGTTCAAGGCCTTACCTAAGGTACATAAGGATTTGTATGACCCTCCACTGAGAACCATTGTCTCGGGGAGGGGTTGGATTACCAAGAATGTTTCCATCTGGGCTGAATGTACCTTGAGACCTGTTTTAGAGTGATTTCCTAATATTTTAAAAGACACAGGGCATTTTTTGACAACTTTGTATGAATGCATTACTCATGGTAGTGATCCAGATTATATCATGGTCACGTTGGATGTTAAGAACTTGTTCACCATCCTTAGCAATACCTATGAAGTTAATGCCGTTACACATTTATTGAATGATTTAGAAATATTTGATGATACAATGAGATGGCTGATAGCTGAATTGTTAACACTAATATTTTTCTTGTCAGGATGTGCTCTACCATCAAACAAAAGGGGTTGCCATTATTAGTGGTCAGGTGGGCAGGATCTCCAGGCTCTGCACAGAAGATACCGTGTTTGAACAAGAAATTGTTCAACTTGAGTGTAATCTTAGTGATAGGGGATACCATAAGAGTAGGGTTAGTGATGTAATTGAAGAGAGTAAGAAATGTAGGAAGCAAGGTACACAGCCCTGGTTTTCACATAATTTAATAAAGAGTCAAGAAAAGAAAGGGAATACTGATGGGTAAGGATGTTGTTGACCTACAGTAATAATGTAGGCGGTATCTGTAATATAGTTAGGCAGAACTGGAAGATCCTGCTAGCAGATGACAGACTGAAGGGGTGGTAGGTGAGGTACCGTTGTTTGGCTTTAGGTGAAATAAGAGCCCAAAAGACTTGTTATGTCATGAAGGTAGGAAAGAGCGACATGCCATATCCAGACATGTTGGTACCAAGATATGTAGGATGTGTAAGGCTTGTGCACATATTGATCAGACAAGTACTTTTATACACCCTGTAACAAGGAATGTTTATAAATTTGATTTCTCTGCAGACTGTAGGACTATGAATGTGATATACTTAGCTACCTGTGAACGATGTACGTGTTTTTATGTAGGTAAGATGAATTGTATGCTCAAAAAGTAGAATCTTGAATCATCTGTCCTCTATTAGATTAAAGAATGAACACAATGCATTATATCGATGTTTCACAGTCTGAAGGTCATACATTCAGATCTATGGCTATTCAATGTATAAAAAAGAAGGTTAGAGGAGGGGACTTTGTTAATGATACTGAGCTCCAAGAGACTAAGTGGATAATAGAACTGGGAGTGAACAATCCCCCTGGACTGAATGATGTTATACCTTTAAAGGCAGTCTTGAAAAATAGGAGGGTAAATTACTGAATGTGATTGGATGCTATGTTTTATTTAAAGGGGTGGTGCTTCACTAGTAAATTATCTGAAGAAGGGCTTAGTCCCAAAAGCGCATATCACAGTTTGTCTCATTGTTTTATTTGTTTTAATAAAAAGTTGGAGCTGTTCCAGTGTGCTGGTTACTGCCTTTTTTACTCTACGTTTGTATTTTCTTGAGTTGGTTTTGCTATGTCAGAAGTTTAACAAGTTGTCAGTACCTAAAAAAGGAACTATGTGGTTGGATAACATTGTAGACAATATTCAAAGCCTAGAGGGGACAGGTGCAGATCATCCCTGGCACAAAGTAGTGTGATCTGTCACTTTTCCCACTTGGCATGATGTATGCACAGCTGCTAGTACATTTGTGCATACAGTATAAAGTGGGTGTCCACCTAAGCCATCTCAAAATGTTTTTGGTGCAGTTCATTCCAGATGCTTTGCATCAAGAAAAGTGTATATCCATAAAAGTTCTTAGTCAGCCAGCTAAAAAGCTCAGGAGACAAGTATCCTGTTGGAAAATCTTTTTTTTTTTTAATTTTATCTCACTAGATTTTGGCTTTTGTTTATTGATTACTAGATAGTTTTATGTGTGGACTCAAAAGGGATGGATGTGGCCATGGAAGACAAATCCCACAAAAAGATTCCCAAATGCACTGTGTTTTTTGTTGGGCTTGGACTGCAACATCCAGCACTATTATATCTGCCCCTTAGACCCTTAGAGCAAGTTACAGATTCTGCATGACTACCGCATGACTACCATGAATGGAAGAGGTATGAAGCCTTAGCTTGTTCCACCATGGCATCCACAGGGACCACTTCATTCTTCAACCTTGCACTGAAAACAAAACAAATGGAGAAGAAAAACACAACATATACAACTTTGTTGTCCAGTGCCCCAGGTTGTTTAAGGGTGCCAGTTCTGGTGAGGTGCTTTTGCAGCCCCAAACAAGACAACTATTACTCCTCAGACTGCTGGTGATTCACCTTTGAAAGCCACCATGCATGCAGAACCCAGCATGTCCATTTGAACTGATATGTAGCAGGGTTCCTTTATGCACACCCCGACCTTAGGCATTTCCAGAAGAAGCCTGGGTAATAATTTTCACAGGGAATATCAGGATCCCCAAGATACTACTTAGGGAGGAAATCAAAGGCTTCAGGGTGGAAATGTGTCCTTCCAGCACTGATGACAGGAGTTCCAGGAAAGCCATCCTACTGAAAAGACCTACAAAGCTAAACATGTCTGCCTGTTTTCTGCCACCAGACAGAGGCTTAGCTTACAGGTAGTTAATAAGTCTTACCCTGTGACCCAGATTCTTCCAGAATAATGGTTGTCCCTAGCTCAAGGTATGGTGAAGGTCTTGCAGGCTGGTCAACCATGAACCTTTAGTGTCAGGATTCTCAAAAAGAAAATGCAGCACTCTCCCCTCTAGAAAAGTTTCCCAGGAAACTGTAGGGAAGTATTAGGTTATGCTTCTTGGATGCCTTCCCCAGTTAGATTTCATATTAATGCTAAGGACAACATCTCCTCAGATTCCCCTTCTTTGATTGCCTTTGAAGCAACTCTCACCAGAAGGAAAGACTTCTACAAATGGGAAGACAGAAAGGCCTTTTTACTAGAAAAAAAGCAGACCAACCTACTGGGTCTGGAGGCCATCTACTCAGTAGCTATTCCTTCACTACTGGGAACTCTAGACCATACCTCTCAACCTGAGTGTAAGAAATTGTGGACAAAGACAAAAATAAAGGGGGATAAAGGCCCAGAAATAAGGACAGAGTTTAAATATTGCTGCTATAAACATACAAAGTTGATAAAATAACAGATTTTGAATTATGTATTTTCTGAAGTGTTTGAAGTCTGAAACTCAAATGTCTGTCATTATTTAATATCATTTAGTTACTATATAGATTATGCACCACCAACACAGTCAGGGTACTCTATAAAGAAAAATGTAAAAATCCAAAAAGTGAAGAAACCAACCACCAAAGTTGCAGTTTAACCGTTTATTAAAAGTTAAGCTCTTTTGTGTTAAAACACTTCATCAGATCATAAAAGAGATGAACCCCACATCCTTAAATACACATCCTAACTAGTAATGAACCAATAAGAGCAGTCAATCAATTAAAAAACAATCAACCAATAATTAAGTCTCAATGGCAGCCTTGAACACATTAGTGAAACAGCTACTGAATTTGTAAGAAAGGATTCCAAGAAACGCTATAATTTATACCATAACCCTTATCTGCTTGTAGAGTTACATTCCATTTTAACTGTTCATTTTCAATTCTATTAAGGAGGCTGCTTCCTCTAATATTCTCACTAATAAAACACAACACCATAAATTCAGGGGAATGCCCTACCTACATAAAAACAGTGGCATTTTTTTACAAGTCTTTAAATACACTAAACTAGAAATTGTACAATATGCATAAAAATTAAAATGATATCTAACCCCTGTAGTAGGGTGATCAAAAAAGTTCCCCCCAGAAATATAAGCACAAGCTTTACAGGGTCAACAAGGATGGGTCACTATCCTATCTAATAATATAGGTGGTCTTCTCTTTCTAGCCTAACATAATCTATGCTTTAAAGACAGAGCATTCTTAAATGCAAAAGACAGGGTCTGCCCAACCACATTTCTGATTTTTTCATCCACCAACAAAATAGGCTAGTTACACTTAACTATTTCACATACAAACTAATATTACTCAAATAAGTTAAGGACAACCTAATTTTTCCATCTGGTTGCTTCACAGGTTTATCATTAGAACCTCCATCTTCAGAAAAAAGGGTTTACCAGTGCTCTGTCTCATCCCTTTCACTTGAGTGGATACATCCAAAACTTCTTCCTTCCTATAGCCTCTCTCTAAAAAAATCCTTAACAAGTATATCAAAAGCTCTGTCCATCTCTAAAGAATACGTATGAACTCTGGACATTATTAAAAACTGACTTTTCATTGAATTCTTAAAAACATAACTAGGATGCATGCTGGAATGATGTAGCTTCCTATTCTTCCAGGATGGCTTCTTGTACACATTCGTGTCAAAGTTGCCAAATGAGTCCTTAGAAATGGTCACATCTAAAAATTCAATATTATTACTAGAAAAATTTGCTGTAAATTAAAAAAAAACTCGTACTATTATTAATATAATCAAGAAAACCAGGTAACTGCTCTAAATCACCATTCCATAAAAGAAACACATCATCCACAAATCTCTTATAGTAGACGTGTTGCTTATACAGTATAACTCATGCTTTAGGACATGCTCATCCTCCCAAAAAGCCATAGTTAGACTGGCATAGCTATTGGCACATGGTGTACCTATAGCTACACCCAATTTCTGCAGAAAGAAGATATCATTAAAATAAAAATAGTAAAATCCAAAACCAAGGTTAACAATGAACAAATGATATTTACTTGGGATACAAAATAATCAGTGTTTAATGTCAGGAAACACCTTACTGCTTGAAGGCCATACTCAATTGGTATAACTATGAATTAAGTGTGGATGTCAAGCGTAACCAAAATCAGATTAACAGTATTAGAGTAAGAGCTAACAAAACTATATAAACTAACCAAAAAATCCTCTGTATCCCTTAGTACTGTGGGAGCCTTAGCTAGAGCTACTTTTAATTTGTCTTCAACATAAATCGAAAGAGGCTCTGTTATCCAGCCCTGGCCCACAACAATTTTTCTCACAGGTGGTACAGTGGTGTGTTTATGTATCTTTGGGCAGCCATGCATCGCTGGAATGGTTGGTTCATCCACATTAAAATATGAGTATAACTCATAACTTAACATTCCCATCATTAATAAATCATATAATTTCATTCTGTAATTCAGTAGTCAACTTTCTCAGTTCTAACAAGCTCAAATTGTGATACACATCAGTATCAGAAAGATGCTTAAACATAGCTTCATTATAAAATAAAGCATCCATAATAACAATTGCACCACGCTTATCAGCGGGACAAATACAAATCTGATCATTACTACTAAGTTGCTGTAAAGCTAGATGCTCACCAGTATTCAGATTACAAAAGCATTTAGTTTTTTTTACCTTTCTGAAAGACAATCCTAGATAGATCATTTTCACAAACCTTCAAAAACGCATCCAATAAAGGATGCAAAGGAGGGTTTATCAGGCTTGGTTTCTTAAATTTACTACTCTCATTACAGTCATTCTGAAACAACAATTTCAACATCACATTCCTTGCAAAATAGCGTAATTCAAGAATGACATTCCGAAATTTAAATTTTTAAGAGGGAATAAAAGAAGAAGAAGAGGGAATAAACAATAAGACCTTATTTAAGAGGCTAAACTGTTGTTCAGTTACAGTCAATGAAGAAATATTAAAAACAAGGGAATTCAAAGCCTTCCCTTCTTCTTGCCTTGTACAGAAGTCCAGTCACTTTCTACGGATGATCATTTTTTCAGTCTCCCTCTGCTCACCGACTATTGACTGCTCTGTTTCTCCTCTACCACTTCAATGGAGCCAGAAGAACCAGAAGTAAGCTGTTTTTTATAGAATCAGAGTTTAAAGGGGCTGTTATCTCCGATTCTTTAGGTCTTGGCACCCAGACCACTCTTCTGTTCTTTAATCTCATTAGGCTCTTCAGTTGCCCTAAGTGTATTATTATCAATATTAATAAAAACACCTGGTGCAGCAGAGTCATTAACCAAACAATCAGTATCCTTACATACAATCTCAGCAGTTGTATTAGAATTCTGTACTAATGAGGTGGTGTGTTCTCTGATACAACATCCCTATGTGGCCAAATAAAAACATGCTCATTACAAAAATCATTATAGTCTCTCAGCAGCTTCCGTTTTTTTCTGCTGCTGCATTCTAACATCAAAGTCTGGTTAATTATTAAGCAGACAATCCATTTCTATCAGACATGCATCTTTTACATAAGTCCGTTTTAGCACATTAAAGTCTGAATCCACTTCTGTAGCCAACTTAGTTTCATTCGGCTTAAAAAATTCTAATAAAATGTGTATATAATTAAAGCCCAGCTCTAGGTTAAAGGCTTGCCAGTGCTTCAACAGTTCTGGGTACAAGTCACCACAGGTAGGTATGCAAAATACCCTCAAGCCCCTCGGAATCAATTTATGGTGCAAGCATGCCTCTAAATTAAATCTTTACCGCAAATGTTTCTAGTAGTCATATTGAATTTTTAGATGTGACCATTTCTAAGGACTCATTTGGCAACTTTGACACAAAAGTGTACAAGAAGCCATGCTGGAAGAATAGGAAGCTACATCACTCCAGCATGCGTCCTAGTTATGTTTTTAAGAATTCGATGAAAAGTCAGTTTTTAAGAATGTCCAGACTTCATATGGATTCTTTAGAGATGGATAGAGCTTTTGATATACTTAAGGCTTTTTTTAGAGAGAGGCTATAGGAAGGAAGAAGTTTTGGATGTATCCACTCAAGTGAAAGGGATGAGACAGAGCACTGGTAAACCCTTTTTTTCAGAAGATGAAGGCTCTAGTGATAAACCTATGAAGCAACCAGATGGAAGATTAGGTTGTCCTTAACTTATCTGAGTAATATTGGCTTTGTATGTGAAATAGTTAAGTAGAACTGGCCTATTTTGTTGGTGGATGAAAAAAATCAGAAATGTGGTTGGACAGACCCCATCTTTGGCATTTAAGAATATTCTATCTTTAAAGCGTAGATTATGTTATGCTAGAAAGAGGAGACCATCTAATGTTATCGGATAGGATAAGGACCCATCCTTGTAGGTCCTGTAAATCTTGTGCTTATATTTCTGGGAAGAATTTTTTTGATCAGCATACTACAGGGGTTAGATATAGTTTTAATTTTTATGCATATTGTACAAATTATAGTTTAGTGTATTTAGTGACTAAAAAAATGCCCCTGTTTTTATGTAGGTATGACCAGTTGGAGACTTAAGGATAGGGTGCTTGATCATTTGAGTGATATAAGGAGAAATATAACCACCAATGCTCTAAACAAACATGTTAAGCAAGCTGAAGGGCATTCCCCTGAATTTATGGTATTGTGTTTTATTAGTGAGAATATTAGAGGAAGCAGCCTCCTTAATAGGATTGAAAATGAAGAGTTAAAATGGATCGTAACCCTACAAGCAGATAAGTGTTATGGTATAAATGATAGTGTTTCTTTGAAACCTTTCTTTCAAATTCAGTAGCTGGCTCACTAATGTATTCAAGGTTGCTATTGAGACTTAATTATTGGTTGATTGTTTTTTAATTGATTGACTACTCATATTGGTTCATTACTAGTTAGGATGTGTATTTAAGGATGTTGGGTTCATCTCTTTTATGATCTGATGAAGTGTTTTAACACAAAAGAGCTTATCTTTTAATAAACGGTTGAACTGCAGCTTTGGAGGTCAGTTTCTTGAACTTTACTTTTTGGATTTTTATATTATTTAGTTACTTCAGTCTTTAATGACTTGCCAGAAAACCACAACTTTTATGAGGAACAAGCCAAAAATATGAGGCAAAATCTGGACATTCTGTGAAAATCTGCACAGTTGAGAGGTATGCTCTGGACAATGTTTTTTGGTAGCCTCTCAAATCAGAATCACAACCCTTGCCCCTAAGAAAACTGACAGGTTCTGCACAAGAGCAAGAGTCTCACAAATTATTATTCAGATGCCCAGTAGTATATACAGCAGTAGTGTTTATAAATCTAGGTAAAAGGGTACAAACTGAGTCCTGCTCCTAACAGTCTTTCCAGTGACAGTGAGTAGGACTGTGGATATCTTATGAAAGAAAATATGCATGTCTGCAACTCTGGTTTTCATTGCTATCAACTGCCATGTATACTTGACCAAGATTCATTTAGCTATCTTAGACCACCTAGAAGAGAAAATAGTATGTGTGTGTGTGTGTGTGTGTGTGGGGGGGGGGGTATCTGATGTTGACCTGAGGGAAAAAGTGTTAGAGCTCACCCAGACAGCTAGTCATGTGCTAGAAACACTCTGTCAAGTGCAGATATGATGCTGTGGCTGTAGCATCCAGGGCAGAAGCAATGGGCTCAGTGATTAGGAGACTTGCCTAGCTGAGAGTAGAGAACCTGCCAGAGAATGTAATGCCTTTCTTCACAAGAACCTACCCTTTAGGAAACCAACAGAATGTTTAAAATAGAAGGAGGGGTAAAGTGATGCAATGTATGAAGTGAAACACATTTTTTATCCCCCTATGTCATACTCTGACAAGAATTACCTTTACAGGCCAGGCCCTTTTTATTGCAGGCAAGGAAAGGGTAAATAAATCAAAAGTCAGAGGGGCCATTTTAAGACAATATGTCAATCAGATGGAATAATAAAACCTAGGTGTCTTCAGGCCCAACCCTCTGGCATTGAGCAGCCATGGCTACATGGGAAATTTCCATCTGCACTCCCTACAACCCCAATCCAGCCCTCCCCATCTCCAGTGGCAGAATCTCTTTATGCCTTCCAGTCTTGGAGTACATAACAAAAGACAAATGGGTATATACTATTGTTCTTTGGTTAATTGTGAAAAAGTTAGCCTTTAAAGGTAGTCTTTCATAATTTCATCTTAAATATCCCAACACTGCTTACCATGAATAAATTGCTGTATGTAAAAACATCTCTGCTATAACTGCTGGATCCCCAGGTGGCAGTTGGTAAGAACACTAGAGCTGGCATGGATCCCCTTCAGTTTTACAAGACCAAGAACTCCTGATCCATTTCTTTTGGATCTTTCAGAAAAGGAAGTCCTAGAAATGTTTTTTCTCCATGAGCAAAACAGAGAGTTTTACTCCATGCTTTCTAGTACTCACAAAAGAGGGTATGTGGATTCTCATCCTTGACCTGACCAAATTAAATATATTCTTGAAGGTACCTAAATTCAAGACCCTGCACCCTATCTCCATGTTCCCATTCACCAGGATCACTGGAAATACCTTGTATTGTATTTCTTTTAGAGGGTTGTCACTCTCAGTTTACTTTTTTGTTTGGTTTAACCACTGCATCCAATGTCTTTACAAAATGCCTGAGTCCAGTGATTGCATTTTACAGAACCAAGCATATCTATATCTTCTCATTCCTGTATATGTCATTCAGGCACACTCACAGGAGGAGAAAGTGAGCTGAGCCCAAGCCATGACTATAGACCTTTTTCGCAGACTGGAGTCACCCTGAGCCAGTAGAAATCAAGTATCTTGCCTTCCCAAAACAATGACCCTTCTAAGCTCTGTGATAAACACTAGAATACAGAGAGCATTCTTGCCCCAAAACAAAATGCACAACCATCAGACTTCTTCCATTTTGCAGGGTAGAGACAAACCACAGTGAAAGAGTACCTTCAAGCACTGGGTTAACTATGCTGATGTTACTTCAAGCCACACTGCACATAAAAAAATACTTCACTGGTATCAGATATCTGTATTGACCCAGCAGACACAGTCTTTGGAAAAAATGATTACAGTCCTCTCCCGTATAGCAAATGAACTGGAAAGGTGTGCTCAACAGAGCAGTTTAAACTTAGGGATCCAATTCTCCCAGGAAAGACCCTATTGGACCACTACAACAGATGCCTTAGACATGGCATGTGGAGCCTTCCCTTAGAATCTTAAAGCCTGACAGCTTTCAACCAGGCATGGAAAGAGGGCATCCTAAAATAGTGATAGACAACATTACAGTGTTGTGATATGTCATCAAATAAGTGAGAATAAAATCCTACACCCCCTGCAGGTTAGTTATTACTGCTTTGGATATGGCCATTAAGTACAAATGACTCTCAAGGCGGTCTACTGACCCTCTCAGGACAATACTGTGGTAGGTCAACCGAACAGATCAAATACACACCCATACAAATGGATGTTCCAAGGGACGTCTTCCTGCAACTAGTCCACAGTTTGCCTATACCTCAAATACATATGTTTGCAGCCTCAAACAACATGCATCTGAAACAATTCTGCTAAAAAATTTCTTGCAAGAAAGCTTGGGCAATGGATGCCTTACCCATACACTAGACAGTTTTGTGTACTTTTCCTTCAAAAGACCAGCACTGGTAGAGGTTTTAGTAAAATCTAGAATAGAAGCTGCTGTTAAAAAAGAAATAATTAGTACAGCATGTAAAATATTGCATGATAACTATAAGAATCAATCAGATGTGGTTAGAAAGGATTGGAAAGAGAAATTAGATAAGCAATTCACAAAGAAACAATGGTGGGAAATATGTTTGTCTCCCAAATATGCAACAAAGTCTAGAAGATTTAGGATCTTTGCTTAGAAGTGTTTATATAGATATTTTTATACCCCAAATAGACTCCAAATAAATTTTCCTCTGGTAGACAGAAAATGTTCGATGTGTGATGGGGAAGAAAGAGATAATTGGAAACATATTTTGGGAGTGTAATGTGCTGGCAAACTTTAATGATTCCCTGCAGACTACTCTATCAGAGATATTTGGTGAGCAAATTGGTGTAACCAAAGAAAATTTTTTGAGCTACGATAAAGAATTGGAATTGCCTAAACATAGTAAGGCCTTGCTGAGTCTAATTATGGGGGCTGCCAAAAAAGCAATTACTAGAAAATGGAAATCAAAGTCTAAACCAACTGTGCTAGAAGTAGTGAATATAGTAACAGAGATAAAACAACTGGAATTGGAATCTTTAGAAAAGGGTAGGAGCAAATTACATAGAAAAAATGGGAATTGTGGGAACAATACATGCAGAGGAGGAATGAGGTTTAAAAGAAGGCAGGATTTGAATGATCTATGTAACGGTTAACTGGCAATGACTGGATAAATTATAAGTGATATATAATGTTTGCAACTAAAATTATGTCAATATGTTTTGTGACGTATAATGTCCGCAACTAAAATTATGTCAATATGGTTTATTTACATTTATATAAATGTAAGATTGCCTATGTCATAAATGATAATTTAATAAAAATGTTTCTTGTTTAAAAAAATAATCTTGCTAACTGGGGTGATCCAAGAAATACTGAAAGCACCCTTTTGGTCCAGGCAGCTCTGGTTCTTGAGCATGGAAATATCCAGGAGGAAATTTCAGATGCTGCCCAATTTGGAGAACCTTCTCAGTCAGCCTCGATAACGCCCCCAACTTGTTAACACTTGAGCTGACTACTTGGAAATTTTATTCTGATGCCATTCAAGTGCCAGTATTCAAAGCATGTACTAAAAATGATTAAGGAGGCTAGGAAGCTAGCCACAAGGAGGTCCTACTTATCCAAAATGGAAGACATTTTCCTTGTGGGGCCAGACAGAGGAGCTAAAACCAAAAGCAGCAAAGGTGACAATGGTCCTGCAGTATCTCAGTGAGCTTTTTATTCAGGTTTGGCTTATACATCTATTAAAGTTCATCACTTGACCATTTCAGCTTGTCTGCTATGGGATCTATCCTTAGCAAACCACCAACCAGAGAAACAGTTTCTGAAAGGAGTTTTTGCACCTGGATAAGCAATTCACAATGAAACAATGGGGAGACATATGTACTGTATGTTTCCCATATATGCAACAAAGTCTAGAAGAGTTAGGATCTTTGCTTGGAAGTGTTTACATAAGTATTTTATACCCCAAGTAGACTCCAAAGAATTTTTCCTCAGATAGACAGCAAATATTGGAGGTGTGATGGGGAAGAAAGAGGTAACTGGGAACATATATTGTGGGAGTGTAATCAGTTGGCAGACTTTAAAGATTCCATGTAGACTACTCTGTCAGAGATACTGGGTGAGCAAATTGGTGTAACTAAAGAAATGATTTTTTGAGCTATGGTACAGAATTGGAATTGCCAAGACATAGTAAGGTCTTTGTCCTCTAAAGCTTATTATAACACCTATTAAGCCAACTGTATCACCCACTATTACATTTTTAACCTGGAAAGCCACTGTGCTCATGATCATCACCTCAGCTAAGAAAGTAACTGTTTTGGGAGCCCTAATATGCAAAGAGACATTCTTGTTTTTTTTTTTCCTTAAACACAGGGTGAGCCTGATAACCAACCCTTTCTTTTTTCTCACAGTAATGACAGAACTAGGCCATACAACTTCCTGTGTTTTTCCCAAATCTTTCAACACAGATGAGAAAATCCTTCAGACCCTGGAAGTATGAGAAGTAACTTAGATATTGCCTACATAGTGGTATAAATGAAAGGAAAGCTGAGCATTTTTTTGCCAAAAAGAAAGGTGAACCTTTTTCAAGCCAACTATCTCCAGATCTCTCTCTTTCTCTCACTGTATTCAGTTTTGCTACTTTTCTGTAGGTGAAACTCTGGTAAGCCCAATCAATGTTTATAATATCAGGGTTACTGCTACTACAGTGGTTTTCCTAAAGGGAGTTAGCACTAAGCCATTCTAGAAGTAGCCATATGGACATCAGTTCACACCTTCTTGAAGCATTACATGATAAACATTTACCCCAAGGCTAAGGCAGGTTTTGCTACTGCTGTCATACAAGGCTTGTGCTCCAGTCATAGTTCTCAAACCAACTCCTTACCTTCTCATTGTTTACCTTCTTATTGCTCTGGGAATTGGCTGAGTAGTCTGGACTATTGCAGCAGTGATTTAAACAAAGACAATGGTACAAATGTGTAGGAGTGTGTTATAATAGTAATGTTCAAGGAGATCACTGTTGAAATACTATTTCCCTTCCACCATCCCATCTGCTTGTCCTGCTGTTTCATGTGCATCTTGGGCTGGGATGAGGTACCCACTCATTTCTTTCTTTAACCTTCTGGTAAGGTCTTGAGTCTGCTGAGGAGTGGGTAGTGGCTGGAGGTACTACATTTACTCCCTTCAGCCATCCTCTCCTTATGTAATTCTCTTCTCCCCTGAGCAGTTGTATGATACCTATCAACCCATCTGGCTACCCTTATATGGTATACCTTGGCTGTGCTTACAGTTTGCTTTTTGGGGTACAAAAACTCTTTGATAGTATAGAAATATGCATGTACTGACATAACAGGAGTCAGGCATTTGCCATGCCTAGCAGGAAGTATCCTGAGCACTACAATTTGGGACAGATGTCAATGACACCTAGCAAATAAGGCCCAGTGGTAAGAACTATTGCAGCAGTGATCTATTCAAATGTTTCTTTGCTAGCAACGCATGTCACTTAAGGAAATACTGTATTTTCTTCCGAGAAGGAAGCATATTTTAAGAACTGCTTGGTGGCTGTCTCAACTCCCAAATAGTTCTACAACAAGAACTACTTTAAAGTAATGTGTATGTGGTAGCTACAGCTGTAGGTTTTTTTAATTAGAACTTCATTTAAAGGCCACTTAGTGTACCCTCAGATCTGGTTGAGCCAGCATTCAGGCAGTTTTGTTAGCCTAGTCTCATCCTCTTGTAGTTTGAAGGTCTTGGGAATGATACATGTGGTGCCATTGCCCCCTGCTTTTAGTCTGTTTCATCAGATTTTCCACTATCCAGAACATCACCATGGATGTTTCATTCATTGTTATGGAGAAACATGAGAACCAGCGACTGTTACTTTGAGGTGAGCTAATGATAGCTACCTCCCCTTGCATCCAGTGGCCCTCATAGTTGTTTTTTTGTCCTTCGGCTTTTTCCCGATAAGGGGTCACCACAGCGGAACTCTGGTCCGCTAATGATTGGCAGTAGATTTTTATGAAACGCCGAGGTGCCAGCTCGACACCCAACCTTCAATGAAGGCACACCCATTTACGCACGCATGTCTTTCGAACGCGGGGAGGACATACAGACTCCACACAGAAGGCACTCCCAAGCCACGAACGGGAGAACCTCTTGCTGTGAGGTAACAACGCTACTGCCGTGCCACCGATTTACACTGTAGCCAGCACTGATTTGTACAATCATCCTTTGCATTTGAGGCATGTTCAGTGGCACACTCCATTGTTCCTCCCCATTAGGATTTTATCATTGCAGGATGTGTCCACGTTCATTTCAGGAAGAAAAGTATGAGCCTTATAGCTTTCTATACCTGACAAATGCCCTTGTCGTCCCCAAGTAATAAAATAGGAACCTTCTCTTCTTGGCCTATTTTAGCATGGCTCTTTCATTATGTTGAAATCAGAGTTCTAGTCCTTCCTTACCACTCACCATCTTATAAAAGTGAAAACATTAGGACAGAGAAAGAAACATTGCTTAGATGATCATTGGAATGTTGCCAGACTGTGAATAGCAGGCTGGAGGCAGTCAAGAGGCAGGGGTCAGCAGTACAAACTTAAAAACTTAATTCCTGGATTTTCTTTGAAGTCTACAAACCTTTTATCAATATGCGTTGTCACACCTAGCTGCCTTGTTTTCCAAGAGGCCTCATAAATGGTTCAGGCTATCCAGTATTAAGAAGAGCCATTGATCAAAGCTAGTGATTCCTTGCATGTTATGGCTTTGTACAGGCTTGTTTGAAATCCAGTAGTTAGATTTTCATTTTTGACAGATTTCAGAAATCTTCTCTCAGCATAATAAAGTCTGGATAAAGACAGCTGTGAGAACACCTTGCAGAAGTAGCTAGGAAGGTGCCAGAAAGGTTCTACCTGATACTAAGTGTGGTATTCTTCCAAAAGGTGCACATTTTCTAAACAATACCATCATATGCATGGAACCCCATACAATCATGGCCACCTGTTCCTCAGTCCTCTTTCATCACTGATGTCCCATAGTAGAGTGGGGAGTATCTGATTCATATCAGATAGTTAAGAAGGAGACCTTTTCCTTGCCATTCCGACTTCTTTCTGCTTACTGAAATCAAGGATTCACAGATAGAGAAAGTTTCTACAAATTTCTAATTTGACTATCAAATCCCTTGCACAATACTTATCCTTTGATAAGACTGCAGGTTGAAAAATATAGCTTGGACAGGCGGGGGTATTATTGCCATTCCAAGAAACATAGGAGTGATTTGCTTGATCAGGCAACTGTAAAATTCTTGTCCACCTCTGTTTTTGAAACCAGTTGTAATATTTCCTGTTTATTTTGCTAGAAGCATGCTAACTGTAGAAGGTGATCTTGATTTTTAAAAAATCGTGGGGATGTAATTTGCTTCCTGGCCATAGCATAGATACAAAACACCACCCATCTAGCTTTCTTCTCTCCAGAAGTGACTTTCATATAATGGTCAGATTTGGCATGGGAACTCGTGCCATGGCTACTGTGGTTCTGAAGTCATTTAATTCATTTTCCCATATAGCTCACTTCAATGAGTCACTAATGTCTCTAAAGATGGAGATTTTCTCCAGATTTATTCTCCAGAAAGGAAGCCTGTAAAAGCTCTACCTCATAGCTGATTTTTTTTGTTCACATAGGTCTATATGATTGTAACGTGGTATATCCTGCAGCAGCTGATTCCTTTGCAAGGATCTTTATGAGTATAAGATGGCTTGGCACCATCTGTCATCTCTTGGAGAACAGATGTAAAGTCCTTTGTAGTTTTTGCATTCTATTTCTTTTCAGAAAGAGGGCCTGTTTAGTCAGGATGCATATGACCTGACTGAAGATTAACAGCATGGTAATATTCTTTGTGTCGTAGAAGAGCTTTATAGTTGTGATCCATGGGAGTTATAAAGTGTCTACAAAGGAAGGCATATTCTTCCCTGTTTGTGGTCTAGTGCCAGGCCAGTGTTTCAGCTTCTGATTCACTTGCCAAATCATCCAAGTGTTTTACTTTGCTTCCCCTTAACAGTCCTGATTGTGCTAATCTGTTTCAATTTTGTCAACAAATAAGGATTGTGTCTTGTGTCATAACAGTTTAGGAAAATACTGCTAAGGACTTAAAGTTCAGGAACTGTGTAGAGCTGTAGGACCCTTCCTTTCCAATACCAGTTGGTAAATCATGATTTTGTTCGAAAGGTGTAATTAGAGTTTTCTTCCTTTATTAAGAGGAAATGTCATTTGGTGACTGTCAGGTAGGACAGACTCAATAATTGTCCTTCATCCAAACTGGCATTGTTACATGGGTGCCTTCCAAAAAGGATGTCTTTGGCTTCTAATCACAGCTATTTACATTCTCCAGGAAAACCTAGTAGCACAGAGGCAAGAATTAGATCCAGGTGCATTCAACTTTATTTCTACAAGACTGATCATGAGAAAAAAACTGTATTATGAATAATTAACTATGTCTATGTATAAATCAAATGTCTAGATTGTCAGCTATGTCTAAATGAATTACATGTATGTCGTTAATGCAACTCTTATTATTTTATCTTTTACTGTAATGTTGTTCATGGAGCTTTTCTCCACTGAAAATGGACTTGTATCCAGTTGGACTTTCCCGGTTAACAAATGTAAAATAAATAAATACATAATGAAGCTGTTGATAGACAGCTGCTTGGCATATCAAGGCTCTCTGAAAACAGGGTAGCTTCCTATACTTTTTTTCCTGAGGTTTTTGCACTCATTTAAAAATGTTTTCCTTTGGCCAGTCAACTTCCCTTTGAATGCTAATATAACGCCTTACAGATTTAGTGGCAACTCTGTGTCTCTTTAGGTGGGATGAGGCATTGCCTTAGTTTCATAGAACCATTCAGAGTGTAAGAATGTGAGAGTCTGAGAGTGGAGCCTGCCCATCATAAGTATTCAGTGACAGTCCGCATATCACCTTGCAAATAGCCAACAGCAATGTCCAAACCCAGCTATCAGTGTCAGAAAAAATCTAGATTGTGCCTAAATTCTGTTCACCTGCTCTGGTTTCTTAGTCCTTTCATAGTGTGATAAAGCACACATTGTCATCATAAGGATCACTGCTGTGGTATGATTAATAAAACATGGGTATTACCCTGCAGGAGGATGTCAGAATATCTAGCCTGACTTCATAATCTTCAGACTTCCTGTGCAGGGCCATTGTTCCCACACTGTGATCATAAATAGGATATATTCTGTAAATGGGGAGAGATGACTGTGCCACCTTTAGATATTTTTTGCTGTTCAGAGTGTTTGGTAGTCTGTCCTTCTCAACCATTTGAAGGTGACCAGCAGAGTTTCAATAAGTACCCAGTTTACAATTTTTCCTTTTTACTTACAGATGTCCTTCCTTAGATCACTGTTGATGTACTCCGATACTTTTGGGTAATCACTCAGAAGTATCCTGACATCCAGCTGGTGTATCAAAGCCAAAACCTTCTTTATGCTCATTCATCCAGCATATGACCTCAGTCTATGGGTATAGGGGTACATAAGTGGATGTAGGAGTGTAAGATCGCCACTATCTTGCTGCCAGTCTGGACACAGGAGCTTCACCCCTGTCAGTCTGTTCTCTGAATTGTTGTTGGCTGCTATCATTGTCAATGCTTATTTAGATAAATTCCACTGTTTGGGGAACCTTCTTAATTGTATTTTTTCAAAAAGATTTGATAATGTCAGTTAAGAGAGAGCAGTGAGACTGTAGTAGGCAGATACCTGATAAGTACCTCCACTCCAGTGTTTCTTTTGTCTTACAGTCTGAACATGATGGCAGAAATTATAAGATCTGCCAATCATTTCTTCCTAAAACCCTCTGTACTTAGCCGTATTCCTTAAATACGTACTTAGACACACAATGTCTGAAACGCCTCACACAGAACAAAATTACAGAACCCTTGACTTCAGAAGTTTCACTTGCATCTAAGAAGTTCAAGAAAATTAGGCCAAATCTTCTACTGCCCAGTCTGAGTCAGATGCTCCTGTTGAGATGCTGCAGGAATCTGTGATACATCTGACTCTTTCTTTGATGCCCTCTGTTGCGGCCCCGATGGATGTTGGTATGGTGTCTCACTCGCAAGTGTTCAGTGAGACTGTTCATACAGATACAATTGAAAATGAGAAACTGAGGGAGATCATTTTGAAGGCATTGGAGGGAATTCCTGGGATCCTTGCTAGTGAAGAGGTGACTGATACCTTGATCAAAGTTTATCAGGGTTCCAATCCACTATAGTTTGTGTGGGCTGATTTTATCCCTAAAAAAAGAAACAGAAAACCAAACATGTTTATTCTATGCAGATGTCTCAAGAAAAGGAATGGGATGAATTTTCACAAGGGTTATATATAATTGTTTTGTCTGTGAAACCCCCATCTTTCTTTCTTTCTTCCTTTCTTTTTATGTCTTTCTTTCTTTCTACGTCTTCACGTTTCCACCCCTCCTCAGAGGAGGCAACATGAATCTTCATTGCAGGTGGGGGAAGAATCTCATTCAGATGAAGATTCCTTGGTATACACATCACAAGTGATTCTCCTGATAGCTTGCTTCTGATGATGAGGACACCTTGTCGCCTGACCCCCCCCTCCCCCAGTAAGAAAGTTTCCTTTGGGGAGACTTTCACTAAAAATATGCAACATTTTGACTGGGAATCCAAACATGTATCTAACCTACAAAAAGTTACTATAGTGTGCTGGAGGTAGAACCTACTACACCTTCACCTTTTCCTCCAGTTTTAGAGGCCTTCCTGGATGCTTTGTCATCCACTTCTAACTGTCCTGATTCCCAGCCTCCAACTCCCAAGAAGCATGATAGATTTGATAAGGTACCCAAAAACTTGATGTTTCTCTATGAAAATCCTGTAAAAGATCCTTCTGGTTTTGTTCCTATCTGTACTGATAAACTTAGTAAGCTTCTAGCAGCAGCAAACATATTACCATCAGAGACAGTAAAGCCACGGAGAAGTATGGTAAAAAAATTATACCTCTACCACATTGGTTTTTAGGGCCTTAAATTGCCAAACTCAATACTTTTTGTCCATGATGGGTGACTTAAGTAAAACTATGGTTAATCTTGAAGCTACTGACACTAAGTGACAAGTGATTTATATGCTTGGAAAAGCTACACAAGTGACATGGCATTCCATTAAACACAGATATGATACTACAGAGGCTTCTTCCAGGCATGAAGCTACTGGATCTGTTATTAGAAGGCTTGCTTGGCTTCACCTACAGTTCTTTCATCAGGGTGTTAAGGCCAAGCTTTTGGATTCTGTCTTCACAGGGACCACTTATTTGAAACTTCTGCAGCAGGGCTTTTCAACACTTTGCACGAGAAAAATAAAATGATGCAGGATTTTCAACAGATTTTCTTCATGTCACTACCTAGCTATCAAAGAAATCAGTTACCCTTCTAAGCCCACTCCATTTGTCTGCAAGGAACAGAAGTCCTCACAGAAGGGTAAGAAACAACTTAGGAAAAGATTTCACAAGAAACCTATCAGAGGTTCCGAATCTGGAAAAACCCATTTTCCAGACAAATTAGTTTCCACCTGACTGTTTGCTGCTCCCTTCCTCCCCTCTGTCTATGAATTCCCTTATCAAAAAAACTAACTTTGTCTCTTCCAGACTAGGAATTTATTACTAAAGATAAATGGATATTATCCATAATTCAACATGGTTATGTCTTAGAGTGAATGTCACCCACCTCCTTCCATCTCTGCCACAGGATTTCCTCACCCAGGGCACCATAGGGCCAGTGTGTCAACTGAACCTAGCAAAAAGCTTTTATTCAAGACTTTTTCTGATCCCCAAATAAGACAGTACTTGGAGGCCCATTCTGGACTTAAACCATCTTAATATCTTTCTGAAAGTACCATCTTTCAAGACGTTCTTCCTGCAAATTCTACTTCCTTTATCCTTCCACAAGCTTTTCTAGATTCTCTAGATCTGAAGGATGCATAGGCATATTCACCCAACCTGCAAACAAATCCTCAGGTGCTCTACTTTTCATCACACTTTCACTTCTCTACTTTACCCTTCAGTTTAACCACTGCTCCCAGGGTTTAAACAAAGTGTTTCATCCCAGCCATTGCCTTTTGCAGAACACAGGAATACACATTTTCCCATACATGGACAACCTCTTTATTCAGACTATGATGTCCACTCTCTCTGGGCCAGTAATCAAGGAGCCTGAATCCTCACCACTGACACTGGAGAGGGAAGTTCACTTGGAATAGATACACACAGTATTTCCACATGCAGCTCTCTGCATCAAGCACAATTTGCCTTAAGAGCACACAGGGAACACACTCAGTCCGGGGTCTGTGTTTCTCTCTCTCTCCAGGACCCCAGTGATACTCCCCACTAGCATATCTATAGAGTTGAGTCCTCAGCTGTGTGTCCAAGCCAAGTCCTCCAGCACCCTCTCTGTGAAACTCGTACTTTGTGTCCCTGTTCCAAGCAGCTGACACACACACTCTTGGAGATTTGATTTGCACACACACACACACACACACACACACACACACACACACACACACACACACACACACACACACACACACACACACACACAAACACACACACCTGGGAAAGAATAGCACAGATTTACTAGCTATGCCTCTTTCTGCCCTGACTATAAGGTATTTACACTGCCACCAGACACTCCAAAACCAGCTAGTCTAAAGCTTTTACAAGGGTACCCAATTATACTGAGTGAAATTAATATGAATACTAATGATAGTATATGACCAATGGAGTAAGGCTTTCAGGAGTGACCACAATGTATATAAGTACTCTCAAAGGTTGAAATATTCTCTAAAGGACCAGCCACAATGAAAAGTTTAAATATATGTAATAATAAATAACAAAAGAACATGAAAACACAGAATATCTACTTGCAATAAACACCAGCGTTTCAATCACAGAAAATATTAACATAGCACAGATGAATAGATTCACACAGATACAGAAAATCAGTGCCCAACTAATCTCACTATATTTTCCTGACTGATCAAAAGAATTACTATTCTCTGGTCATTTTCTAGAGCAAGGCAAAATGAAGTAGGTAAGGGGTCGTTCATTGTCAGGTTCCAAAAACAGAGTGCCATGAGACTTCATTTTCATCTAATATTAAAACATCATTTTTGCCCTGGATTACAGAATGAGATCACATACATCTGGTCATCTGAATTCTGGTTACCATACTATCCCATTTCCTAGCAGCTGACCCCGAATATTGCACATATGTGCCAATAATACACACAGACAGAGCTTAGCTAAGATCTGTTGCAGTTTCTGGAAATCATAAAACAATAAAACACTTCCACTCTTCCTACAGGAAACCATTCTCTGGCTCAGACATTTCATCTCTGGCTGTAATCAGAACTATACAATACAATATTTATGGCCTAAATTAAGTAATTTCATTTCATACTATTTTTCAAAGTTAGCTGGAGTGAGCTTAACCTCTTCTCTTCCAGTAACCTCTGTTGCAATTTTAATTTCAATAGTTATAATACTGTCTGCCATACAAGTTAATTTCTTTTTCTGTCCAGCAGGATGCACTGTTGGTACATTTTTAACACTAGCAGCTCTACAAATACATTTTTCAACACAAGCATTTGTAGAAATCAGTTTGATATACAAATAAAATATAATTCTTTGCAAAACTTCAGCTAGCTATGCTGGCATATGTTGCACATCCACTGCCCACTGCGTCTCCTGGCATAGTTGGCAATGCCTCACATCATTACACAGGCCTCCTTCCAGGTTACCCTATGGCTAGATCTCATCTTTACAGTCTCACTCCTGCAAATGCTGCAGTTCACTTTCAATCTCCAGAAATCTTCTTTGACCACATCCTAGGACCTGGTGTTCTTAGGTTGCTAGCTCTATGCCCATCTGATGACAGCCTTTTTCCCCCGGGAGAAAGTTCAGTCCATCTCCACCTTCTTCCAGTCTCTAACCCCTCCTTCAGTCTACTTCTGCAAGGGACATCCTAAGAACCCTGGGATATATGGCAACAACCATTTCCATGGTACCATTGGTCAAGCTACATATGACCAACAAAAAACCTGATAAAATAGCAGTGAACTTGGTCTGAAAGTAGTCACAAATCAAAACAAAACAAAAAACTCTGACCAAGAACATTAGAACTGAATTTAATAAAATACAAATAGCATAAAATCAACAAGCAAAGCTTTTGGGCTTAACCCTTCCTCAGTGCAGTAATAAACCCAAAACCTAGAAAAAGAGCAGTCTGCTTCATCCCAAGTTGCAGGCTGTCAACCCAACACTGTGGATGATAAAGTCTTAATTCCTTTCAGACATGAGTTTTCCAAGGATGTGCTTCAGGTGCTCCAGCAGGCAAAAAAAAAAAAAACTACCACTAGAAAATCTTACAGCTCCAAATGGAAACTATTTTATAACTGGTGTGTTAAGAAGGATGAAAAACTCCTCCATGTTGGGGGTCCATATGATTTTGTCCTATTTATTTATTTATTTTCACATTTGTTGACTGGGTTAGTCCAACTGGGCAGGAAGCCCTTTCTCAGTGGAAGCCTGAGGCAAAAAGCTCCAGTTAAGCAAATTACAATAAAAATTATATACAAAGTTGATACACTTCAGCGTTTTTATGAGCAAGTACAGGTACAATGCTAGAAGGAAACTTATATATAGTAAAATAAATTAGGTGAACATACTATATACAAATACTAAGCAACAATGCTCTACAGTGTAAGAATAGAATACAAAGCAAATAAACTTAGCATATGAAAGTGGGAGACCAGTAATAGTTTAGTATATAAGAAGAGACAGAGGAACCTGGTAGATAATTAGTAGGAGACTTAAGTTGGATCATGGCATAAACATGACCATACATTAAACAAGTGGGCTTTTAGCTCTTTTTTGAAGAACTTAGTATTGGTAATCTGTGGGAGCCACTCAAAATTGGACTAGCCTATGAACCCTTATATTCCTTAAAAGAAACAGCCATCAGAAAGACTAAAGTAAAAGAAAGCAGGCTATATTCTAAAATATTTTCTAAGGTCATAAGCAATATCTGTAATTGATTTATTTCAGCAGAGTTTTGCCTCTTGAACTTTCTTCACACAATGATTAATTGATTCCTTATAACTTTCAAATAGTTTACTATATTGATCTTTATTCTCTCCTGAATATGGGCGGCCACGGTGGTGCAGTGGTTAGCATTGCTGCCTCACAGCAAGAGGTTCTCTGGTTCGATCCTTGGCTGGGGTGCCTTCTGTGCGGAGTCTGCATGTCCTCCCTGTGGTCACGTGGGTTTCCTCCGGGTGCTCTGGTTTCCTCCCACATCCCAAAGACATGCTGCAGGTGGATTGGACACTCTAAATTGGCCCTAGGTGTGAGTGTGCCTTTTGTGGAAAGTTGGGCGCCGGGCTGGCAACTCGACACCGTAAAACTCCACTACCATTCAATGTGCGGACAAGGTGATCCGCTGTGGCGACCCCTAACCGGAAAAAGCCGAAAGAAGAAGAAGTTTCTCTCTTGAATATAAGTATTTATATTGATAAGCATTTTTCAGACATATTGTACATATTGCATATAGTTTTCAAGTATTCTCTTTTTATGAGTTTTTGTTATCTTAAAAAATAATAAAATGTTTTGAGCAGAAAAAAAATTGGACTAGCCTTTTCCTCCATCAAGATATACTTGTTGCTGGGGGCAGCGCCTAGATGGCCAACTAAAAACAGTGAATTTTGAGAGCTCCATAAATTAGTATAATAATATAGGAAAATGATATTATTTTCAAGTATAAATGTCAGAAATCTACAGATAAAGTATTAAACTACATAAATATCAATTTTAGTGGAGATATACAAACATTTTCCTGTTAAGTAACTTAGAGATATATTGAATTACTGAATATGAACAACTCAAGGAATTCTCATCCAGATGCTGCTTTGAAAAAAGAACTGCAATTGATGACATCTACCTTACAGGAACTATCTTTGAAGATGGATGGCTTTAAAAATTACTTAGAAAACCTCACATTAAACTCTCAAAAACAGACTGATACACTTAAGAAACTATTACAGCAACACCATACAAAAAATAACAAATATAGAGACTTCTCTAAATGACATTGAAGGGACAGTAAAAGAGGAAGAATTCCAAAAAGAATTTCTGTTTAAACAGAATACATGGCTGCTTAACAAAATATATAACTTAGAAAACAGGGAAAGGAGAAACAACATAAGGATCTTTGGTCTGCCTGAAAACATTGAAGAAGAAGCCATTATTTCATTCTTAACAACCTGGATTCCTGAATTTTTAGACTTTAAAGAGGGACTTTCATTTGGAATTGAAAGGGTGCATAGAGCACTGAGGAAACCTGCTTCTAACTCAACAAATACTTCACCTAGATCCACAGTTATAAAATTTCTTTCATTTCTGAACAAGGAACTAATATTAAGATCTGCTTGGAGAAAAATCACCCTTAAAATACAATCAAAGCCTGATAAGGTTTGACAATGATTATTATTCCAGAATAGTAGAACAAAGGAAAAAAGTCTGGCCAATAATAAAACTGTTGAAAGAAAACAACATTAAAGCAGAGCTGGCCTTTCTAGCCAAGACAAAAATACTTTTTGCCAATGAGATGAGAACTTTAATGACTTAGAAGAAGCTACTATATTCATCAAAACAACAACATAGTGGCTATCCCAGAAGAATTGGAATGGATGGTCCCTACTCTTAAAAGAATAAAAGAAACAAATCCTTGGACAGATGCTAGAAAGAAGAAACAGAAAACTGATTCCAAGATAGCTGTCCCAAAAATAACTCTTACAACTTCATCTCTCAAAGTATCAACTGATATGGTGCATCACTTGTCATCTGTTTTTATTTAAAAAAGGAGGGTTTCTTAAACAACTGAGAAACAGTAATGATTTATTCAGAATGTTCAAAGAGTCCAATAATTCTTCACAAACAAAGGTAGGATAAGGTGGGTTACTATTTACATTATATATAACCAAACAAAGCAACATATAATACAAACATAGAAGTTTCTATTCCCCTACTTGAACTCAATTAATATTTATCTTGTTCATTTTTCATTGATTTTTTTAATTTAAGTGATTAATTAATGCGATAGTGGTGCTGCGGTAGCATTGTCGCCTCACAGCAAGACATTGTCTCGTTCGATTCTCAGCTAGAGCGTCTTCTGTGCAGAGGCATGTGTGAATGGGCATGCCTTCGTTGAAGGCTGTGCATCAGGGCTGGTAACTTGGCATGTAAAAATCCACTACCAAACATTAACGGACCGGAGTTCCACTGTGGCGACCCCTAACTGGGCTAAGCCGAAAGACACAACAAATTAATTAATTCAACAAGTTACTATTCATCAGAATTCAGACTCAAATGTAACAAATTAACATAATATATAATAGCAGTAACAGTAGAGTGTTTTGAAAAAAAAATGCTGTCATGGAGACTAATGCCTTCTTCTCATGAAGACTAATGCCTCCTTCAGTTAAAGTATGATCTAGAAATGTCATGTATATCCTGGTTAAATAATAGTAGCAAGCTCTTAGTACAAATGTCATCATTATTCTGTCTAAATATAGTTAATGTCAATTATGACAGGTATCACAGCTATGAGTGCTGTTTGATCAATCCTGATATGGTGTGTGTGGATGTAGCTGTGTCTGGTAGCTAGTACAAATGTCATTATTATTTTGTCTAAACATAGTTAATATCACTTATGGCAAGTATCATAGCTTCGAGTGCTGTTTGATCAATCCTGATATGGTGTGCGTGGATGCTGCCGTGTCTGGCAGCTAGTACAAATGTCATTACTATTCTGTCTAAACATAGTTAATATCAATAATGGCAGGTATCATAGCTTTGAGTGCTGTTTGATTAAGCCTGACATGGTGTGTGTGGATGCAGCTGTATCTGGCAGCATTTGTATATTGCCGTTTTTGTCTCCAGGAAGCTGTGGTTTGCGGCTTGTGATTGAGGTTTACTGATGCTTATGTATTAGAAAGATACATTTGGTGTTTTTGCCTGGACCCAGGGGAAGGGAGTGGATAAAACTATGATTTGAGATATTTTGGTAGAGAATAGTTTGCTTATACATCTGCTAGTGAGAAGTGGGAAGGATTAAAGAATATGTTATCTCTTTTTGTGGGTGTTTTTTTTTTATCTGTTTGCTCTCCATTCTTTTCCTGGCTGCTGCCTTGCTGAAAGGGAGGAAATTTAGGCTTGAAGTTGCAGTGAAGTGAAGCTTTGCTTCAGGTGCATCGCGAGCCTCTGGTATGCAGTACAAAGACACACTAACAGAAACAGATGCTCGTAGGTTGCGATGATAATGGAGACAGAGTGACAATAATGCTTAATGGCTCTGAGAAGCCTCCGATATGATTCTTGGCAATGAAGGTTTTGGTTAAAAAAAAAAAAATATATATATATATATATATATATAATAAAAATGCTGTTTAAACCACATATACACATATTGATGGTCTCCCAACACTTTGTTTAGCTCATTAGGTTGATTCTTGATAAAAAATAAAAATAAAAAAAATAATGACATACACTACATTAAACATCAAGGGGAAGCATGATGATTTTCTTATATAAGTAAATATGCATAACAAGTCATGTAATTGCTTTAACTTGAATTGTAGTTTAGTAACCCATCTTGACCACACATAATACTTACGTGGTTACCAAGGTAACTAATATTTTATATATGACATCAAACTGACAAAGTTGTTCAAGAGAAACAATAGAAGACTGAACTTGAAATGTTACAGAATGTAACAATCATATTCTAAACAAATAGTATTAAATTGACAATAGACAGTTTAATAACATGGGCTTGTGTATAGTAACACTACTGTTTTAACCTATCATAAATGACATACACTATATTGAACTTCAAAGGGAAGCATGATGATTTTCTCATATAAGTAAATGTGCATAACAAGTCATATAATTGCTTTAACTTGAATTGTGGTTTTGTAACCCATCTTGACCATACATAATACTTAAGCTGTTACCAAGGTAGCTAATGTTTTCTACATGATATCAAACTGACAAAGTTGTTCAAGGAAAACAACAGAAGCCTGAACTAGGAATGTCACAGAATGTAACAATCACATTCTGAACAAATAGTATTAAATTGACAATGATCACTCGGTTTAACCTTTGCTGATTATACAAAATATAATGTTGCCATTTAAATCTAAAAACTTTCAGTATATACCATAAAATGTCAATTTATGAATATGGAAAGGGAACTTGTAATCATTAATCACAATAAGTGAATTTGTTGTTTTTAACCTATAATTTCACTCATTTTATAATAAGAAATGAGAGATATGAAAATCGTATGTGTAGGAAATGGGGGGAAAAGGGATGCACTGATAATTAAAATGCACTAACTTTTATCAATGTTCACCAAAAACAAACTTGATGCTTTGCGTAAGTTAGCAACAAACAAAGTGATTACTTAAATGCTGGCAAACAAAAATATAGCTTCTGATATATCCAGTAAAATACATTGTATTATAAACTTTAGGTATAAATATTATTACCATCTATTTATATTAAGTAATAAGTTTTGAAAGACTTTATCAATAAGGGTGAATATGTTAAATAACTGCATGCTATAATCTTTTACTGATGTTTTATATATGATATACCCTACTTTACTATGATTGAATTGCTTGTCATCCATATTTCATGTAAATATTAATTGCTTATACAATAAGTAGACATTTATATTGTATTAGAATTCGGTCTAATCAACAATAATACTATATCTGTTCAAAATAACATAAATATTGCTTATTCCTATTACAAATATTCACCATATGATAATTAAATTTATGGAGCTCAGATGTTCTGGATTGTCAAAGTATGAGTGATAATCTGATGGACTTAGATTTTCATTGTATGGCTAGTGCGGATCTTAGTTTTGTTAACATTTATTAATTAAAATTTGTTATTTCACAAAAACATTTTTAGTATGTCTGACCAAAACATTACTTTATTGGTAAACACTCAAAGTATAAAACTGATAATTTCATTTAAAAGCTCAAACATATACTTTATAGTTATCAGAGGAAAATGTTTAATAGTCACAATAAAACAAAAATACATAGTCTAAATAACCTAAGATGGATTTAACTTTATCTTTAAATACCAATGGCTTAACAATGACTTAAACAATCCTAGCAAGAGATCAAATCTACTGAAATAGTTAAAACTGAACAAAGCACAAATTGTCTTCCTTCAAGAAACTAATTTCAAAACAAATGACAATTACAAATGGAATCCTAAGGAATATATGATACTGGCGCAATCCACTTATAAGACAAAGATAAAAGGGGTAACAATTTTATGGAAAACAAATGTGATTAACCCAGAAATCATTTATAAGTATGAAGATGAAGGTCTTATGGCATTAGTAATAGTTAAATATAATAACAGAATATGGACCCTAGCCAATCTATACTGGTTCCCAGGCATTGGAACAGGAACTGTTAAAAAACACTTGGATTTCATTTCCAATAATTGTAAAGGCAACTTAATATTAGGAGGAGATTTTAACTGTATATTTGATATTTCTGAAACTACAAATAAAAGACCACTGCGTATATCTGCTGCACCAAAAGCTTTAAACAAGTGGGTAGAATCATTTCATCTTGCAGATACTTTCAAATTTAAAGAAGATAAATCTTTGTTGTTTTTCCATCAAGATCACAGATTTGGTACCCAAACTAGAATAGATAAAATATTTGCTGTTCATGACATATACTCTGAAATCATTAATTTCTCAATCACTCCCTGCCCCTTTTCAGACCACAATTCATTGATACTAAAACTTTAAAATGGGTACAAACCATTAAACTTTAACTCCAGAATTCCAGCATATATAACTAAAATTAAAGAGTTCAAACCCTGGTTATTATCTGAATTACAGTTCTTCTTAGATAGTAATTACACCACAAAGATAAATAAAATAATTATTTGGGACTTATTAAAAGCTTACATATATGGTAAAACCCTAACTAGGTATAACAAAATCAGAGAATGGGATTCTGAATTATTAGATCTACAATCCAAACTTTTGTCAGTAAATGCTGAAAAAAATCAAAATCATTTGGGGAGGAAAAAGAAAGTAGAAGTTTTAAACAATAAATACAACAAAATTCTAACACATAAAACAAGTTTAGCTTTAGAAAAACTAAAAATTTATACCATGGCCACTTTTCCCAAATATCTACGTAATTTATCCACAAGAATCAAAATACAATCAAAAGCTAATAACATTAAAGTATCTTTCATGAAAAAAAAGGGAAAAATGTCTCGGATATAGGTGACATTCTTGATGCCTATAGAAATCACTATATGGAACATTTCCAAAAAGAAAATATACATATCAATCAAATAAATCTAGATGAAAAATGTTCTAGTATAAAAAAAAATACCAGAAAAAATTAAAACTAGATCTGCAAGCACCCATATCCTACAAAGAAATTGCAGATACAATAAAAGAGGGTAAAAATAATAAAGCTCCAGGTATAGATGGCATAATTATGGAAATATATAAACTTTTTCCTTCAAAGAAACTATCCCTCTTCCATACAACTCTATTAGAAATTCAGTCACAGGCTTTAATACCACCCTCTTGGAGATATTCCTTAATCACACCAATCCTAAAGGAAAACAAATCCCCAAACCTCTGTACCTCATATAGACCTATATCATTATTAAATAATGACTATAAGATATTCATGATAATATTAACCAACAGAATGAAAATACCACTATCCAAAACAATAAATAATGATCAGACTGGATTTATATATTATAGACACACACATGACAATATTAAAAGGATAATTTCTCTTATAGATTATGTTAATAAAGAAAATAAAGAAACACTCATAATTGTCTTAGAAATAGAGAAATCCTTTGATTCCCTAAATCGGGACTATTTATTCAAAATCCTAATGCTATTTGAATTTCCTGCATCCTTTGTTCATCTCCTAAGAATGAATATATATATATATATATATATATATATATATATATATATATATATATATATATATATATATGTGTGTCTACCTGACAACACCAACGCACTACAACACCGACAACGAAATCACCGACACCACATAACCGAAAGTTCACAAACACAAAACCTCACATGCCCGACACACCACAATCCCAACAACCAACAAACAAAACAAATCCCCTGTCCAAAAAGCACACACACAGCACAAGCACACCAAAATCCTTACAAACCCACACTAAACCTTACATACACAACTATCTGTAACCTTAACCCAAACCCTAACCCTAAGGTCCGTCATTATCGCACACTCACCTAACCCGCGCCCTAACTCTAACTTACTTAACCCGCCCCTAACCCTAAAGACTGTCACTATCACACACTCACCTAACCCGCGCTCTAACCCTAACTCACTTAACCCGCCCCTAACCCTAAAGACTGTCACTATCGCATACTCACCTAACCCACACCCCAACCCTAACTCACTTAACCCGCCCCTAACCCTAAAGACTGTCACTATCGCACACTCACCTAACCCGCGCCCTAACCCTAACTCACTTAACCCACTCCTATCCCAAGAGTCCGTCAATATCGCACACTTACCTTACTCGCACCCTAACCCTAATGTCCATCACTACTGCATACTTACACAGCCTTTTCACATGTCGGTGTTCTCAGCGTCGGGATTTTCATCCGTCGGTCATCTCAGTTTTCGATCTTCTGGTGTCGGTGTTCTCATCGTCGGCATTGTCAGCTTTTGGCATTGTCAGGTAGACCCATATATATATATATATATATATATATATATATACACACACATATATATATATATATATATATATATATATATATATATATATATATATATATATATATATATATATATATATATATATATATATATATATATATATATATACATATCTATTTATATATACAAATAATTTAGCATATGTCAAGTTAGGTCCTTTTACCTCTGAATCTATACATATAACAAAAGGCACTAAACAAAGATGTCCCATGTCACCAATTCTATTTGCTCTGGCTATTGAAATATTGGCAGATTCAATTCGTAACAATATAATAATCAAAGGAATAGATGTTTATGAACAATACAATTCTAAAGTAATGCTATTTGATGATGATATATTACTAACATTATCTAATACAAAAGAGACAGAAGAATTAGATATATTAATTGACAAATTTCACATGACTTCAGGACTCCATTTCAATAAATCAAAATCAAAATTTTTATTTTTAAATTAAAAAAAAAGAACTGCAGAGTAAGGGGAATCACACCCAAAACCTCATATTGGAAATATATAACAAAATGACACTCAATACAGTTATAATACATTTGAATGGTCAAAGTTGCATGTCCTGTGACATGATAATTTGTGCAGGTTGTTTATCAAAGATTGCATTGTGTGTTCATTATTGCTTTCAGTTTTATAACCTCAGACTGAATTCTTTACAACTGTACTCATATTATTTGTGTGTGTGTCTGCTTCATATAGCAGAATGGCCAGCAGGCCTTTTTAATGTTCCAAAATCAAGGACTATTAGATAAAAAAATGATGCAAAATAAATAACATTTTAATTATTTCTTAAACAATAATAAATATCCAATTAAAATTAAGTAACATCTTTGTAATAATCAGAATGTCTTAAAATAACATAATTTCAGCCTGTTACAATTGACCATAAAATGTCAAAGGTTCAGACTGCACACAAGGGTGCTGGAACCAAAAGGCGAGCATTTTAAATGGAATTGTTGACTGTGCCCTTGAGTTCAGGCTATGCTGCAAAAGATAATCAATAAATAAATAAATATGTACATAAATAAAAGGAAGTAAGCTATCATGCAATTTAGTATAAGGACATGATCGCTGTTCGGCAAATGAACATGTCATGAAGGAGCTGAGCTACATTTACTTGCTGTCATGTTTTTTTTTCCTTAAAGGAAAAATTCCACCCTAGAACTAAAATAAATATGTTTTTTCACTCTATCTTTGTTTCCTGACCTATTTTAACACCTCAAAAAAATCACTCTAAGTGTTTTATTTGTAATTCTAGCCTGTTTTCCACAACATGGCTACCAATGGGGGCGTGCTGTATCAATGTGATCTTGTTCTTCCACAGCTCTTTCTCTTTCCCATAATGCTTTGTATGAATCATGCCAGACATAAGGAAGTAACTGTGAATTTCCATGCTATTGACATATAGTGGGATTTGTGTGAGTCACTGTCATCTTTTATATCTTTTGTAAAAGGACTGCTACTTTTCTGTCTCCAATCACCCTCATTTATGTTTGGCTCAGAGCTTGTTTTGCACTATACTTAGAAGTTATCCAGCTACAGTCAGAAAAGTAGCTACAAATTGCAAGCCTTTGTTCAAGGTTTTCTTTTGTAGTCCAAGAGGAACTGACAGTTCCCTCTCCCACACTACTGCAGAGGTGTTAAGACTGTCAGTGCACTGTGACCCTTGCAGAATAAAGTGCAATTGAAAGCTCATAATGGAAATTAAGGGGCTTCCAATACAAATCTCTTCCCATCTGCCTGGAGTAGGAAGATCTATTTATTCATTTAAGTAGTTTAATTATTTTTTTCTGGGTACAAGTAGCAGAAAATGCTTGATTATTGTACTTTGTTTTATTACCAGTAACAACTGATTTACCCCTTACTCTATCTACAACACAATATGTTATATACTTTTTCTCTTTTTTTGTAACTTTGTGTATCTCACGTAACTCTCATGTTGCAATGGAGCTTTTCCCCCAGGCCTCCACCAAAAATGGGCTTTCCTAGCCAGTGGACTTTCCTGTAAACAAATGCCAATAAATAAATGCTAAATAAATGAAAACAAACCATATTGACTTAATTTTAGTTGCAAACATTATACCTCACTTATAATCTACCCAGTCACTGTCAGTCAAACATTACATAGCTTATTCAAATCCTGCTTTCTTTTAAACCACATTCCTCATCTGCATGTATTATTCCCACAATTTCCATTTATTTCAATGTAATTTGCTCCTTCCCTTTTCTAAAGAACCCATTACCAGTTGTATTATCTCTGTTACTATATTTGCTACTTCTAGTACAGTTGATTTAGACATTGATTTCCATTTCCTAGTAATTGCTTTTTTGGCAGCCACCATAATTTGACACAGCAAGGCCTTACTACATCCAGGCAATTCTGATTCTGTATCATAGCTCAAAAAATAATTTCCTAAGTCATACCAATTTGCACACCCAGTATTTCTGATAGAGTAGTCTGCATACAATTTTTAAAGTCTGCCAACTCATTTCATTCCCAGAATATACATTCTCAATTATTTCATTTTCCTTATCACACCTCCAACATTTGCAGTCTACTTGAGGAAAAATTCTTTGGAGTCAACTTGGGGTATAAAAATACCTATATAAACACTTCCAAGCAAAGATCTTAAATCTTCTAGACTTTGTTGCTTATATGGGAGACATACATATATCCCCCATAGGTTCCTCGTTAATTGCTTATCCAGGTGAAAAAATCCTGTGACATCCTCATTCTGGGCTTGTAATTAAGGAGCCTGAATCCTTACCATTGACACTGGAGAAGGATGTTCACCTGGAATACAAATGGATACACCCAGTATTTCCAGATGCAGATCTCTCTGCACAATTTCCCTTAGTAGATAGGGAGCACTGTCATACTTGGGTTTGGATTTTTTATATCTGTCTCTCTCCAAGTCCCCAGTAAGACTCCCCACTAGCACAGCTGTAGTGTTAGGTCCTCTGCTGAGTGCCCAAGTCAAGTCCTCCAGCACCCTCTCTGTGAAACTAGTGCTTCGTGTCCCTGCTCCAAGTAGCTGACACATACACTCTTTGAGCTTTAATTTCCAGACACACACTCACACACACACACACACACACACACACACACACACACACACACACACACACACACACACACACACACACATACACACCTTGGAAAGGCTGGCACAGATTACCCACTCTACCAACTGTGCCCAGACTACAAGATTGACTATCACCAACCAGCTATTAGAAGGCTGTTGAAAGGGTATTCAGTTATACAGAGTGAAGTTAATATTAATACAAATGGTAATGTTGACCAAACAGTAAGGCTTTCAGGAGTGGCCAGAGTTATCACTAAATACATATATGCAAATACTTATAAAAAAGTAATTATTTTTCTAAAAAGCACCAGCCACAATGAAAAGTTTAAATATATTTAATAATAAATAATAAAAGAACAAGAATATATTAAGTATCTATTTACATTAAACACCAGAGTTTCATCACAGGAAATACTGAAAATAACACAGCTGGAAAGAGTCACACAGTTACAAAAAATACTTAAGTATTCGTACCATATTTTCCTGACTAATATAGAGAATTACTGTTCCTACTTACTGAATACAGAAAGGCAAAATGATATGGATGAGTGGTCATTATTGTTAGAGCCAAGACAGAATACAGAATACTGAGAGCAATCTCCTACCAATATCTAAATATTATCTCTGGCTTACAGAATGACGGCACACACATATGGTCATCTGCCTCTGTTTCCTGCACTATCCCCTTCACTAGAAGCTGTCAGGAGTTTAGCACCTACATGACAGTAATACACACAGAAGAGCATTGCTCAGATCTAGTGCAGCTGCTGGAAGTCGTAAAACCACTTTAACATTTCTACTCCTCTACAACTTTAACATTTCTACTCCTCTACAGCGCTACTAAACCAAGGTTCTTGCAGACATTTTGTCTCTGGCTGCACTCATAACTATGAGATAAAATCTCTATGGCCTAGGCCCAGTAGTTTAATTTTCTTACCTTTTTAAAGGCTGATATTAACCTCTTCTGTTCCAGTATCCTCTGTTAAAACATATGCATTTAATTCACTTACAGTAATACATGTAAATTTCTTTTCTTTCCAGCAGGGCACACTGCTGATACATTTTAACACAAGCAACTTTACAAATACATTTTAAACACAAGCATCTGTACAAATCAGTTTGATATGTGAAGGACATATAATTCCTTACAAAATTCCAGCTAGCTGTGCTGGTGTATGTTACACATCTCCTGCCGTACTTCTCCTGGCATGGCTGGCAGTACCTCCTATCATCACAACTCCTTTCATAGGTTCATAGGAGGTTACTAGGCTAATGGCCTTAGGTCCTTTACAAGCCTAACTATGTAAAAATCTGTGTGCCTTAATTGACCATAGTTAGATGGTTGTTGTTAGCAGAGCAATTCTGTGATCAGCACCATGTACTCCTGTCCATGAGGGACATTGTTGCCACACCTGTTTGACTGATTTGTGGTTTGCTAAGGGTGGATCCCATAGTAGACAAGCTGAAATGGATAAAAGGTGACATTTAATAGATGTATAGCCAAACCTGAATAAACAGCTCACTGAGATTCTGCAGTACCATCTTTTGGTTTTAGCTCCTTTGCCTGTCACCAGATGGAAAAGTAGGACCTCCTTGTGGCTAGCTTCCTAACCTCCTTAATAATGTCAAATGCTTTCTCTGCATCATGACCTATTAACAGAAGTGGTATTTGCTTACATTGTGCTTCCTGCTGGGTCATCAATGTTCTGTTAATGTGGTCAAATGTTTGCCTCCCTCCACAAAATCACATTGATCCATATATATTAATTTTGGCATCGACATTGCCATTCTTTTAACCATTATAAACATGAACACTTCATAATTATGTTTTAGGATTGAAATGGGCTTGTATGAAGTTGGGTCTGATGGGTCTTTACCCTCTTTAGGTATTACAGCCACCACTGCTTTCTTCCAGGATGTTGACACTTCTCCTCCTCTTAAAATACTATTAAACAAAACCTTCCAGATCTTTATCAGTTTTTACCTCCTAGCTTCCAAATTTCCACAGGAATATCATCTATTTTGGATGACTTTCCTAGAGATTGGTTATACATCACCATTTTTATCTCATCTCCTCCTATCCTAACTGTTAGTAATTGAGACTCATCTACCTTTAACCTTGGCATATTTAATTCTTCCATAAACATTTCCATTTGTACCTTTTCTTGATTTCCATATTTCCCTGCTTTATGCAGACTTTCATGAAATTTTCAAAATATTTCTTGTACCTCTGCTGGATCTCTTGTTATCTTCATTGTTATATGCTCCCTAATCTTGGCAATGACACTTTTTGCTTTCTGTTGCCTGCGTCGTTGTGCAAAAAATATTTGTGCTCTGAAGTTATTATCAAAAATCAGTTGCTTAACAGCAATCTTTCTAAAGTCATGCATATTATTGAGGTAATCCCTTATTTTCTGTTAAACATTCTACAATTGCTCCTCTTCTTGTTTTGTGAGATTCCCCCATTCTGCAATACTTTAACCTTTGTCAGTCCCTCTAAATAATTCTTGTTACTTTTTAACAATATCTCCCTTTTTTTCATTGCCACCCTATTTTTAAACTCCACTTTAATTTTATCCAACTTCCTAGATATATTTTCAGAAAAAAATTATATTTTCTCTAATAACTCCTGAATAATCTCCACTACCCTTTCCTTAAATTCCTCTATTCAATAGATAAGTGGGAAAGTGCCAGTGTCTAATTTTTATTTCATTACTTTGCATTTTTATTTTAGTTATTATTTATGCATGATCTGAAATAGTTATTGGATGCATATCAAAACTTTCAATTAAATGCACATATTCCTCTGAAATGTAGATTCTGTCTATCCTATTCCAGTTTTTGTATCTTGGGGAATAATATGTAAATTCACTGTTAACTCCTACTACTGAATTCACATCTTCCATGCTAAATATTTTTATAAATGTCTTCAAAAATCTACCCTCCTTTGTTATAGTTTCCATTCTTGCCCCCCCCCCCCCAGATACATCTTTACTGCTGCAAATCAAATTACAGTCCCACCTATAAATAATATTCCCTACTGAAGGCTGATTATTTCTCCCAGAATTTTCTTAAGCTCCATTATAGCAGTTTTAGATGGAATCTAAAAACATGCCAGTGTAATCCTCTTTCCTTACCAGTAGCCCCTTAGTACTACAAATCTACCATTATTATCTTTTTATCATCTTCTATCATTATTGGAGCTCTTCTTGCAAATAATATAAGTACTCCACTTTTCCTTTATCCCAGATATTCCACTGAATAACTGTCCTGAAAACATTTATCAGATTCTCATGTTCAGTTCTTTCCAAATATGTGTCCTGTAGCACATCTATTTGCACTCTACATTTTTAATATAGTTCACTACTCTTTTTCTTTTGTATATATCTGTGTGACCTTTTACATTTAAAGATAATATAGAAAGTGTCATTATGCTAAAAAGTTATTATTCCCCCTTATTATGTGTAGCAGATTTTTTAAGTGTTTAGTTACAGCTTTTGTGTTACATACATACACTAATGTTTGACAGATTGATCTTTTATACAGTTTTCTTGTCATACCCATTTGAGCTTATGTGATATCTTACAAAAGTTTTTGTTTTATTGAAAAACAAACAAAAAGAAAAAATACCCACCCTCAATACACCTTTAAAACATATTAACTTAATACTAACACACAAAACTATGTACATCTTCAAATGTTGAAGTTTTACCCTCCTAACAGGAACAATTGTCCTAGGCTGATAGCTCCAGTCACAAACTTGGGTTAACCTGAAAGGAAGGTTATCCATACTAAGATGCATGGTACAACCTGTACTTCTAAGTGCTGTTTGGTTTCGTCTTATCTTTATTATCATCTTACTGGACTGAAAAAACATTTGAATGCCTTCAGAAAACAATATTTTCTAGCCATTAAATGAAATACATATTCTGTTTTTATTGCTCTTTAGCAGATTGTCTCCATGGAGACATGAGAACCAGATACAGAGTTGCTTCTACAAGCAGTCATGTATTTGCTAGACAATGTTTTTTTTTATTTATTTACCTGTTACTAGATCAAGCCAATGGCCATAATCCAGCCATTCTCCTATGCAAGAATGAAAAAAAGTACAGGTTTTCTTGTATCTTGCTGTTTTGACCAGACTTTTTTTCTTCTCTTTTACGTTGCAGTCCCTACATTTCTTAAAACTGAACAAGAAAATTTCACAAATATAATTAATGCTTTGTAATCCTACATTTAATTGCCAATTTCTGAGTTGCTAGTTTTATTCCTGTTGATCTCCATCTCCCAAATCCAGCCTCTGCTTAATTTCCAATGTACTGCTAGTTGTTCTAGTCAAGTCTTGTGCTTTTTTCTGTCTCTGAAGCATTTTCTCTGATCCTTATTACCAGAAGAACAAGAAGCAGAATCTCCTTCTGTTTCATAACTCACTTTTTATTGGACAAACTTTTGTATTTCCTCCGTAGCATGTTATACATAAAAATGATTTTGTCCCTCCAGGAAAGAATATTCTGAAAATAGCTGGGTACAGCAGTTTGAATCTCACACCTGCTTCTTAACATTCCCCAATTAGTGGAATAAATGTATTCCTCTTTTGCCTGCTGTACAGTGAGTAATCAATTTCCACAAACACTCTACTGTCTCCTACTTTTAGTACTTTGTCCTTCTGCCACAGTGTTGTCAGACTCAACTTCTTCTTCTGGTAGGATTGCATCTTTACTATTAAAGGTCTATGGTGCTTTTTCATGACCAGGTTTGAAGCATACACATGCTGTGCCTTTTCAATTAACAATTTCTGCTGTGGAATACCAGTCCAGTTGCTTATTTCTGCTTTCATAAAATTAATACAGTCCATTCCTTCCTGCTTCTCTGGTACAGCAGAAGATCTCAGGTTTTCCCTACATGCTCTTTCCTCTAAGTCTATTATTTTTTGAAACATGTCTTCTTGAGCAGTCTCATATTCAGCCAGCCTCTTCTTCATTTTGACCTCTGCCATTTGCAGTTTTATCACCTCATCTGAATACCTTTGTAAAGCTTCCTCCATTTTTCCATCCTTTTGTTGTTTGAGTTGATATACTCCTTCAGTGTTTCATTTATTTTAATCAGCTCTTAGTACATTTGACTTATTTTTTTTCTCTAGGTTACTGGAAGTCATATCTTGTACCAAAGCTGGAGCTTGCACTACTTTTTGCTGAATAGCTGCCGAATTCTTCATTTTTTGCAAATAGAAAAAAAATGGTTGGTTATTAAAAGAAATGTCATCTACATTTCTTATAATGTCAGTGATGGTTCTTAATATTGTCATTTCCATGACAGTACTTAGTGCTCCATGTGAAAACTCAGAAGATACCGACACCAACAGGACCCTTCAGTAAGGTAACAAGACAATTTTCTTTAAAAGTATGTAGAAGATCCTTTTGATGGCAGTGGTATAGGGTATTGCTCTTCCTGAGTAAAGAAGTAAAGATCATGTTTTGCTCTGGCTAGAGAGCTGTAAATATATATATGTATGGTGTGTATGTATGTAGATATATATATATATATATATATATATATATATATATATATATATATATATATATATATATATATATGTGTGTGTGTGTGTGTGTGTGTGTGTGTATGTGTGTGTGTGTGTGTGTGTGTGTGTGTGTGTACATAGGTATGTATAAATAGTAAAAAAGAAACAAAAATCAAGTGATATTACATATGTACGGTGGGCTAGGTAAGGCTACATTAAAGGTACCAAATATATGGCAAGTCAGTCATTGGTAATTTGTAAATTGTGTATGTATAAACCCTGTGAAACTACAGGTAGCAGTATGGATCTCCTTCCTGTACTGAGGCCAGGTATAAATTAAGTGTGACTTGTGCAGTATGTAAGTGAACATTTCCTGAGTTTTGAATGCCATCAAGTTAAAATGCCATGGTTATGTTTTTGAAAAGAACTGCAGTATTATAGCTGCTGCATCTGTCAGTGCAACTCTGCTGTCATTCAAAATTTCTACCTTTTTCCCTAGGTAATTCTGAAAAACATGTTCATATCTTAGCATGTCTTGGCTGGAACATAGTTCCCTTGCTTTTTTTCTTGTCTAAAAGTAGAATCAGTGTATGTGTATATCTATAAGTATGAATGTGTTTGCTGGGAGGAGTCTATCCCTGCCATTTGGAATACTGGTTAGGTTAAGAAATGTGCAGAAAAATGTATTATTAAGAAATTTAAAATTACTAATAAGACTTCAAAAACTCAGTTCTAAAACAAAACTTAATACAGATGAGCACTGATGTGTTTCCTGGGAAACAACAATGTCCTATAAGTATAAAACAGATCCACGTGTGTCTTGTCACTGATGCAAGAATGTTATGTCACAGATACAAGTGTGACTTGTCACTAATTATTTTAAAACTGTGCTTACAGTTTTGGTATAAGCCACGTGCTGTAGGCTAAAAGATCAATGAAATATGTAAAACAATCATAACGATGATTTACATTGTCTATGTAATATTTAAGTTTTGTTGTATTCTTGATATTAGTAACAATGTATATTCTTAATTGTAAAAACTTGTGAGTATGTCAAGAAAACAGCAACATTTAGTATGTTGGTTTCCTAATGTTTTCAGTATGTGTTAATTAGCCTCTGTGAAAAAAAAATTGTGTGAACAGTTTCAAAAAGGTATACACCTGACAATCAATATAGTAGGTAAACAAAGCAGTCAAGAAAAAAATAGTAATATTTAAAACTTACTAACAGTGTCATATTACATAAAAATAAGCATTTGATTAACTACACACAATACAATGGAAATCAAAAGACTATTGTATTATGTTTACTATCAGATGTTTATGCCAAACAAACTACCCAAGGTCAAAAAGGTTTTCCAAAAGCTAAGCATGTCCATGTTTATGCAAAAAGAACAAGCAAGGCAACGAAATCCTGAAGCAAGGAGTAGGCAGATTATAGTCAAATAACCCTTTATTGTAAGCGCTTTCGGTAGGGAGATTTTGTCTGAGGAAGGTGGGGAGAATCTCCCTACCGAAAGAGCTTACAATAAAGGGTTATTTGACTATAGTCTGCCTAGTCCTTGCTTCAGGATTTCGTTACCTTGCTTGTTCTTTTTGCATAGTTTCTTGCCGTTGTTGTGGTTCAGTATGTCCATGTTTATAAATTGTGCTTAGGTATTTTGAAATGTTCAGTAACTCTAACACATTTTCTGTTCATCCTGCAATGAGCATTCATATTCTCACCCCTTGACAGTAATGGGGTGGGTATAACATGCAGATGCAAAGATGCACTTTATATGTAGTATGATTTGCAATTGCTGTTAATAACATGCCTTTCAACTGTCCTTGCTTTTGCCTCATATTTTACCCTCCCTGATATGGATTTTGTTAAATAAAATAAAATTTCAATACACAGGAGGTTCAGGTTAAAAAGTTTACTAGTGTACACCAGGAGGCAAAAAAACGTACAAGCACAGAATTTTGTCTGACATGAAACAGGAAGCACACAATTTTATATAGGTTTAACATTTAAGCTATGCCCACCTTACTGACGTGATATGACACAGGGCATCTACATCACTTTAGCTTACAGTCCTCTATTCATAAAACTGTTGATGCTGTATATTTAAAAAAAACTTTTCCTCTAGATACAATACGACCTTGCTATCCAGCTGGTCAGACATAATGTCTTTCTGTAAAGTTACTGCTTCAAGGTTTCATATCAGTTCGAATACAATAGCAGCTTCAGTCTTTTAATACACGTCTTTGTTCTCTGTTACACTTTCTCACACAGCTGCGTGCTATCTCAGTAACACATATACAAGGCCAAATCATTCCAACAGGAAAGAGCAGAAGATTTCATTATTTCACACATTTAATTTCCTGACCCAGCAGATAATCACTTGTGAAAAGCATAAACATTAAAACTTGCTAAGCTAGCATTCTGCCAGGGTCAAGGATCAGCTTTGCTTCAAGCCACACGGCAGTTTCGAAACTACTTAAATTTACACATGAATTAATCTGTACTGTTATATGATTAATAGAATAAAGGCATTATATACTACTTTGCTTTTAAACTAGCATTTCTTATATATTCAAATACACATTTTTTTAACATTTCCCCCCTATTAATACTTTTTATTCTATTTTGAAGTATGCATAGTGTAATTTCATCTCCTAGCCTTTTCCACTTAGGGTTTTCAGCTAGGTGAGTCATTCAATCTATACTTCAGAAAAAATGTCATCTGAGATCAATCTTTCAATCTCAATATCTTGATACAAAGTTTCAGTAACAGATACATCAATAAAATCTTTGATTAATCTTTTCATGCAGGGAATTCCACAGCAAACACATGCTCCTATTAGGAGTATACCCACACAAATGGCAATCAGAATATTCATTAGGATGGAACCCCACCCCCCAAACAGATTCTGGAAAAAGTCCATCAGTGGGTTTGGGTCTGGTTCAGTCATGGCTGATACTTGCTGAATTACCTCTAGGTGGTTATTGATCTCATGACGATTGTCAGGAATATAAGCACAGCATTCTTCTTTGATAAGCGCGCACGTACCACCTCTCACCACTGGGGTGAAGTCAAGAGCCATTCAATTTTGTAGCACAACAGTTCTCATTGCATTTAGTTCATCAGTCACCAGTTCTAGGGTGGAAAAAGTTGCATTACTCATTACTTCAAGAAGTTTCGACAACTTCCTCAGCTCCCAGATCAATTTCACTGCTCCATAGGCTGGGAATATTCCTGCCCAGGATATAACACTGTCACTCAAGTCCATAAGAGTCAATTCGCTTTTGTCTTTTACTGAATCATGGTCTTTCCAGCCAGCTTCGATCTTTCCAACTGGATTCACAGGTTTTTCAACTGGACCTTCGGGTTTTCGGGCTGCTTCTCTCACGTTTCGTATCTTACCCAAAGGTAATTCTGCAGTATGTCTTATTGCCGGAACCAAATAACCCAAAAAACAACTGCCGGACCAATTCTCAGGTAACCATTTATATGCCTTTTTCCCCACAAATAAAATAACAGTTTTCTACTTTAGTAGTAATTTGCATCAGCCCTGCATGAAACATTTAATGATCTATAACTGACAATTGTTTAAACAAAACTGGATTTTTGCAAATGTCATTCATAGTTGTTTTCAATGAGTTCAAATACGAGTCATAATTAGTATTGCAAAAAGTATTGCCATTACCATTCTTAATATAACATCGGTAAGATATGGTTATATTACAATTGCTCCAGCCCATCTGGAGGGTGTCATTTTTATAGAAACATACAACTCCTTTTTGTGTGACAGGTGAAAATAAAGCTATTTTGTCCTGTGATCTCACAGTTCCTGTATCGAAAAGTAAATTCTCTCAAGTCTCATTTATCCCCAAAGGGACAGCGGACATTATCAGTCCTCCATATGCTGTTGGTATGGCTGTACAAACCCAGCAATTTGAAATGTTCATAGTCTCTGCATATACACGTTTCATGGCTAGGTATGTGTTAAAATTTGGATGCCAGTCTATAGACGTTTCATCACGCCTTCCCACTTTCACTTGTGTGGTTGTGTGTAGGATAAACCACAACAAGAGGAAAATTGTCACAATTACAGTCAATAAATGTACACTCAACAAAATGATTATGCAACATCTCTGGGGTTGATCTAAATTTCTATTCGCTTTGTTTTTGGCCATCTTGGTCTGGTTGTGTATCAGTCACAAAGTTTTTATTAAGTTGAAAGTTTTTTACCGGTTTACAATGCGTCAAATGAACCCAGGGCATCCTCTCGGCCACTCTGACTGCAGTAGGCATTGCCAACAGAACCTGGTACGGTCCCTCCCACTTTGGACTCGCCTAATTCTTCCTTTTCGTCACTTTCAGCCAAACCCACGATCCTGGGGCCAAGACTGCTTCCACCGGTCTGGTCTGTTCCTTATCTGAAAAAGAGTTAAACTGCAAAACAGATTTGTTAACAGTTTCCTCATATAACTAGCTAATGAACTGTCAGCCTCTTGCTCTGCAGGCATGAGAGCTTTCCACTGAGGCACATAATATGCTCTCCCAAAAACCATTTCAAAGGGAGTCAAACCCTTTACATTTGGAACCGTTCTCATACTTAGCAGTGCTAAAGGCAGACAGTATATCCAATTCTTTTGGGTCTCCTCTACTAGCTTCCTAAGTTTGCTTTTTAGGGTACCATTGTACCTTTCCACCAGTCCTACTGACTGTGGGTGGTAGGCACAATGGTTCTTTAAGGAGATACCAAAAAAATCTACCAAGTTGGTGGATTGTCTGGTTTACAAAATGTGTGCCATTGTCACTATAAATCCTTTCCGGAATGCCAAATCTAGGGATTACTTCTTTTATCAGGGCTTTCGCCACTGTTGCTGCATCTGGGTTTTTGGTTGGAAAAGCTTCTACCCATTTGGAAAACATGTCTACAATAACTAAACAAACCTTTTTCCCTTCACATTTATTCAATTCTATGAAATCCATACAAATAGTATGGAACGGGTATGGTGGTATAGGAAAACTTCCTTGCTTGGTTTTAAATGCTCCTTGTGCATGGTGCTTGTTACAAGTATGACAAGCTGCACAAAATTTTTTTGTGTAGTTTGTGTATCCGTATGTTTGGAATATTCGATTTACTAACTGTGCCATCCCCCCTGTTGAGACATGGCACTGCCCATGGCTCAACAAAGCTGCATATCTAAATAAATTAGACGGCAATATCGGTTTTCTTTCTTTGGAAATGTACAGTCCATTCTCAAGAATTGCACCTCGTTTTACCCATTTTTGTTTCTCTGCTTTCATAGTAAGCATCTGCATTGTTTTTAACATGTCTAAATCTAAAATCTCAGAGGGTTGTAATTCCTCATTTGAAAGTAAAGTTTCTGAGTCTGAGGCTGCTTGCTTTGCAGCTGCATCAGCTCGTGCATTGCCTTTTGAAATCTTATCCTGCTGTTTTGTATGAGCTACACATTTACAAATAGCTACTTTGGTAGGTAACTGAATAGATTCTAATAACGCCAAAATAAATTGCGCATGATTAATAGGTTTTCCACTGGATGTTATCATTCCTCTATTTTTTCATTGTTGTGCAAATACATGTACTGTAGAAAACGCATACTGACTGTCAGTATATATGTTCACACACTTGTGTTTTGCTAAAGTACATGCCCTCATCAAAGCTATCAATTCTGCTGCTTGTGCAGATAAGTTGTGTGGTAAGGATTGAGCTTCTAAAATTTCAGTGTCTGTAACTACTGCATACCCTACCAGATTCTTCCCTGTAGGACCCCTTCTGCATGAGCCGTCCACGTAATATGTCACCTCGGCATTATCCAAGGGCATATCTGTGAGATCTTGTCTAGGTAAAGCTAACTGTTCAATTTCCTGCAGGCAGCTGTGTGGTGTGCCATCCGCAGGAGTTGGGAGTAGTGTTGATAGATTTAATGTCGTACATCGTTCAATTGTCATATGAGGTTGGCTCAGCAGTATAGTCATACACGAAAGATGTCTAGCAGGGGAAAGGTATGCCACTTTTTCTTGCAGTAAAATTATTGCAACTGCATGAGGCACTCTCAATGTGAGAGGGTGGAATAACACCACTGAGGCTGAAGCCTGTACTGCCATTGCAGCTGCAACCACTGCTTGTACACAGTGAGGCAAAGATCGCACCACTGGGTCTAACTGTGATGAATAATAGGCTATGGGGCATTGCTTATCCCCACATTGTTGCGTTAATACTGACGTCATATATCCTTGCTTACAATCTACCGTCTGAAAAAAACGTTTGTGATAATTTGGAAGTCCTAAAACTAATGAAGAAGCTATCAACTGCTTCAACCTGCAGAAAGCCATTTCTGCTTCGGGTGTCCATTGTAAGATATCTTGTGCTGCCATTGGTGTCTTATATATCAAGTCAGTCAGTGGAGCAGATTCCAAAGCATAATTTGGTATCCAACTCCGACAAAAATTAGTTGTACCCAAGAAAGACATAATTTCTTTCTTGGTTGTTGGTTTGGGTGCTTGCAAAATTGCTGTTTTTCTTTCCTCATCTAGTATTCTACCTTCATTGGATATTACATATCCCAAGTATCTAACTTCTTTTCTCCAAAGTTGTAATTTACTTTTGTTTACTTTGTGTCCTTGTGTTGCTAAAAATTTCAGTAATGCTACAGTATCCTCCCTGCACTGTTGCTGGGTGGGGGCTGCTAGCAAGATGTCATCTACGTAAAGTAGAATTTGACTACCTCCCGGTGGGGTAAACCCTGCCAGGTTGCTAGCCATTTCTTGTGCAAATATTGTTGGGCTCTCACAATATCCCTGTGGTAGTCGAGTATACGTATACCTTTTACCCTGAAATGTAAATGCAAACCAATATTGACTATCAGGATGTATAGGTATTGAAAAGAAAGCATTGCTAATATCTACCACAGAGAAATATTTCTGTTGCGGTTCTAAATCATTTAACAAGGTATGTGGGTCTGGCACAGTAGGTGCTCTAGGTATTACTGCATTATTTGCAGCTTGTAAATCTTGTACCATCCGCCATTCCCCGTTTGCTTTTTTAACAGGAAATAGGGGTGTATTACATGGTGAATCAGGAGATTCTACCAGTACTCCTTCTTTGAGTAATGCTGCTATTATAAGCTTAATTCCTATTTCTGCATCCTTTCTCAAAGGGTATTGTCTTTTCTGTGGTCTAAAAGCTGACTTTGGGGTAATTGTAACTGGTCCTGCTGTTCGAATAAGTCCTACATCTGACTTGCCTGTTGACCAAAGAGTTGTTGGAATTTCCCATAAGGCCTTTTCTTCTTCTTCTAATAAGAACACTAATCATCTGTTCTCACTAGATTGCAAGTGTACAGCTGGATGTGTCTGTGTCAACCAATTCAGTTTTTGTTTTTGTATCCCTTGTTCTGATAGTTCTAAATCAGTCTGTTTCTCCCATCTTGTTACTTTTTCTCCTAAGTCTGCCCATTTGACACTTTTGTTCTTTGTCAAGCTGACATGTGGTAATCGATTTGATCTATACAATGCAAAGAATTCTTGAGGTAACAAACAGCTAACTACACTGTTCCCCTCAGTATCCCAGTACAAAGTACACAAAACCAATCTAGTTGCACGATTTCTAAAGAATTCTTGCTCATACTCTCTATCAGGTCCTGGTGTAGTACACTAGTATAGAGTACAGTGTAACAAATGCTGTTGATCAGTGTCAAGGGAGGGGGCTTTACTGATGGCTACGTTCATCAGTTCCTCGGTTACTGCCCCTGGACCAGTCGTGACTAGGTCCTGGCTGTACCAGTAAAAAGTTTCACCCTCCGATCGCACTACAAAGGTATCCATTTGTCTCTGTGCCTCCATACCTTGTACAGTTGGAACTACTGCTATGCCAAATATCTGCATAAGGTCCCTGCCCAATAGGTTTACTGGACACTTTGCAGAAACAACAATTTTACTTCTCTGGGTCATACCTGAAACAGGGTCAGTTATTGCTATATCATGGGAAAGTAGTTCCCTGTATAGCTGTCCATTTGCGGCTTTTACTAGTATATAATCAGGTGATTTTGAATGTTCTGGTAACTTGGAGGGGTGTATCAAAGTCCGTGACACTCCTGAGTCACACAGGAATTTGACTTCCCTTCCCTCCACCAGAAGTGTAACTTCCGGTTTCGTATCTGCTAAGTAGAGCTCTAAGCTCAATAATGCTAAGTCCAAAATTTCACTTTCTTCATCCTCCATATCTACTTGCACTTCCTCTACTCCTTCTATCACATTTACATTCGTTTTCTGTTTAGTAACTTTTCTTGATAATTTCTGACTTTTACATGATGTATCTTCACTATCATATAGTCAGTCCTCATCTCCCTTATCTTCTGTGATTACCTTTTTGTTTTGCCTACAATCCCTTGCTAGATGTCCCTTTTTCCCACACTTGAAGCATTCACCTCTCTTTTTCCTCTCTTCAAAATCTTCTTTTCGTTTGTCAGACTGTTTGTTTCCCTGGGCATTCTTCTTGCCCTTTTTACCTGACTGTAATACAAATTCTTCAGCTCCGTCTTCAGCAGTGAAGACTTGCGCCTTCTTTTTCTTTTTACTATTAAAATGTCTTTCAGCATGTCTAGCGTATTCGAGTAAGGCTTGTAGCCTCCCTGTTCGATGGTCTATCATATGCTTCGTAATGAAGCTACTAATAGGTGCAATGCAACCTTTCAAAAATGCATTTTTTAATTGTTCATATGGGGAATCATGCGTTTGGTTCTCAGGAACCGACATACCGCTATGATTATTAAAACATTCTAATAATCTGGCATAGTACCCATCCATTGTCTCATTTTCCTGTTGTATGCATTGATTAATGCAAGTCCAGTCTGCTCTAGGTTTCCATTTCTCAGAGATTCAGTCTGTCAGACCTTTCACTCTGTTGTCTAACTCTGCGTCACTATGTGGGAGTGGTCTAAGCTCTGCATTACGAGGATTCCAGGTGCCACAAATCATGTGCCAATCTGGACCTATAATTTGTCTTACTACTTTTTCTACTTCTTCCCCATTCAAGTGGTAACTCAATCTCATGCCTTGTAAATCTTCTAAAAATTTCGTAAAATTAACTTTCGGCTGGGGGATTCCCTCAGTAGCCTTCCGAATATCTTCCGGTGTCCATGGTCTATATACTAAGAGTGTTGGGTCCTGCCCTTCCTGTCCTGCCTGAGGATTTGGAACTTCTATAAGTGGGCATATTTCTTCCTCACTCTCATCCTGTAGATTTCTCTCTATTTGGTATGATTCTGTGTCCCTATGTGTTTTACATGTTCGGGACCTAGTTTCAATAGGATCTCTAACAAATGGTTGTGTTCTTGCTGAAACTTCAGGATAACGCGGAGGCGGACCAGCCTGTCCACTCGCTTCATATCCTGAAAAGGGTAAGGGAGGGGGCAAGGGAGGAGGAGCTGTCACTATTACCAAGTTATTATCCTCTTTGTCTAGAAATAATGTTTTTGAATTTTTAAGCTTCTGTTCTCTACGATTGGCTTCCTCAATCCACCTGTGTGCTTGAGGTATGCCTAATTGGCGTTGCTTTTTTGCCTGACCTCCCGCATCAGATTTAAGCTGTTTAAGGAGTTTAACTAGTGAAGTTTTATCTAGTTTACCATCAAATTCATATTTATTAACCCATTTCGCATAATACCTAACGTTATCAGAACGTTGTAATTGCATGTATTTTGCGTCTTCGGTTAGGGGCGGATCTCACAATGTTTTAGTGCACTGATTACCCATGTCAAAGAAAATGTTACATAACCCTTTTTTATCACGTGATATCAAGTTCTCAGTTCCTGTTCACAGTTTATCTAGAATAACTGCCTACCTTATTCTGTTACCCTGATCTATGACCAAATATACAGTACTTCCTTTTGTCCCTGATCTGCAAAACAAATCTTGACAACAATATACTGTAACCTAGTCCCTGATCTAAAACAGAAAAAAGACAAATTCTTCCTACCTGAGCCTCCGGTATTGAGAAAGTCCAAGTTCCGCTTTTCGGCCACAGATCAGAAAGTGGCCAGCCTCTTTATACGACAATTCAGTCGGAGGTCTTTTCACTCCAGAAGAACCATTTTGGTAACTTCTCCTGCGCAGTATTCGACCACCGATACGCTCTGATCTGCGGCTTACCAAGGGAATTCCGTCTGCGAAGGACCAAACAATGAAATAAAATAAAATTTCAATACACAGGAGGTTCAGGTTAAAAAGTTTACCAGTGTACACCAGGAGGCAAAAAACGTACAAGTACAGAATTTTGTCTGACATGAAACAGGAAGCACACAATTTTATATAGGTTTAACATTTAAGCTATGCCCACCTTACTGACGTGATATGTCACAGGGCATCTACATCACTTTAGCTTACAGTCCTCTATTCATAAAACTGTTGATGCTGTATATTTAAAAAAAACTTTTTCTCTAGATACAATACGGCCTTGCTATCCAGCTGGTCAGACATAATGTCTTTCTGTAAAGTTACTTCTTCAAGGTTTCATATCAGTTCAAATACAATAGCAGCTTCAGTCTTTTAATACACATCTTTGTTCTCTGTTACACTTTCTCACACAGCTGCGTGCTATCTCAGTAACACATATACAAGGCCAAATCATTCCAACAGGAAAGAGCAGAAGATTTCATTATTTCACACATTTAATTTCCTGACCCAGCAGATAATCACTTGTGAAAAGCATAAACATTAAAACTTGCTAAGCTAGCATTCTGCCAGGGTCAAGGATCAGCTTTGTTTCAAGCCACACTGCAGTTTCAAAACTACTTACATTTACACATGAATTATTCTGTACTGTTATATGATTAATAGAATAAAATGCATTATATACTACTTTGCTTTTAAACTAGCATTTCTCATATATTCAAATACACATTTTTCTAGCAGATTTATTTATTTATTTTTCTGGTGGGTTACTGAGGACTGCAGTCAGCCATTGATGTCAGACATTACAGTTTCATATTTCTGTTTTTTCCAGATGGTGCATGTTGATGCTATTCTGTTAAGTTTTAAAATAAATTAAAGTATTTAAACAGTGCCCCTGATTTGGCCATTGTTCCTCCCATTCTTTCTGACTTTGTCTAAAATTCATGAGCAGAGAGGTTGAGAGGTTTGATTAATAGTAAAATCACACATATGCCAATGGAGTTCAGTAATAAACATATGGTTTCATTTCATTGTTAAACAGTTTTGTTCTACATTTGTGTTGTTATAAAACACTTTTCTAAATGCCATACTTATTAGAGATTATAAATTGTTATAGAAAATATACACATTTCAATGCATAGAGATACAAACTAAAATCAAAGACTAACCAAGAGACAATCTCAAAGATTGACAATGTAGTCACTAAAGCTGCACTAACCATAGTCTCTAAAAAGGGCATAAGTGTTTATTTCATTAAACAGTTGTTGCTGGGGGCAGTTCATCAAACATATGCTCAGGTAAGAGCTGCCCTCTCCAAAGCAAGAAACACAGCATCAATGGGACCAGACGGTGTCCCGGGCTGTGTCCTACATGAACTCCAAGAAGAGCTAAACCCAAACATAAAACTACTGTTCAATCTCAGCCTTACTACAGGATATGTACCCAAAGAGTGGCGTACAGCAACAGTGGTCCCTCTCCACAAAGGTGGTGCCTCAACAGATCCTGGAAACTATCGCCCCATAAGTCTCACTAGCTTGGTCTGCAAAGCTATGGAAAGGATCATCATGGACCTTATAAATAAAGATCTCGGGGACCTACAGACACTGGATCCTACCCAGTTCGGCTTTGTTAAGGGCAGAACCTGCCTCTTAAACCTGGTTGATTTCTTTGAAACAGTCACCAAGGCCATTGACAAGGGGAAGGTGGTCCACACAGCCTACCTGGACCTTGTAAAAGCCTTCGATACAATACCCCACTCGGGCATTATAGATAAGCTCACCAGCTTAAATATAAACCCCTATGTCACTAGGGGCAAACTGGCTCAAGGACAGAACCCACATGGTTAGAATAGCTGGAGCCATGTCAGACTCCAAACCAGTTACAAGTGGCGTCCCACAAGGCTCAGTCCTGGGACCTCTCTTGTTCGGTATATATTTCTCGGAGGTACAGGCCAACATGGATGGACTGTGGCTGACCAAGTTTGCAGATGACTGCAAACTGGGCGCCATAATAGACTCTCCAGCCGGCACAAGCATCTTCCAAAAGGGCCTCATAGAAACAGACAACTGGTGCCAGAGCCATGGCCTCAAGCTAAATGCCAAAAAGTGTATAGTTATCCCCTTTGGCAAAAACAAAGTACCCACAAATTACCACATAGGTGGTAATCCATTAAGTACAGAAGAAGTAATTAGGGACCTGGGGACCCAAGTTGATAGCAATCTCTCATTTGACAACCATGTGGCCAAAGTGGTTAGAAAAACATTTTATATAGCCCACCTAATCATGAAGGGATTCACATCTAGATCAGGGGAGGTGATCGTGCCTCTTTACTCATCCCTCATCAGGCCCATAATTGAGTACAATGCCCCTTTTGGGATGTACCTTACCAGACACCTGCAGCAACTGGAAATACCCCAAAAGTACCTCACCAAGAGGATCAAGGGGCTCAAACAGATGCCGTATGCTGCCCGGTTAAAGAAACTCCAGCTCTACTCAGTGGCATACCGCCTGCTCAGAGGCAATCTGTGCCTGACGTATAAAGCCATGTCCAACCTGGAATTAATGGACATGCTGCACCTCAGAAAATCCAAATCCCATCGAGCTACGCGCTCAAGGGACTTGAACCTCAGCACTGAAATAAATAGGGCATGCTGGAGGGACAGATTCATAACTCAGAGGCTCCCTTCACTCTGGAATAAAATCCCAGTCCAGGTTAGGCAGAGTCCCTCACTGACTCTCTTCAAGAGGAATCTTGATGAGTGGATGGGAGATCATAGGTTTACCCCGGGTTTCACTTCTGTGTCACTGTTAGACAGAGGCACAGTATACTAACCTCGAAAAAGGGCCTAGCAAAATTAATTTAAAATGGGTAGTGAAAGCCATACACACTCTGGCTAGGCTTATAAATGCCCTAGGGCAGATAGCCTAGTATGAACCTATGAACCTATATTTCTCACAAGTAAATTAAGTAAAATGAGTTATGATTAATTTAATGATTTCTTTGTTTCTAAAAATATAAAAGAGTAATTTACTCTTTATTTTGTTTGCAAGGGAGGACAAAGCTTTGTAGATTAAAACTAAAAGTTTAATAAAAACCCTTGCAAAATTAAGTAGCATAGTCACTTCATGCTTTAAATAACAGTAATTAATGTTCATTGAAAAGTAAAAAGTTGATTAGCATTAAAATGTTATTTTCAGTGGTTTCATTTATTGCTGTATTATGCCCAAATAGTGATACAATAACTTGTAAAGCATATTTAGTAAAACAGTTTGCGTAGACACAATTGCATAAAATAAGCACAATCTTAGAGCCTATTTTAGTTAATGCCATTATTTTTGTGAGTTTATAAATACCTCTCCCAAAATGTAACTAAAAAAATATATACACTTAGAGTTCAAAGTCTCAATTGCTGCCAAATACAGTTTCTTTGACAGCTATATAATATTTATAACTCAGTAATATCCTCTTAAAATTGCATAAGCAGTAAAGTGTTTACATTTCATTATTGTAAGGCTAAAATGTAGAGTTGCTGCAAGTAAATTTTTCTTTCTCAGATCTGTATAAAACATGACTAATGGCATACAGTTTAATGTATAAAGTTTGCTTATAGAAAACAATAATACTTGTGTAATAACTGATAGCAAATAATAGTTTAATAGGCCCTGCTTCATGTAAATATGCTAAATATAATAACAATGCTATATAAAAGTTAGTAACCGTATCTGTGTACACCCATAGCAAATAATTATTTAAATGGTTCAGATGGCAACAGTATATTAAAAAGATTATAACAGATCTCCTATCAATTTTTTTCCAGACCAACTGTTTCAAAGATCTTCTCAAAATACATTTGTTCAACTTCTAAACAAAACCCAGTAGGTCGACCAGCTCCCTAAGTTTCAATAAAATCACATTATGTGAATCTTCATGCCATCAGTCAAAGAGCATTGATTGTTTATAATGACCCTCAGAAATAATGAAAGTCATAACAGCAAGATGAAAAGGAAAACACAAAAGGCAATTTAATTCAAAATACTTTGTAGACTTCAGCAGACAGCAGGGAGAAATGTGAGCTGAAATGAAATCATTTCATGCCTTGGTGCTGCTGTTTACTGGTCAACACTGTCTGTTTTTAGTGCAGACCCAATCTTAACAATACTTAGAAAGGTGCTTAATAACTACACCCCTTAATCATTTCTAAGGTTGGATCTTGTCTTAGGGTCTATATTAAATTATCGAACGCTTAGAAAAGAGAACAATGATTTATCGCTCTCTTGTAAGTGAAAGTTTACAAGCTCAAATGCTTAGAATAGGGATTTTTTTTCCAAGGGAAAAAAAATCACTGTTCCAAAAAAAAAAAAAAAAAACCCACTTATAACACAAAGTACCCCCAACGTGGGGGGCTATGCACCCCCCTACTTAAATATACCAACTCCAAGATTGCACTACAGTGACGAAAATGGCAAAGTAACGGATGCGGCCAAGTGATTTCTTTCCCAGGGAAAGAATTTGCTTATATGCTGCTTTGTCATTTTGCCTTTTCGTCTTTTCAAGTTTGACCAAGATGCATTTAAAAGAATGCGTCTTCAGTCATCTAATAGGAACCCTTGTGTTTTAGCAGTGCTGAAGCAGGATATAATTTAGACATTTCTTTAGCATAATCTGAACACTCCATGCAATACAAATATTTATGTACCACTGGCCAAGAATAATTGGTACCAACATAAAACAATACACTCTTGTATGTCAAATGGCTAAAATCTGATATTAAAATTGCATATGTCTGCATTTATGCTTGTATCACAAGACAGTCAATGTTTTCCTGTTATGACAGTGACAGTGTTGTGTATTAATTCTTTATGACTACTATTAAGTTGATATTCTGCACCTCTTGTGCCACATGTTTGTGTGTCTGATTAAATGCATTTAATTAAACATGCATTAAAAATGTAAAACAGCAGCAAGTAAAAAATCACTATATTGACTTGTACATCAAATGTAAAAAAAAGAAAAATATATTACTGTTTGTCACTAAAGAGACAGCCAAAACTGCATATATGAGCATTTCTTAAATCTTTCAGAGATTTACATATTGATTTGTGTGTTATGATAAAACGGAGGCACATTCCTATACAAATAGCAAACAATAAGGTACTAGCATGCACTGATATCCCCTAAAGTAAAATTTTCTTAATGCTATTGCATAAAATATGTTGCCTTTCCATGCATATTAATCACATTGTATAGTATGTGCTAAAAATAAAAAATGCTTAAAAAATAAATACTAAAGATAACTCAGCTATAAAAAAAATTTGTAAAAAAATCATTGCATCATGAGTATTTCCATTTCCTGACTGACAGTCCCTCAGTGCAGAATCTCTTATTATAAATATTCATATTCTCTGGGCCTACACATATGCTTTTTTAGTAAAGCAACATATTTCAGTTAAAAAGCACATAAAAATAGCAGTCTATTCAGCAACAGTATTATAGGCAAGTAAATAAACAGATTCATGTGTACTCTTTAAAGCAGTGCTAAAAGTCTAGATTCATGGGCCCTCTTTAAACCAGTGCTAAAAGTCTAAATTAGCATACATAACTGTAAATTAGTTCCCTGATTATATTGACACATCCACCAAAATCATGTTTGAAAGTTTCCTAAGTATAACTACAAATAATCAGCATCTTCAAATAAACTTAAAAGACATATTATATTCTTTGCGACATATTCTAAAAAAATATAATCTGGCATTAAAAGTTCTTACTTGTAATAGTGACCCCCCTTTGCTTTTCAAAAATGTAAACAGTTCTAAATTTAGCCTACTTTGACCTGCTTAGGTGTGAAAGAAGCAGTGCCTATGGGGCAAGGTAAAAAAAAAAGACTCCTGGATTTTTTTTCTAGCACAGTAGGTAAATTCCTATTAGCATTTTTGTTCCTCAGACATGCATTGAGCCTATAGCTCTGGAGGGGGTATATCAGTTTGTTGCAATAAAATTGCAATGAACACCAGATCGTTGAACCTCATTCAGTGAAAATCATTTCACCAATTTGCTGAATTTACCAAGGGCATGTAAATAAGTGGCCTACAGCACAATGGACAAATAGCCACACAAATCAAACCCAACCAAGTAGGGCCTTCACCCCCACACACCCCGATGTAGTGGGTGCACCCCCCAACTATATATACCAACTCCAAGATTGCACTACAGTGGAGAAAAGAACAAGGTTGTGCTGCAGGGCAAGTATTTACTTTCCCTCAGTAAATTCTGTGAATCTCTGAATGATTTTCACTGAATGAGGGTTGCCGACCTGGTCTATGCTGCAATTGCATTGTGACAAGCTGATACAGTCCCCTCTGGAGGAGAGGGAACAGTTTACCAGCCTAAGGGATATGGACCCTCAACTATATTGTTCTTGCTAGTTGACAGGTCCTGTCACTCCACTTGCCATTTCTTAAAAGTTCAAAAGACTGATTGTGACAAGTAATAATTCTATTGTTTGCTGTAAGATCCTGTGTGTGTTTAAGGCGCCCATTTCGTAAAAAAAAAAAAAAGCAGAAGACTGTTTGTGTGAATGACAGTCCTACTTCTTGCTATGTGGCTTAATCAGCAAAACATAGTAATGAACAATATTCCTTTTTATGCATACAAAGTCAGTGTGGCCAGCATTTACTAACTACACCGTGTCTCAGTGGAAAAGAAGAGCTGCTAAATTCTGCATAATACCTGTTATAACCTTATTAAATGCAAAACAAAACAGCAGTTGTAGATGTCATTCAAATAATCCAGTTTACAGCAAACTCAACAAGCTTAATTCCAGACTGCCTACATCTCTGTTATCAGTAACATTTTATCATTTGCATAAAACGTGCCATATCATTGCATGTCCATATACACTTTTAAGTAAACTGGCAAATAATCTGTACAGCATAACAATTAAAAAAGCAACCTTCAAGGCACAGACTTAACAACTGACCTAGTCTTTATTTGCAAAAGTGTGTTTCTGCTGGCTCTGCATTCGCAAGAGTTCATAACCTAATTTGCACTGAGCTTTGCTTGTTGCTTGCCTGATTACTTCCCATGTGCTGTCAAACATGAGATCAGCCTGGGGATGTTGTCAAGATGGCTAATTGTGAGCAGTAACTGGTGAAAGCTCTGTGATTGAAAAGTTTTCTCTGACAGAAAATATAATAAAAAAATAAAATTTGGAGATAGTTGTTAGTTAACTTTATTCACTAATAGTCAGAGAAAATATTTATAGCTTCAAGTTCTTCAAAAGCTGTAATTTTCAAGTCAGAATTTCAATTGTTTGGTTAAAAGTGAAGAAACTTTAACACAAGCTGCTCAAGAAATGGCACTCAGGATTCTTGTCTTATAAAAGGCATCCAGTCTTTATCTAGTATGCAGGATGTATTACTTAGAATAGACAAACCAGAAACCAAACTAGAAAGTTTCAAAGAAGAGTCCAGAAAGAAGACAGAACATTTAGAAATTGTTATGCAACAACAAAGTTCACAAATCAGCAGTATGGAAGAAGCTTTCAATGATCATGAAGGGAGAATAACTGAAGGTGAGTCTCAGACTGAATTTCTTTCAAAATAAAATAATTGGCAAATAGATAAAGTTGATGACTTAGAAAGTAGACTGAGATGAAATAACATTAGAATTTATGGTGTTCCTGAAAAGTTTAAGGGAGACAATATAATAAGCTTCTTAAAAATCTTACTACATAAAATTAAATCTGCCTGAAACTTTATCTTGGAATTGAAAGGGCACATAGATCCCCAAGAGCACCTTTGAAGAAGGAAAAGTCACCATGCATTCAATTTTAGTTAAGTTCATGTCTAGCTTAGAAAAAGATCAAATATTAAAAACAGCATGGTCCAGTCCATCCAGGAAAATAGGTGAACATGTAATCGGATTTGACAATGATTTTTCCAGTAATGTATTGAGTAAAAGAAAATCCTGCTAGCCACTGATTAAATAACTTAAAAAGAATACTAAAGCCACATTGGTGTTCCTTGCAAAGATAAAACTATTTATTTCTGAAGGAGCTAAAATATTTGACACATTGGAGGAGGCATCAACTTTTGTTAATAAAAATAAAATCTTTAATAATACAGAAGAAATGGATTGTAACAGTATATCTCTCAAGAGACAGAGAGAGTTGAATCAATGAAAAACTGCTTCTAAAATTAAAAAGCCTAACAAAAAGTAACTTTTATTCTCTGATTACGTGACTTGTATTTTCTGAAACAATAGATTTACCCTTTAAGTAAAAAGTTTGAATTAGAATTTAAGCTTCAGAACATATATAAGTATTTATAGATAAGGAATATACATGGTTAGTTTTACTCTTTTACTATATTTACAGTGAAAGACTTAATATATTTTATGTAACTGAACTTGTAAATGTTAAACTATATTTTCTGTAAAAGAATGTCAGTAAATTCTAAGTGATAAAATTAGTAACTTTAAGACTATATAAGTTAAGAATTTTATTTGTTTAACTTTACTTAGTATGTGCATTGTTAGTTAACTGAATGTCAGATCTAAGTAATACGCTAATTAGTAGTGTAAAGTAATTTTGTTTTCTTTGTTCCTGTGTTACACATTCCTTTCAAAGGTCATGTATAAAGTAATTAGCTTTTAAAAAAGCTCAAGAACAAAATAATGTTTCAGTTGTGTGAAAATACTTAATTCTTGTTTCCCTTGCTTTCTGCCTGCTCCTTGGGCTGTTTTGAGGAAAATATAGGTCAAAGTTCATCAGTGATGTCTGTGAAAACAGGAACGAATGTTCCTTTTTTTTATCAAGTATATATGTGAGAAATCTACTCAAAATAACATCTTTTTAAAAAATATTTATTTAGAAGTGAAAACTGGTAAAAGAAAAGCTGTAGTAATATTGTTGTTGACATGTAATTTGCTTACACTTTTCTGCATGTTAATAGCTTATGCTCTAGTGTTGTTAACTTTAACTGTACGTATTAATGGAAAGAAGTAAAGGTAGATGTTAGTTACTGATTAGAACAGTTTACAAGGATTAAGAATGGGAAACATACAGAGGAAATTAGCAGTTGCTGTATTTTGTGAGTCATCATTTTCACATGCTGTGATCAAATTCTGTTGTCAGGACGTGAAGCTTAGATCAGAACAACAGTTCACAATGGCTAAAAACACAAGTTCAAATTAAGCAAGCAGGAATTCTCTTATAACTAATCAAGATTTCTTGTAATACTAGTATTAATAAGAAGAGTAAACATCCTATGAATAATATGCAAATGCACAAGAAAATAAATGTATGCAATGTAAGATTAATAAAAGAGCAGTACCAGTTAGTTAAGAAATATACACATACTATAATCTCTGATAGAAAGAGGATACTTAAATAGCTCACTGAAGGGAGATTTTAGAAATACTATTTATATAAAATATTAGTGGGTAAATAAGACAGAACAATATATTTAAATAAACTGCTTATAAGAAAGATATGTACTACGTATACCTACATATGGCAGAAATGTGAATGTAGAAGATATATAATTAATATAAACAATCATGTAAAAATATTTGAAAATATCTTGAGAACTGAAATTAGAAGCTTGGTCATGTAAACATTGAAGCTTTTTGCATATTGCATTTTATTAGATTCACTAAGACAACCTGAAATAATTCATTTCATAAGTCAGAGCTGAAGTTTGAGTGTTATATTGTTGAATCAGTGCATCCATTTTGATAGAAAGTAAAGCAGATTTTTCAAAATGTTTGAACCTGGGAAGGGCAAATGGGATTTGAATTAAACACATTGTAACTTTTGAATAGTCTATAGATTGCAAATGTTTTTTTTTTACTCCATAGAAATAGCAAAACATTCTCTTTGATCCCATAAAATACACATTTTTATGAATTAGTTTAATTAGCTAAAGGATTTTTACATATTTTGATATTTATCATATAAAGAGTGTTACACAATTTTAAGATATAGGCAATTGTACTTTTAAAATTAATTCAGAGCTGTTGCTATATCTATACAATATGTATATATAATTTTAGTATGATAAGTATATATGTGCATTGAGGTTCCTTTTGTATAATTGTTTAGTATGATAAGATTGCCTGTCACCTGTAAGTTTACAGATATCTTTATCTCTTCAGGTCCCACTATACTTTTCTTTCTTTATTTAGAGATTTAGTTATAATAATGTTGAATGAGTGAATAATTTAGGAATATTTAATGGATAATTTATACAACTACTACATAAATAGGTATATAGTACACTATTTGTGATTAATGAAAGATTATTATTAAACTGTTATGTAGTAATGGGGGAATAGTTTTAAAAGCGGAAAGTAAAAGTAGAAGATAAGTCATTGTTCTTCACTCATTATTCTTATGCACATGGGATGCAAACTAAAACATATAGGATCTATGTCTCTACAGATTTACTTAACAAAGTGAATTATTTAAAAACTATTTATTGTCCTTTACCTGATCAAAGTGCACTAAGTATTAATATATTAATGGGTAAAAGAACATTTTAGATTATTTATAGAATCTCAGTATATATGATGAAATTAAAAGAATTTAAGAGTTACCTTAAGGAACAAATCAAAATTTTTTTTTATCTTTGAATAATTATGGTCAGGTTAGTAAAGTCATATTATATGACTCCTTAAAAATGCATATTAAAGATAGAATGGGAAGATGGGTTAGTAATAAAATGAAAGAGTGGAATAAAGAGTTGTTAGAAATACAAGATGAAATACACAAAGTGAGGTTTGAACAACAAACAAAGAAATTAAATAAACTGAAGTCATTACAAATTAATGACAGAATATCAAACAATTTTAATGGATAAAGTAGAGATAGTTTTAGGAAAAATAAAATTGCACAGTTATGCGATGAATTAAAAAAATCTGCATAGCTTAACTAATAGAAGTAAGGAACACAAATCAATAATAGCCAAAATCTTCACACTAATAAGCTTACTTCAGACATAAAGGAAATGCTTAATATATTTTTTTAAATCCATGAGGATCTTAATAGAGATAAAACTAATAATCCTAATGATTACAACATTGACAAGTGTTTTAAAAAATATTACTAATAAACATAATGAGCAACAAATATCTCTATTGAATAAGCTTATTACCCTAATAGAAGTTAAAGAAGATTTAAAAATAGGGAAAATTTATAAAGCTCCAGGGTTAGATGGTTTAAGTATGGAATTATATAGTCTGCTTCCATTAAATATTTTAGAATGACTGAGTGACATTTTCAGGACAATTCAGAGTGACAAAATAATTCCTCTCATATGCAAATTTTCTCACCTATACTTAAACAAGGAAAGCATAAGTTAGTTTCCTCATATAGACATATGTTTTATTAAATGTAGACTATAAAATGTTTACTTCCATCTTTGTTGCAAGATTAAAAGATACAGTAGATTAATTAAGGATTTATATTCAGTATAGTAAAGTATGATAATATAAAATGGTAGTAACTTAGATTTAGCAAAAGGAAAGAACAAGAAAATGGCCCTAATTAGCTTAGATATTGAAAGATCTTTTGATTCTGTAGACTGGAGCTACTGTTTAAAATTGTAGAAGTATTTGCACTTCCAGAACAATTTATTGGAATATTAAAAAAGTTGTATAGAGGCTACAAAACATATGTTAAAATTGGATCTTACATTTCTCAAGGATTCACTTTAAACAAAGGCACAAAGCAATGATGCCTCTTGTACCCTCTACTATTTGCCTAAACCCTTAGCTAATAGTACAAGAAGCAATGAAAAATATCTCAATTAAAAAGGATTGTCAATCTAAAATACAGCTTTTTGCAGTTGTTATTTTATTAAATATAGGAGATTTCAATTATTCAGTCAAAGAAATAGATGAGGAAATGGAAACATTTCATGAAGTATTGCTGCTGAAATTTAATAATAATAAAACTGAAACTTTAGATAAATCAAAATATAATTGGGAAGGAAAGGGCTAAAATAAGAATAAAATATATCAAGATGTGAGTAAGATTATTAATAATAGTTGAAGAAATGTTAGTTCTAATAAAAAATGGAATGATTTGTTTACTTTTGATGATAAGTTAGCACTTATTAAAATGATTATATTACCCAAGATTAAAAATGTAAAACATGTCAACTCCATTCTTATAGTATCCTAAAAAAGCCAAGAATTACTTATAGAAGTCATGTAATATTATTGGAGTATGATGGTATTAGCTTCCCAGATGTACAATCTTATTCTATTGCTGCAAATTTTAACTCTATTATACTTTAGATAGATTCAACTTACAATAGTCACTGGAAAACCATTCAGGGGCATATTATACTAAAATGTTTTAAGTGCATCAAATAAAATAAATTCAAAATATGTAGCAATCTTTTCATCTGGTTAATGAAATTTACTTTAGAAGGAAGTTCATTTCAATTTTTAGAGTCTGCATATATGAAATCAATTCTTAAAACAGTTACATTTATGTGTTAAAACTCCATTCGTATCAAAATGGAAATGTTTGTGGTTTTCCATTCTACACTCTATATGTAAGGAAACTCAGAACAATGTTAAAATGAATTCACTACAAAGAACTGGATTAATATTATTGTCCGATTGCCTTGAAAAAGGAAAAAGCTAAGGTACCAGAATATTTAATGAAAGAGAATAAGCTGGATGAACCTATTAACCAGTCAATATTAGCTATCAGTAAGAAATTAAATGAATTTATAAATAATATGAGTGAAGAGGAACAGAACATATTCACCCATTCTATGAATATATGAATGCTATAATTGAAGATAAACTGACCTACAAAGGAAACTTGTCCAAGTTATATGAGTTAATTATAAATAATAATAATTTTGATGCAAAATTCTGGAACTTTTTAGATAGTAGTGGATTAAGTGACTCAATAAATGGTAAAAAAAAACTTTGGTACTTAAATCAGTTAGTCAAACTCTGTCAAGTTTATACTGGAAAGTTTTATGTGGAAATATATACACGTTTGTTACTCCCTATAATATATCTAAGTTTAGTAAAATTACTTATTCAGCTTGTTGGCGATGTAGTAAAGATGCAAAAACTGAATTTTCCCACTTTTTCTAAATAGAATAGTCCAGTTTCCAGGCTTTGTTGGTTTCAAGACTTTAGTTTCAGTGTTCAGAGCTATCCAGACCTTGCTGTGGTAGAGGAAGGTCCTACTGCTTACCAGTGAGAGTGGGAGCATTGTACTGCCTATCTAACACTGGAGGAGTGTTTTCTAGCTCTGAAATTGCAAATTTTTGGCCATTTTGGGCTGCTTTCTATCTCTTTCAACTTTCTGGCATAAATTTAAGCGTTTGTGCGCATTTGCACACCACAGGACTAAGGCTAAATTATTCCCAGTGCAAGAAAGTCTGCTCTTCAAAATTTTCCTTAGAGCAAGCTAGTTTATCAGCAGTGGCACTAAAAATATGTACCTGTGACTAGCACATGCGCTAAAACATGCTAAAAAGCACTAGGAAGTCTTAATTTGTTACAAGCACTCACCTCTCCTTGATAATAAGGAGAAAATAGTCATAGGCACTAGACAGCCTACAATTGCAAGTAACTTGCCAAAAAGTAAGGGAAAACAGCTCTTGTACTACACAACGAAAGCACCTAATCAGGCATGTCCAAGGGTCAGCTTCCGGTGATTGCTCCTGTTCACCTGGTGAATCTAGGCATACTGGGGCAATGCAGCAATAGCCTCATATACACAGACAACCCTCTCCTCCTACCACCAAACACTACAACCTGTGAGAGATGGACTTACATAGCCAAACTGGAAGCAAAGCTCTCTCCAGCCAAGATTGTGCTAGACAGTCAACAGGAGAAGGTTAACGCCCACACAACAACTCAAACAACACATAGTCCTTCAAAACCCACACTACCAAAACCCACACATAGCAACACAAAACCCACATATGCGGAGGCTCTTAACATTAACCTGCTCAAGCAACAGAGACCTCTGAAGCTGAAACACAAACAAACACCAGCCCAAACACAACCAAAGCATCACATAGCTCACAACACTAGTGTGCCACCCAACAGTAGCCCCTAAGGCAAGGCAACGTACCCAACACTTCAGTCATAGGTGACTCTATAGTCATGCACACTGATGTCCCACTCACCAGGCTGAACAAGGAGGAAATTACAGTTAGTTGCCTGTCGGGTGCCAGGATCCACCACATAATGCATGCACTCATGTCACTCCACAACAGGTACAAATATGACTCTGTCATTGTCCATGTTGGAGTGAATGACTTGAGATGTACCTCCCTGGACTACATGAAAAGAGACATGGAAGAGCTCTCGGATCATGTAGCCCAGACAGGTATGAACCTAGCCCTGAGTAGCATCCTGCCATCACCCAGAATGATACTGCAGTATAAGGACAAAATGATTGACTTCAATAATTGGCTAAGCTTCTGGTGTCATTCAAAGGGGATCCAGTATCTGTCTGCCTGGGACAACATGATCGACAACCATGATGCTTTGCAATAGATGGTTTGTACCTGTCACCCCTGGGTTTCAGGTTACTGGCTAAGGCTCTTGCCATACCTTTAGTGCCTTTTTTAGGCAAGGTTCAAAGGACAAAAGTACCACCGTAAAGGGTACAAGCAAGCAAAATCTGAAGGTAATGTTATTCAATGCTAGAAGTCTAAATCTCAAGATGCACTCTCTCGGGGCTCTCCTAAAAATGGAGAACATCGATATCTATGCAGTAACTGAGACCTGGTTCAAGGCTCCAGAGAGCACCCCTGCAATACCAGGCTACAACTCATACCACACTTTTCGGCCACCAAACAAGGACCGAAACACTAAAGGTGGAGGAGTGTCCATATTCACCAAGAATACTCACACCTCCAGGCTGGTTGCCCAACACAATACATCTGAAATTCTCCAGGTGCAACTAACACTAGGTAACACTGCAATACAAATTGTAGCTTGCTACAGATCCCCAACCATGCCCCAAGATTCTCACTACACCTTTCTAAACATATGGAAAAATATTAAGATACAACCCAACACCCTAATACTGGGTGATTTCAACTACCCTGCCATTAACTGGGAATACTATTCCTGTACCAACACCTTTGCTCAATGTCTCTTGGAATTCATAAATTCCAATGCCCTAGAGCAACTAATTCATAGTCCCACTAGGGGTACCAATATTCTTCTAGACCTGGTCATTACCAACATGGGAGATCGATGCTCCACACCAGTGGTCACCCCCTCATTGGTCAGATCAGACCATAAGCTAATCACCCTTGACATCCACATCCAAACCCCACCCCCTTTAAGAAAACCTCCGTAAAAAACTTCTCCAAAGCCAACTTCATGCTTCTCAAGTCAGCAGTAACAAACTTCATGACACCCATGCAGATGGGAACTTGAAGTTCAACTGCTGAATCCTACACTAATGTGCTGTATGAGCACATTCACTTGTGCATGGACCGAGCCATCCCAAATAGAACCAAGATGCTGTCCTCTAAAAAAAAGGAAGTCAATCTGGTGGTCCCCTGCCATAAACAAGCTGTACAACAGAAGGAAGAAATGGTTGCAGAAAAGAGGAAGAACCCAGGATTCAAAAAACTCCCTCACCAGCCTCAGTAGAAAGCTAAGATCCCTCATAAAATCTTCCAAAGCTAGTTACAAAAACAAATTTGCCAAAGATTCCAAAGACAACCACAAGGCATTTTATAGCTATGTCAAGAATCTAAAGGGCAATACTCAGATCTGTTCTGAGCTACAGCAGAATGGCACTAGATATACTGATCCCAAGGATATTGCCAATATCCTGGCAGATAGATTCAGTGCCACCTTTTCCCCCTCTCACCCCCTAAAGGGCCCATCTCAATGCCAAATTCCAGTAATCATGGCCACTCAGGTAAAAACCACACTCTCCAAAGCCAAGAATACAGCATCCATGGGACCAGATAACATCTCAGGCTGTGTACTGCATGAACTACAAAATGAACTGGCACCTCACCTATGTGTCATGTTTAATCATAGCCTCATCTCAAGCTTCATGCCCATAGAGTGGCGCACAGCTACAGTCATCCCACTCCACAAGGAGTGATCCACTTTGGATTCCGGGAACTACTGTCCCATCAGTCTGACGAGCCTGATCTGCAAGGCCATGGAACGTATTATCATGGAACTTATAAACAAAGACATTGGCAACATTCAAACACTGGACCCCACCCAGTTTGGGTTCGTGAAGGGCCGATCTTGCTTCCTGAACCTGATCCACTTCTTCAAATCAATCTCCAGAGCTGTGGATGAGGGTAAGGTGGTTCACACAGCCTACTTGGACCTCGCCAAGGTTTATGACACTATCCCCCACTCTGGAATCATAGATAAACTTACTAAGCTGGGCATTAATCCCTATGTCACTCGATGGGCTGCATACCAGCTTACTGACAGAACACCCACTGTAAAAGTAGCCGGCTCCAAATCCAGCTCCAGACAAGTGACAAGTAGTGTACCGCAGGTTTCTGTCCTGGGACCACTCTTGTTTGGCATCTACATCTCTGAAGTGCAGGCCAGCACTAATGGACTCTGGCTTACAAAGTTTGCAGATGACTACAAGCTGGGAGCCATTATTGAATCCCCAAATGATGTGGATATACTACAAAAGGGCCTTACAGAAAGAGATGCCTGGTGCCAGAGCCATGGGCTCAAGATAAATGCCAAAAAATGTATAGTTGTCCCCTTTAGGGAAAAACATGTACCTGTGAACTACCACATAGGTGTCAGTACACTAAGCACCGAAAGTGTGATAAGAGACCTAAGGACAGAGGTGGACAGTGGTCTCACCTTTGATAACCACATAGCCACAACAGTTAGGAAAATCCTTCTACATGGCACACCTCATCACTAAGGGCTTTTCATCCAGAAAAAAAGGAGGTCATTGTCCCTCTGTACTCATCCCTTGTTAGACCCATTATAGAATACAATGCCCAGTTTGGTATGTACCTCACAAGACATTTGCAACAACTAGAAAGGCTGCAGAAATACCTCACAAAAAGAATCACAGACCAAAAGCAGATGCCTTATGCTGACCATCTAAATAAACTCCAGCTATACTCTGTCACATATCGCCTACTCAGAGATGATCTCTGCCTAACATACAAGACCATGTCAAACCCAGAGTTGCTGGACATAGTATACTTAAAGAAATCCCAATCCCTCTGAGCCACATACTCCAGGGATCTTAACCTTGTCATCACAATGAATAGAACATGCTTGAGGGATAGGTTCCTGACCCAGTGACTCCCCATACTTTGGAATAGGCTGCCCATACATGTCAGGCAGAGCGCCTCAATGCCGTCTTTGAGGAACCTTGACAATTGGATGGGAGATAGGAAATTCACCCTGGGATCACATCAGTAGCTCTGCTAGACAGGGGTCCAGGAAAGTAAATATTTGTGGGAAGCAATAGCCAGGGAATCGTTATGGCTAGGCTTGTATAGGCCCTAGGGCTGATAGCCTAGTATCTACCTATGAACCTATGGATACTCATGTTTATGGATTGTGAAAAATTAAACGTATATTGGGAAGAGATAAGTACGTTTCTTAAGGGTTATGATCTGATAATTATTCTTTAACTAGATCAATAAAACTAATGAATGTTCCACTTCCTGTATCTGTAAAAGCCAAACAACAAAAATATTTTGGAGTCTTTTAGCAGTTGCTAGAAAAGTTATTACAAAAAATTGGAAATCAAACTCAATTCATACTTTCAAAGAATTTGTAAATTTAACAGCAATACTGTATAAAACTAAGAAAGAAGTGATCAGAATAAGATCTATAAATTATACTAAGACTTTTAGTGGTTGCAATAGCAGTGAACTGTTGCTATTGAAATACCAAGAATCTTAATGTGTTAATTGTATAATATAACCATGATGATTTAATATATTCCTAACATTGTATAACAGTTTGTGATGTTGAATTTCTTCCTTTCCATGTATGTATTGCAAATTTGATAAAGTCATGAAAATGTTCTTAAAAAATGAGGTCAGCCTTCTGGTCCAGTACATTTCAATGTCAAGTGTAAAACCAAAAGTTCCTAAACTCAGAGTGATAAAAAGCACTTTTTTACAGGTCTTATATTTCAAAAAGTTCCAGACCATAAAAGATAAAATTTGACCAGACAGCATATCTGAGCATGCAAAGCCGGCTTGGTCTCCACACCTACTTCAAATTTAATGACTATATAAAACTGTGCTGCAAAACCAAGAGCTTTGTGGCCACAGAGCAAAGAGATGTTAAAGATATGCATTCAATTTTATTATGTCAGTTGTGTTGCATTGCAATATGTCCATCACTCAATAATAAGGAATTTATTACTTAAATAACTGACCTTAATAAGTATGTCTTTTAAAATTAAAAAGACATAAAAGGAGGAATATTTGTAGTAAATGTGTTTTCAAACTACATCATAACATAAAAATGAATTTTATAATACATTTAAGTTGTATGTCCTGTGATATGTGATAAGTTGGTACAGCCAGTTTATACAAGATTGTATTGTTTGCTGATTATTGCTGATCTTTAAGCTCAGATTTAATACTTTACAATTATAGTCATACCATCTGTATGTGTGTCTATGTCAAATAGCAAAAAAGGCCATCAGGCCTTTATTTTTAACAACACAAGTTCCAAGACGAAGAACTTTTACATCAAAAACACCAGAAGCAAAATAAATAACATTTTAATTATTTTATTTAAAAAATAATAAATATCCAGTTATAACTAAGTGACATCTTTGTAATAATTAAAATATCTTAAAATAACATTAGCCCAGCCTGTTGCAATTGGACATAAAAAACATCAAAGATTCAAACATCAGAGATTTAAACTATAGACTAAGTGTAACTTCAAACTGACATACTGACAGTTCTAAATGATGCCTTCCTATTTGAATATAAAAAAATTTTAAAATGTTATTGGTTATTAAATAGGCAAAAATGTCATCTGCTTTTCTTATAATAGCAAAGTGCAGTGTTTATAATTTCCACAGTATATCTATAGATCACTATTCACTTGAATCCACCTAGGAGGCCTATTCCACCCCCAGGATCTCAAATTTGTTTTGAAAAATTTACCTTGCCACTTTTTGAACCATCATTCTCGGCTTCCCTAAACTTTTCCACTTTAAAAATTGTTTTACTGGTTGCTGTTACTTTGGCCATGAGAGTTTCTGATGTTCAAGCCTTTATAACCACCCCTCCCTTACTTATCTTTTGTAAGGATAGGGTTTCTCTAAGGCTAACCCTTCTTTCATGCCCAAGGTAGTAAATGAATTGTCTCTCAACCAGGCTATACATTTCACAAAATCCACCAAGAAAAGCACTGGACAAGCTAAAAAAGTTTGTTTTTAGCATGTTCGCGTGTAATGTTCGTTATTCGCCCCAAAGACTTCATCAGAAGTGAAGTCTTTGGGACGAATAGCGAACATTAAATTTTAACTATGCTAAAAAATAACTTTCTTAGCTTCTCCAGTGCTTTTCTTGTTGGATTTTGTGTTTTTTGTACTGTGGACGCCTGGGCCTGCTTGTATGCTGCTTTTCTCCTTTTGCAGGCTATAAATTTACCTACCTTCTTTCCATATCCACAGAATAGGGGTGAGAGACGTCTCCACTTCTTGAATGTGCATAGACAACATAGATTCTACCTTGGACTAGTGTTTTTCTTTCCTTTCAGCAAGACAAATTGGACAACCCTGTCTCTAAACAGATAATCTCAATTTGGATCTCAAAATCCATTTTCTTGCATTATTGCTTTCAATGCAAGTTCCTGCCTTCCCCTGTGAGAGCCGACTTCACCAGATCAGTATCCTCCTCTGATACCTTCTTCAAAGGCATTGGCTCCTAAGCTATTCTTTAAGTAGCCATCTGGTCTTCTGTACACACCTTTACAAGACACTACAGAGTGAATACTTTTTCTTGACCTAGGAGTAGGATTGGTAGACAGCTCCCCTGCCTCCACTCTATCCAGCCTTTAAGCTTTGGGATCACCCATCAGACTTGAACTCTGTAACACTGATCTAAGGAGGGACATAGTCCAGTTGTGTAAGAACTTACAATAAAAATAGATGACCTACTGATCTCTGTTGCAGTATTGCATTCCTCCCTCTTTCCACCTGTTGCATGTACTGACCTCTATACAGCTTGTGGACCAAAGGGGGAGGGGTCAGTTCTGTTTTTTTATTGCTCTGTTACTCAGGTTTCTTCTAGATCTCCTAGTTCTAGGTAGTTTGAGGGTCTTACTTTCCTTCTTCTGTTTATGTACCCCTAAACCAATAGGCTGAGACCATGCATAACATGTATGAGTGTTTAGAAGGTTTTGGTTTTGGTATGCTGGCTGGACAAAATGGTATCTTGGAAAGACAACCCACTAGTATTGGAATACTGAAACAGTTCTCTGTAGGGCATCTACTGTTGTAAGTTCTTATACAAATGTTCTTTCCTTCTTGTACTATTTTGCTTTGTATTGTAATTGACTGATCAGGTCTTTGAATTAGAAATCTTTATGAAATGGTCATTTCCTGGAAATGTCACCAAAATGTGTGACTATGGCCAATAAATTCCACTGAAGAATCTTCACTTTTAATTTTTTTTCTACCTTGAGCCGTCTTACAAATTGTCTCACTTTAAGTCATTTGCTTACTTTTAACACATTCATACTTGAACTTCTGATTGCATTGCTTGTGTGAACTGCTATGTCTTAATCATGCCCATAATGTATTAAAGGCAGACCACACACAGCACTGTTGTTACAAATTAGCTTAACTGAGGTACTGAATTTAAAGCATTCAGTGCAGTGATTAATCAGCTGCAGTGTAAAAAATATTTAAATTGAACAAGCAAGGCAAAAGGCTGATGTACTTGTTCAGTTTAGAAGATTTATCTCACATTTAACTTTGTGATGACTCATCTCCAGTCAGTTGCTGTCCAGCCTGCCAGCATACAGGAGTTTCAGCTCATGCTGAGTGAGTGCTATCTGGCATGAGTGGCATTGCTTCCTAGAAGAGGATAGTGAACAGGAAGGCAGAGTTTCTATGTAGCCTGTACTCCTGTCTTTACAGGAGATTTCCTTAAACTTCTGAAATGAGTATATATGTCAGTGTTTTTCAAAGTTTTATTTCAGAAGTCCTGGTGCAGATACATGCCTAAAAGTAAGGCAGAAAGGTGACACATACAAGCTGATGTGACTTGCTAAACATGCAGAGTGAAATGGTCAGCATGAAATGTACACAGCTGCAGTTAAGGAGTTTTGCAAACATATTATGAAACATATGAGATATTTTCCATTTTTACATTAATTATACAAAAACTGAGTGGGATACTATGATGTTGGGATGATGTACACAGGCTGTGTGTGTGTGTGTGTGTGTGTGTGTGTGTGTCTGTGTAATAGAAACAAGGCGGATAATGTAAAGATATAAATATTGCATTTGGTAGAGCAATTATGACTTAGCAGTCTTTTCATAACTATAGTAATTTTATAAAAGCTGTATGAGATGAGCAAGTGGTGCCATTTTTTACAAAACATTAAGACACACAATGTTGTCATTGATATTTGCCATCTAACATATATGATTTTTAGATTAGTATTGTTTTGAAATATTGTGAAACTGTATGCATAATTTGTATAGATTCTGCAATATCACAAAACAGCAATATGCTTCCCCCTCTTGTTATACATGTGTTCGAACACATGAACAGTTATCGTGGCTCCATCATACCTGCTTACACAGATGTAACACTTTGACCATAACACTAATAATTGTTGAGAAATAACATACCGTTTTTCTTTCATAAATCTACAATATAAAATCAGACCATTGATACGAATACAACATTGTAGCCCATTATCTACTAAATAATTTTCATATTTTGCGATTTTTGTACCCTATGTCATTTATTAAGGATTGCAAATTTTTTGAAGTGTGTTTTCAGTAGAGGATTTTGAAGACACTCTCTCAGGAAACAAGTGGATTTCTGGCTTAGAAGACATCAGGAAGCAAAAGGATTAATTAGCCTCTTACTGCTCTGGACTGAATTAGTTGGTTAGAAATCACTTGCAAGGGATGTAAACCCCAAGCAGTTTCTTAGACAATAAAAAAAATTTAGCTCTAAGACAAGAGACAGCCATACTTGAATCTGAGGAAGAGTCATCTCATGCACAAGTATGCAAAGAGTCCACTTGTTCTAAAAAAAGGATTAAAAAATGATTGTGAATGTTTCCACTAGTAGAGAGCATGAGGCCTTTGTGACCATCTTAGGCCTGGTGACTGGGGTGGGGACAGACAATATCCTTTCTATAGAGAGGCAAGTTTGTTAGCCCTTGGTCCTGATATCTGCTGTTGATGTATCCCCATCTGCTAATGCCCCTACAAAGACTGATATTGGGATACTGGGATCTTAGTTTCTACAGGTCTTTCAAAAACTTAATGCTGTGTCATAGTCATGCACTGGTTGCAAGGTTTTTGCAGTTGGCCATCAAGTGCAGCACAGAGTGAGAAACCTCTCCCTCTATTTTGACATGTCAGATATGTTTGTACGTGTACTTATAGGCCCAAAAGAGGAAAGTACTATTTCTTTTTTTGGACAGAAAGTTGAAATAGGTTGATCTTTCTAAATTGTACTCAGTAGGCCCGATGCCTGTATAGACATTCACACCAATGCATAACTTAGCCCCTTCAGTTTTTGAAGAACATGGGGCAGCATGGTGGAGAATCCATGCTCTCCCAATGGTGTTGAACCTTCTATGCTGGACAGTCTCTCCAAGAAAAGGAGGAAAGACTCATCACCTGAACTCTCTATCTTGAATTAGAGTACAGTCACCACTCAATTACAGTAATGGTGACAGTGAGGCTTTATTTTAACCCCCCCCCATGGGTGTTTCATTCAGGAATACACTAACTGTATACAAAAATATTTTAAAATCAGGAGTCAAAGAGCTGTCCACCTCTCTGACTTCTGTTTGGATTTGTTAGAAATAGAAGTCAAACCCACTATTGTTCTTCCAGTAACAAAACCTTCAAGATTATCTCATTAGAGCCTAACTCATGGCCACTGGTACCCAGGAAGCCTGATTGTTCTCAACTAAGTTGAAGTGAAATGTATTTTTCAAAAAAAAAAAAAAATGTTCTATCCTGCTGTCACTTCTTTGGATCTAGTTAGTGGATCTAAGCTGACTGGCATATGCCAGTAATTCCCTACCTAAGGACAAGAGAGTTGTATTATGGATAGGTTTGACCAGAAGATACCTCTACCATCCTAGGTATTAGTGCAGTTTGTCACAAGACACCCATTCCCCAGTCAATGAGACATTATTAAACAGGTGGGAAATATATGCAGGGATATCTTAAATGCCTTTCTTAAATATCGCCTCTCAAAACTCCTACAACCGATGACCCTCATGGCCATTAAGTAAGAATTAAAATTAAAATGGGACTATGATACTAAATACACCTGCATGTGGGCATATATTTCAGGCACAACCATCAGATCTTTTGCATAACTAAGAATGCAGGCATACTTAGGGATGTCTGAGGCAGCTACTAAATACACTCCTGGACATAAAATGATTTTGGGGCACCCATTATAAAAAATGCAAAAAAAAAATGTAGAATAGAAAAGCAAAACTAAGCAGACTGTTGTACAACTCAATTTCTTTCTTTTTTTTTTTGGATGAGAATAAGAGGTTTTCTGCCACCAGTGACAGTGGTTTGAGCTAACATCAAACTATTACATGAGGGAGCTGATATTCTTAGGGAAAAAGGTAGAGCTCATAACACAGTTACCTCTTCAGGAAAATGCCTTCTATTCACTAGACTATATATCCCTGGCACAGCCAGTCTTAAAATATGTTTGCATTAATATGTATGGAGAAAGTTCCCACTCAGAATAATTGCAAGGCTTCTACTCTGGACTGTTCATAGTGTTATGAAAAGACAGGCCATTGGACCAATCTTGGAGTTTGTAGTGTTGAACGAATTCCTATTGTAAAGAAATTTAGAATACTTGACCTTCCAAGGCTGTTGTGGTTACTGTGTACATGAAAGATGCACATATATACATGTTCCCATTTGCAGGGAACAAAGGAAATTCCTCTGTTTACTATCAGGGTCAGAATGCTTTTAGATCACCTTCTTACTCTTTGGGCTTTCCACTTCTAGGGCATTTACAGAAGGCTTATTGCCAGTGTTTGTCCACTTCAAACATCAGGGCACTTACATCTATCCATACCTCTATGACTATCACATCTAGGTAAAATGTGAGAAGAGATGATAAATGTACTGAACTCATGACTGAGCTTTTTTTTCCCCACTGGGGATTTTCCTAGAACCTGCATAAATCCAGTCTCACTTCCTCACAAACCAAATGTTTCTTGCGGATATTCTGGACACACAGGAAATGTAGCAGTGCAGCGCAGCCCTCCATTATTACACTGGTTATAAGACTGTGGATTTAATGTTCTCATCCATCATATTTCCTTTGGTGAAGCTATACATGAGTGCACTGCAGTGGCAATAGCACCTGCATTCCCTTGAGAGCTTAACCTCCTATCCCCCAATTTACAGACAATCAATTCCATTAGTGAATGACACAGGTAAAGGAAAATCTGGGAAGGTCCTTTGAAGAGCAGACGCTAATCACAGACGCTTCGAACCAGACCTGAGTGTGTATCTGAATTGCGTGAAGGTTCGCAGCATCTTGAAGGACAGACACAAAGGTAGACACAGCAGCATCAGAGTGATTTTAACCATATCTATATATCCCAGGTCTTCAGGCTGATTTTGCAATTGGACATTCATAAATTAGTCATTGATATTGCTACTTTAATGTTATATGTCAACAATCAAGGGTGGCACTTGCTGTTACCTTTGTGTAAGCTAGTTATGTTTACCTGGGATCTCACTTTAAGTCACAGTATTCAGCTCTGTATGTACTATATTCTTTCAGCTCTGAATGTTCTGGTAGACCATATTATCAGATTTGCACCTAATCCCCATGAGCGGAGGCTGAATCCATAGAGCTTTCATGAATTGACCATATTCCAGGGCACTGCAAAACAGATACCTGTGTCTCCCTAACAAACTGCCAGATTCCAAAATTTAGCCTGAGGTACCCATAGAAAATATCCTTAGTGGTAGATTCATTCAGTATTCCCTGGGGGGAATGCCTGCTTTATGCCTTTTATTCCTTGTCTTCAGTTTCCAAAATTTTGATAAAGGTTATACGGGACAAAGTAAGCTTGTAATAGTTGTTCCACTGTAGTCATCCGAACCCTAGATGTTCTTCATAGACTTGCTGTTGCAATAGAATTCATGACCTATGAAAAATAATCACAGGTGGGTGTCCACCCAGATGGCCCAACTTTTAGAGCTCTGCAAATGTCTTGGCTTGGGCTGTCTCCTCCCTAACATGGGAATACATGTCTGCGTCTTGCAGAAAAGAGGGAGTCAAGCCATGCCATCTTCTGTTCTCTTTTGCAGGTGAAGATAGGGATGTGCCCTGTGATGAGAAAATACATTTCCTTCTGCTGACTTTTAGCTAAATAACATAAATAAAAAAAGAACAGAGAGGAAAATTGTATAAGTAGAAAAATCTAACCAAAGTTCTAATGCTATGGAAGACCCATCCTGTACTGGGATGTCCACAGAGCTGTGGGAGTTAAGCAAGTTGGTTAGATATCTATCTGTGACTAATTCCCATAGGTCATAAATTCTACTGCAGCAGTAATCCTGACTGAGCATCTAATTTTAGTATGAGTGTACTCACCTAACTGTACTTTTTTCCCTGCTCAAGGAGATCAGCAGTAGAGACCCGAGGGTTCTACTGTTATTATGCAGTCTTTAAAAATAGGCTGCCCTTGTACTCCCACCTAAAGAACCTGTGTCTTGACCCACGTCCTAGGATCCTAAAAGAGGATAGGAAACCTAACACTAGAAATACTACTTGTCTAACTGACGTTGCAGCCTGTTATGACTCCGAGGACATCTGCTCCATGTCCACCATTGTCTAGCAAGTCCTTCTGTATCTTTCAACCCTTTTTGAGAAGGGACTTTCCCATACATTGGTGAAGGTTCATTTATCTCCCATTTCCACCTGCTTGCAGCTACAGCCATCTTTGTTTGTTGTACTTTACATGACAAGCCACCAATGTGATTGGTGCCTCCTCCATGAAATCTGAATGTTGTCTTAGGCAAACATGACTCTTGTACCCTTTGAACCAACAGTTTCTGTATCTTTAAAGTTACTGATCTGGACAACTTTATTTCTGGTAGTCATAATTTTAGCAAGAAGAATTTAAGAATTGCAGGTCACTTGTGTGCAGAGTATCTTACAACATCTTTGTCTAGAGGAGGGTGGTACTTAGATGGCATATAGATGGCCTGTTTTCTTTCCAAACCCCAGAATAAAGAGAGAGAGAGAGAGAGAGAGAGAGAGAGAGAGAATCTTGCACTTCTTCAGGTTGTATGTAGGCAGGACTAGGGATTTGAGGCAGATTAATCACCTGTTATTATCTTTCATGCCAGATAAACAAGGAAGATCAGTTTCTAAACAAATTTGGTGCAAATGATTGTCAGGTTGCATTGCTTTTGTTAGGATCATAATGGGAATTTTTGAAAGGCCAGATTAGAGAGCATGTCACAATGGCAGCTACTCTGGTGTATCCTTTTCAGCAATGGTCTATAACAACGGTAGCTGTATGAATCTTCATTCAAATAATTTCTAGGCACTGCAAGTTCGACATCTTTTCTAGGAGCTGAACATGTTTTGCTACTGCATTATAGCAGAACCTGCACACTTCTGTACCAGAAGCCTTTAGTCAGCTTGGGTACTGCTGTCGTCTTTTCCTCTAGAAGAAGAAGTATCCTGCAGCAATCATCCTCATAGTAAACACGGAGCAGTTGTATGAGCATACTCACCATAATTCATTATTACCAAAATCATTTAGAATTTTTTTTAACACCTTTACTAAATTATCACTTAAGACATAGGCAAACATACCTTTATATAAAACAAGCCATATTAATACGTTGCTGGTTACAAACATTACACATCACGTATATTCTTTTGTATAGTTTTTATCAATCCAACATTACATAAGTTGCTCAGTTCCTGCCTTTCTTTAAATCTCACTCCTTCTCCAAAATATTATTCTAGATGTTTGTTCCCACAATTTCCATTTTTCTATGTAATTTACTCCTACCCCTTACTAAGGATAACAATTTCAGTTCTTTATCTCTGTTACAATATTCAATACTTTAAATACAGTTGGTTTAGACTTTGATTTCCATTTTCTAGTACTTGCTGGTTTTTTTGGCAGGCATCAGAAGTAAACTTAACAAGGCCTTACTAAGTCTATGCAATTTAGGTCCTGTATCCCAGCTCAAAAAATAATTTCCTTAGTTATACCCATTTGCCCACCCAATATTTCAGACAGAGTACTCTGTAGTGAATTTTTAAAGATGGCAAACTCATTATGCACCTAAAACATAAGTTCCCAGTTTCCTTTTTTTTCCCATCACACCTCCAACATTTTCCATCTATCCAAGGAAAAATTCTTTGGATTTTGCTTGATCTATAAAATACTTATGCAAAGACTTCAAAGCAAAAAAAAAAAAAAAAAGCATCTTCTAGACTTTGTTGCATATTTTGGGAGCCATACATATGTCCTCCCGTTGTTTCCTTTTGAATTACTTATCCAATCTCGCTTCACAGTCTTTTCTAACAGCCTTTGATTGAATAGTTATTGTGAAATATTTTATATGCCCTACTAATTATCTCTTTTTTAACTGCAGCTTTTATTTTTAGATTCAGCTAAAAATTCTAGCAGAGCAGGTCTTTCACTTAGGATTCCCCTGTCACTTTCTCTTTGACTGTACTCTGATATCAATCCCTGATAGGGAAGGCATTCTCTAGGCTGCAGTCCAAATATCTTATTGACCTCTTCCCATTCTATTACCTTTCCCTCACTACCTTGGTTCCTTTGCCAGTTTTCTCCAGTAAATTTCAGCCCCCTCTTGCCTGTTCACCTATAAAATCATAGCTGTAATGTTGGCTACATTGAGGAAAAGGTCAAATTTGTTGCAATGGCCAACTAACTCTCTTACCCGGGAAAATTATTTGATGATGTAATTCTTCTCTGAAATGGTATTTGATGCTTTAAGTTCGACAAAATAGACATTCAGCGAATTGGAGCTTCCACAAAATGATAGGTACCCACATTCCTATATGTTCAGATTTGTGCCCAGTCTTCCAGTTTTCCTTGTCAGGTAGTCCCAGTCATATCCCTCAACCACTTAGCACATGAAATCTGGTCAATGCCTAAAATAATGGGGGACAAAGTCCAAAAAATAGGGTCAGATTTTAAATATTGCTCTTATAAACATAGGAAGTTGCTGGAATAACAGGATTTGTGTTATAATGCATTTTCTGAAGGATATGAAGGCTGAATGCCAAATGTATGTCATTATTTAGTGACCTCAATCCTCAGTGATTTGCCAGAAAACCAAACCTTTTATGAGGAACATACCAAAATATGAGGCAAAAAAATCTGGACATTCTATGAAAATCGGGACAGTTGAGAGATATGGTTCCAAGTTTGCTTTTTTATCTGGCAGAAGCAATGTCATAGATTTAGACTATAGCTCACACCTGTACAAATTAAGGTAAACTAGTGGAATTAATTTGATTGTTTGCCCTTCTGTAGACACCATTATGATTTGAGTTTGAGGTATCCTACTGCTAAAGTTCCAACATCTGCCTTGATGAAGTGAAGCTACTGGCTCAGCACAAGGTAACCAATGAAGAGGAGCATTCCCCACAAAACACCCAGTCATAAATCCAATCCCTGTGTGGGAGCTGCATCTTATGATTGAGGAGGATGAAATGTGAACCTCAGATCATGTTTCTTCTGCAGTTCTCAAGATATTTTCATGGAATAGTCTTTTTTACAATAACTTTTACGTTTCCAGAATCTCAAGCTAGATTATTTTCAATGCAAAGATAATTTTATTATTTCCATAAAGTTGGAGTCTCATAACCCTTATTTTATGCCGAAGGTGGTCTTGCTGAGTTGGTTAAAATAGTCCATTTATCTTCAAATTTTTCTCCAGAAGACTCAGAATATAAATGACTGACAGTTGGCTGCTGTATACTTTTGATATATTTCATTAGGTTAATTGCTGCCTCATGAAACCAAAGGGCTTATGTAAAATGGACTAGTTATGTAACTGGTTTGCTTCAGGTCAGGAATGAAAATGCGCCAGACCGATTCATTACCTGCTTCAGAAAATGTATTATTTAGCCTTAAAGATGATTTTGTTGTTGAATACTACTAAAATTGGCTGAAGCAGTCCTCCAAAAATAATGGAAGCTTAATCTCAGCTCAAACTGTTTAGACTTTGTGACTAATTTGGAGAATGGTCACAATTTAGAACCTCCACACCAGTTGTGAGAGAAGTGCACACTGAGAACATTGATGCTCCACACCAGTTGTGAGAGAAGTGCACACTGAGAACATTGATGCTCCACACCAGTTGTGAGAGAAGTGCACACTGAGAACATTGATACTCCACACTACTATCTTGTTTTTTTCGAAGATAATGCATTGCTGACAACCCCATACCACTAACTGAACCCTACAATCCAACAAACCTTTTCTATCCATCACAAAATCAAATAACAGTGCAGGAAATTTAATATAATCTAACCAGGTAGCAAAAATCTGAAGCCAAATCGTCCATGAAATAAGAAAGATAAACACACTGTATGTCTTCAAAACATCACTAAAGGAATGCGCTAAATAACTGGTTGTGGTCATGCACTACCCTAGCCTACCCTCCCATAGCCAACATAAACTCTACCTTCAAAATTACACTTCCTTTACTTAACCTTTCTGTACCCTGATCTTACACATATAACTTTATATCTCTGTCACTAAGAAATCTCACCGTATATTCTCCCACAACTGTCATTTACACTGTTCTTCTACAGACTGCCACTACAATCTCTACCTACTATCTCTCCTACAAAACTTCCATTTCCCAGATAACTTCCACTGCCTGCATTTTCTTTAATCCAGGTCTATACAAGCTCTCTACTTCAGTCTACCTAATGTTTCATATGACTACTTCTCCTCTTAAGTTCTACTTCCTGTTAAATCCCTTGCTGCATTTGCCACCCTTCTCTGTACGTCTAACTGATAGATAGTGGATGTATCATGCAATGCACCTGTGTAATTTCTCTGTAACCAGCTACCTCATAAAAAAATGTATTTCCTAAAATTCATAGGTTACTGTATGTTATATAACGTATTCTAGATATATTCATATAATTGTGATTTCATGTAAACTCAAAGTATTTTACAAAATGTCATTTTTTTGTCTTTAAATGTACTTGCCTAATATGTGGAGCTTTTCTCCCAGAGCCTCTGTTGAAAATGGTCATTTGTTACTAGATTTGCAGCCGTTCTGTCAAGCCCCGAAGGATCTGGCTTAGAGGATTTTGCTTAGAGTTAGCAAGTTTTTCTACTTCAAAAATGGACTTTCTACATGTCATGTTTTTCTATTCCCATTGCAAGAACTGCACTATCCTTTCAAAGAAGGGAACTGACTGAAGACATTGGGAATAACCTCCTCTGTTTGTGTGTTGCTTATAAGTGCACTTTAAAGAGATAATTAAAAAATAAAGCTCTAGCTTTTAAAAAGGATTACTATGGCACAGTCATACTTGATTATGTTGAAATCCATAATGCTGTGTCTAAAATGTCACAAGACAGGAATGCTGATGAAAGCATTACAGAACACTCGGACTTGTCCCCCCCCCCTTCTGGCCCCATGTTAGCACATGTTCTTGTATCCATGTAGGTCTGAAGATTCAACAATCAACATGTTTGGTTATGTGGTTGTCAACATTCCTGTCTTGTGACCTTTTTAGTGGGACATTACAGATTTCAATATTGTCACATTTGAGCATGCAATAGTAAACTTTCAAAAATCACAGCAGATAGCTGAAAAAGGCCCCCCTTAGCCCTGCAAACAAACACCAACTTGACAAAAGTGCTCTGAATTTTAAACCCTGTAATAAGCAGCCTTATAACTCCTTTCTGCAATGCTATGAGTCATGAATACTTAAAATAATGGCTTGTTTTGGCTGCACTGTGGAACAGACTAACAGCACAGTGCAGCTAAAAAAACTGACCAGTACCACAGCTGCCTGTGCTACTGGCCTACTGAATGGATGGATAGCACAATCTAGTTAGAAAAGTGGACCAGTACTACAGTTGCCTCCACTACTGGCCTGTTAATCAGACCAGTTACAGAATGCAGCTAGAAAAATAGACCAGTAGTGAATACAGCTGGTCAGAAAGCTTGACAGCCTGGTAACAAATGGCTCTCAAAGAGTCAGTATTAATTTTATTTATTATTGATTTATTTTATTTTACATTTGTTGACTGGGATAGTCCATCTGGGTGTGAGCCCATTTTCAGCAGAGGTCCGGGGAGAAAAGCTCCAATAAAACAAGAGCAGCACTGACAGGTACAGTGTCGGTTTTACATAGAATTTAACAGAAATATCTAGAGACAATAAAGAAAGTTCAATGTACAATAGGCACTTTAGTGAAAAGGAGAAAATTTATTTCAATATAGTAAAGTTTTATATATATATATATATATATATATATATATATATATATATATATACACTTTTTTTTTTTTTGAGGGCAGGGGTCCATCTTTTGTTGATGAATTGACTATACTTTAATACGTGTACATATGTATACCCTTACAAAAGAAAAGAAATTATCAAATTGTGCTCTTAATGGAGGTTGAGAATAGGTGGTGTTAACAAGTGGGAGTGGGGTATACATGGAGACTATAAAATTTAGGGGATGAAATTTGATGTGGGCTTATGTGGTATTAGCCTGGCTTGGTGCAGGAGCAGAGCCAGTTGTTAGTGTGGTGGGAGTAGAGGGCGTACCCGGCTTTGTTGTTGCTTTTGAATACTTGGAGGAGTGTTTTGTGTGAGGATTGGAGTTGCCGAGTGTTGGTATATGGTCGGAGTAATTGTTGTAGGGCTGGGATTCTGTTTGGCTGGTATATTAGTTGGTAAGTAAAGACAAGTTGGGTATAGGTTAGTTGTGGGAATTCTAGTCAATTTATTTGTTGTAGGGCAGAGCAGTGGTGGGACCTTTATGGGGAGCTAGTGGCGAACTTGGCTATTTTATTGTAAGCTGATTCAAGTTTGGTAAGGTCAGTTTTGTTAAGGTTTGTAAAGATAGGAGAAGCATAGAGAACAGTAGATAAGAGATGAGTCCTGGTGATGCTTAGTCTAGAATGGCTAGTTAGGAAAGGATTAATTCGGTAAAGAGAGCCTAGTATTAATGAGGCATGTTGAGCTGTTAAAAGCCTACTGTGCTACTCATCTATTTTTTGCTGTACAGCATTATCAATTCATTAAATGAACCAAAGCATAGTGTAGTTAGAAGCCAAAGTTGGGTCCACTAACTCTGTTTTGACTTTGATGAGAATTATTTAGAGGGGTTGACAAAGGTTAAGTTATTGCAAAAGAACTGGAATGTCACAAAACAAGATGAGGAACAACTGCAGAGTGCTAAAGGGAAAAAAAGAGAGTATTTGGATAATAGGCATGAGTTTAGAAACATTGCTATTAAACAAGTATCTTCTGATAACAACTCAAGAACACATGACTTTTAGAACAGTTGCTTACGGAACAGAAAGTAGAAAGGACTTTCAGCAAACTTAGGGAGCCTTGCTTTCGGCTTTTCCCGGTTAGGGGTCACCACAGTGGAACTCCGGTCCGCTAATGATTGGCAATACATTTTTACGTGCTGAGTTGCCAGCCCTGACGCACAACCTTCAACGAAGGTACGCCCATTCACGCATGTCTCCACACAGAAGACGCTCTAGCTGAGAATTGAACAGGACAACGTCTTACTGTGAGCCGACAACGTTACCACAGCACCACCACCTCAGTCCAGCAAACTTAGGGAGCCTATGACACAAAAAATAACGAGAAAGCCTATAGAGGTATTAGCAATATTTCAGAAATTTTATGAAAAGACTAGTTCTGGTAGAGTGTTTAGATGAGTGTAAAACAGAAGCTTCTGCTAAAAGGGGATAATTACAAGGGCATATAAAATGTTTCATGATAACTATAAGAATCAATCAAAGGAGGTAAGAAAATATTAGAAAAAGAGAATGGAAAGGTAAATTAAAAATGAACAATTGCTGGGTATCTGCATGGCTCTCGAGTAGACAAAAAAGACTAGAAGGTTTAGGATTTTTCTGAGTAAGGTTTGCATATGTATTTTTATGCCCCAAGCAGACTTCAGAGAATTTTCCCTCAGGCAGACAGTAAATGGTGGAGGTGTGATGAGAAAGACACAGGTAAATGGGAACAGTTTTTTATGGAAATGCAATGGGTTGCAGATTTAAAAAATTACCTACAGAATATTTTTCCAAAAATGTTGTGGGAGCAAATTAATGTAGCTAAGAAAACCATTATTATGAGATAGGATACAGGATCTAAATTGCCCAGACATAGTAAAGCCTTACTAAATTTAATGCTATTTGCTGACAAAAAGCAACTACTGGAAAATAGAAATTGAAATCTAAACCAGCTTTAACAGATGCATTTAATATTGCGAAGGAGATAAAAAAAATGGAGGCAAGACAAATAGAAACAAGAAACAATAAATTACATATAAATAAATAGAACTTGTAGAAATACATTTAGAATAATCAACAAAACAACTGAAAAAACACTTGAATAAAAACTCATGAAAACAAAAAACTTCAAAGGCTAAGTGGAAGAAAAACTCAGAGGCTAATCTGGTGTATTTAGTGCTTTTGCTCTTTAATGGTAGTAGAACCAGAGCACAATTTATTATATTAACACAGTCATAAAAAACTAGATCTACCTATCACCTGTAGTAATTCAAAAACAATGAGACAGTAGCCTATGAGGAAACTAACATAAGGGAGTAGGAGGAGTGGTGTCACTTGGGTATCGTAAGGCACACTTGATATTGCAATTTTCATTGATACCTTGGGCAACTTCAGCATTTAAGAAAAGCTGCTACTTAACCTCTCTGACTTCTAGTAGGGAGTCACTGTCCCCGTAAAACACATCTAATTGTTAAAGTACAATAAACTTAAAAAAAGTAAAACCAGTGCATAAAGAGCTATGTTTCCTCAGGGCATTGCTATAATCCTTATGTCGTATGGGTACAATGTGTTCTTTGATGCAGTCTGACAATTTCCTGCAGGTTTTGCCAATGTAAAAAAAAAAAAAATACAGTTATCACAGATGCCTGCATAAACAATATTGACACTATAGGAGGCACCAGACCAAGGCAGGTGAAGATAAAGTTCAATTTTAATCCAGAGACAAAGGGCAAACAATGGTGAGCGATTTCGTAACAAGAGCTACTTCATCTGATGAAGTAGCTCTTGCTACGAAATCGCTCACCATTGTTTGCACTTTGTCTGTGGATTAAAATTGAACTTTATCTTCACCTGCCTTGGTCTGGTGCCTCCTATATTTTTTTACATTGGATACTAGTCTTTTTGGAGGACCAGTTTGCCTACATCACAGTGTTGCTTTTCTTTCTAATGTTGACACTATGGCAATCATAATATCCGTTAAAGCGAACTGTGTAATTGCAATGTTTGAATACATAACTATTTCCTGTGCAAATTAACTTACAAACAACACACCCTCCACAAGGAAACATCCCTGAAGGTTTATCTGCTCTGTTAAAGTTATGACTCAACAGAGGCTGATCATATTTCTTTAAAAATCTCTGTAAAGTCTTAGTTCTTTTATAAGCAAAACATGGACTTTCTTCTAAGGTGGTACCAAATTCTCGATGGCTAGTAATAATTTCCCAGTTTTTTTTTAATACTAGACCTAATGGCATGCATATCTCTGCTTATTGGTAAAGGAAAGCTCAGGGAATGGTCAATTTGTGAAGAAATCTTTAACTTGGATTGAAACCCAAACCTCAGAATAGGTTTGAATTTAGTGAAGTGGGCAGCAACCACTTCAGAGGAAATAGTTTTAACCAAAGCTTTAGGGGTAGTTTCTATGCACAAACAGCTGTTGTAAAAAGGAGGACTCATTCACATAAGTGTCTTCATCACTAATGATATGAGAAAGTCTAATGAACTGGCCACTCATCATATTCTGCTTCTTAAAAAGAGGGTGTTGGCTCCTGTAGTCCAAAAAATTATTCCTGTAAGTTTCTTTTCTAAAAACATTACAGTGCAAAATATGAGTCACACAATCATAAGAAATAATAGTATCCAAAAAAGAAACACTGGCAATTGATTCAGGCAAATAAAACGGTAAACTCCAAATGAAATAACTATATTTTAATGGATAAAATAAAGCACTTTTCATCCAGTATATTAATTTGAAGTTCTTCAGATAAAAACAAGTACAAATTAGAATTTTAAATGCCCCTTCCAGTTCTTCCATGTGATTGTTCAGTAGCAAGCTCTTAAAGGAACATCACTACAATACCATCCAAGGTCATGCTTCACTGTTACATAGGTATAAAAACATTGTAAAAAGTCTCAATTATTTAACCTATGTAAAATATTATTTAGAAAAACATTTTATAAAACATATATATTAAAACATGTTAGAGCATATTTTAGAATGTTTATCTCCTCAAATTTTTCAATTTTAGCACGCAATGAATTGAGCATATGTCATTCAATCCCATGGTAATATATGCATTCAAGCAGATTTGCCACAGTAATTCTAGTTGTTGAAGGGGTCCACCCCTTGGGTCAGTGTAAACTTGTTCTATTACCCGGAATTTTAAAGTGTGGTTAGGGTTTGCACTTATATGTCTAGTTAATGCATTCTCCATTTTGTTTTTTGAAATTTAAATTATGTTTTGTCTTTCCTACATAGAAGGAAGGACATAGTTGGCATACAGCAAGATAAACTACCATTTTGGATTGCCAATTATATCTGTTACTGCTTTTCAACACTTTGCCATTAATTTCTACACTTCGTCCTTCCTGTAAGTTTTTCAAGTTCTTCCCGTTCCTGAATATAATTTTGGGGCTTGTGCTTAGTTTGTCCATTATTAACAAGTTCTGCAATAATAAATTCCAATTTTCCTTTAGCATGTTTCTGACACTATTGGCTTCAGGGCTAAACGTTATGACAAATCCAGTTTTGAAATTAATGCTAGCCATGTTTTCTGCATCAGTTTTAGGTTGCTTTTCTGGTTACTAAATTATCTTGTGTTTGTTCGCCTCCCAGTATAGGTTTATAAAAAACAGTGGATCTTTTGTTTGTAACTTCCTCTATTAACTCATTCAATAAAGTTGTAGGATAGGCTCTCTTTTGAAACGTGCTTTAAATTAATACACTCATGTTCAAATTCTAAATCAGTAGTTACCATTCTTGCTGCTCGTACCAGTTGCCCTTTCACCACTGATCTTTCTTGGTAAAAAGGGATTAGCACTTGAATAATGCAAAAAGGTGTTTGAATTTGTGCTTTTTCTGTATATTTTTGTACTATATTCTCTCTTGCTGGCTTTCCTGAGGAGTATATCCAAGTAAGGCATTTCTTGGTAATTATAAGTAAATGTGAACTGTAAAAAGTTAGTAGTGGTATTAAAGCAATTCACCAATTCACTAGCTACTGTTACGTATCCTTTGATTATCATGACTATATCATCCAGGTAATGGGAAAAGAAAAAGATATGGTTAGCCATTTCAACATTCCCAAAATATATATTCATGCTCCCAGTAGGCCATGACTAAATTAGCGAAACTGGCTCGCATGGGGAACCCATGGCCACTTCAATTTTCTGTAAGTAATACTTATTTTTGAAAAAAAAAATTAAATTGTTGGTCAAAATAATGTCTAATAATTCCTCTACTAGATGTATTTCTCTATTGAGGGCTGCTTTCCTTTTCATCATGGTAGATACCAATTCAATACCCAATGCATGGGGGATGGAGGAGTAGAAGTCTTTCACATCTACTGTTAGAAAGTTGTAATCATTATTGTATTCAAGTAAGTTGATTTTCTCTAGGAATGATCATGAGTCCTTGCATATTTGGTATTCAGTTGCTATATATTTGTTCAGTATGCTGTCTACAACTTTAGCACTGGCATACGTGATGGAATTTCTTCCATCAACAATTGGTTTCAGAGGGGGATTCTGTAAATCTTTGTGGACCTTTGGTACTCTGAAGATGACTGGTGTCAAAGCAGCCAGAATGTTCATATAATTGTACATTTCTAGATCTATTTTCCCTTCTATAAACAAGTAGTTAATGTACATTTTAATGTGCTGGTTAGTAATATTGAACTGGTGCAAAGACACTTTCTCATAAGCTTCAGTGTCTAATAAGTTTTCTGTTCTGTTTTCATAGTCATCCTGGTCCATAAATACTAACCCTCACCTTTATCAGATTTCATCACCCTTACCTGATCTGTTTTTAATAAGTTTAGAATCTACCATTCATTTTCACATGTTTCCCTTTTGTCCTGTTTTTCTATTCTATATATCACGAATGTCAAGCTCGCACACTTTTTCAAATGTATGTAATGTTGCATGTAGAGGAGGGTTAATCATACTGTGTACAAAGAAGGGATTAGGTTCAGCATTGTTATTGCCTAAAATTACATTTAAATTCAGTTTTCTTACAAACATTTTCAAGTCCACAGTAGTTTTAGCTAAGTCCATTCTTTGTGCAGGAATAAATGTTAAACCTTTTGCTAAAAGTTCTACCAATTCTGGAGGTATCACAAAGGATGAATAACTGTAAAAAAGAAAATCATCTTCAATGTTTTTTTACAAGTGTATAGTTCTGTACTATATCACAGTCCTGTGTTTTATTTACCTCCACTTCTTGTTGTGTGATTTCCTCTTGTTGTTTTTCCAAGGGGATGGTGTTGTAGTGATGTTCCTTTAAGAGCTTGCTACTGAACAATCACAGCGGAGAACTGGGAGGGGTAGTTTAAACTCTAATTTGTACTTGTTTTTTATTTGAAGAAGTTCAAGTTAATATACTGGATGAAAAGCGCTTTACTTTATCCATTAAATACACTTATTTCATTTGGAATCTACCATTTTATTTGCCTGAACCAGGTGCCAGTGTTTCATTTTTGTTTTGTCTTTCGTTTTTGAGTTTTATTAGTTTGTTTGAACGAGTTCATGGCATCTGATGGTTTAGACAGCAGTCCATCCCTCTGTGCTGAACCTGGAAGTGAGAAGGAAAGGCTAAGCAACTTGAGCATCATTGTGGCTACTATGAGCCAACAAGTGGAAGCATTACAAAGAAGACTGGATAGTGCTACTATGAGAGAGTCGAATCTCTGTAATGGGCACTTGACCAGCTATGAATCTTTCACTCCAGGACTTCCTGATACAGCCAGAGCACCTGGTAAACAGCTGCAATTAGCAGTAGGGGCTTCCATTACAGAAGTGAACATAGACCCTCCTCAACTGTATTCCGCTAGATGGGAATCAAGTTTACACCAACAAGAACTGAATTGTAATTTGCATGCAGTGAGAAACACTCCTCCGAGGCTTATTGGGGATCCCACATTGAAAGAATGGTTTGCAGCGCCTATCAACTTTAAGCAACTTATTCCTTGTTCAACATCAGATCATCTGGCTGGAGGTAAAACTGTCCCTAATTCTACTAACTTGGCACTATTTGACAATAAACTACCCAAATACAAAAAATTATGCTCGGAGATAAAATACTTTGAAGAATGTATTCAGTTAAAAATAGTCCCAAAAGGACTACGAATTTGTCAGTACCCAACAGGGTTAGTGCCACACTTTAACTTTCACAAGGACTTGATTCAATTATTTAATCAACGGAGTTTGGATCTCCTAACCCTCATGATAAAGCACTACCAAATAATAGCCAAAGAAATTCAGAAGATGTCCAGAGGCTTGTTGAAGAGATTTGTGGACATACCGACTTTCCAAGATATAAATATGGTTACAACAGAGTATTTCCTAGTATTGACCAGCACATTGGCAAACTAAAAACAACAAAAATTAAAAATCTTAATTGCAGATCACTTACAATATGAAAAAGGCACTGCTTTTCCATGCCCACCTCTTTCACAAATATGGAATCCAGAAGTCAAAGCCAACCCCATGCATATGCACGAATTGGAGGCAGAAAATTATGTAAATTAACTTCCTACAACTACAGAATGCAATGTAATGGAAGACATAGGTGAAGGAACATCAAATGAAGCATGGGGAAATGGAACAATACATTAAAGTGAATGTATTTGCAACCAAAACCAAGGATATATAATGAATAACAACTATGTACACAGAAATATGAACTTCCAGCAACAAAACCAACAAATCATTCATCAGGGCAACAATAATACAGCCTTCAACAATCAGGGTTTTACCACTGCCAAACACCAGACAAAAAACAAGAGGAAATCACACAACAAGAAGTGGAGGTAAATAAAACACAGGACTGTGATATAGTACAGAACTGTGCACTTGTAAAAAACATTGAAGGTGATTTTCTTACTTAAAACTATTCATCCTTTGTGATATCTCCAGAATTGGTAGAACTTTTATCAAAAGGTTTAACATTTATTCCTGCACAAAGAATGGACTTAGCGAAAATGATTGTGGACTTGAAAATGTTTGTAAGAAAACTGAATTTAAATGTAATTTTAGGCAATAACAATGTTGAACCTAATCCCGTCTTTGTACACAGTATGTTTAACCCTCCTCTTCATGCAACATTACATACATTTGAAAAAGTGTGCGAGCTTGACATTCATGATCTATACAATAGAAAAACAGGACATAAGTGAAACATGAGTAAAAATGAATGGGAGATTCTAAACGTATTAAAAACAGCTCAGGTAAGGGTGATGAAACCCAATAAAGGTGGGGGGGGGTTAGTATTTATGGACCTGGATGACTATGAAAACAGAATAAAAAACTTATTAGACACTGAAGCTTATGAGAAAGTGTCTTTGAACCAGTTCAGTATTGCTAACCAATGCATTAACATGTACATTAATTACTTTTTTATAGAAGGGAAAATAGATCTAGAAATATACAATTATATGAACATTCTGGCTCCTTTGACACCAGTCATCTTCGGAGTATTGAAGGCCCATAAAGATTTACAGAATTTCCCACTGAGACCAATTGTTGATGGAAGACATTCCATCATGTATGCCAGTGCTAAAGTTATAGGCAGCGTACTGAAGAAATATGTATCAACTGAAAACCAAATATGCAAGGACTCATGGTTATTCCTAGAGAAAATCAACTTACTTGAATACAATAATGATTACAACTTTCTAACAGTAGATGTGAAAGACCTCTATACCTCTATCCCATTGGGTATTGAATGGCTATCTACCATAATGAAAAGGAAAAGGGCCCCCAATACAGAAATACATCTAGTTGAAGAATTATTGGACATGATCTTGACCAACAATTTCATTTTTTTCAAAAATAAAGTATTACTTACAGAAAACTGGAGTGGGCATAGGTTCCCCATGTGGAGCCAGTTTTGCTAATTTAGTCATGGTCTGCTGGGAGCATGAATATATATTTTGGTAACGTTGAAATGGCTAACTATATCTTTTTCTTTACCCATTATCTGGATGATATATTCATGATAATCAAAGGAGATGTAATGGTAGCTAGTGAATTGGTGAATTACTTTAATACCACTTCTAACTTTTTTACAATTCACATTTACTTATAATAATCAATAAATCTCTTACTTGGATATACTCCTCCAGCAAGAGAGAATATAGTGCAAACATATGCAGAAAAAGCACATATTCAAACACCTGTTTGGATTATTCAAGTGCTCACCCCTTTCACCAAAAAAGATCAGTGGGGAAAGGGCAACTGGTACGAGCAGCGAGAATGATAACCACTGATTTAGAATTTGAGCATGAGTGTATTAATTTAAAGCACATGTTTCCAAAGAGAGTGTATCCCACAACTTTATTGAATGAGTTAATAGAGGAACTTATAAACAAAAGATCCACTGTTTTTTTATAAACCTATACTGGGAGGCGAACAAACACAAGATAATTTAGTAACCAGAAAAGCAACCCAAAATATTGATGCAGAAAACATGGCTAGCATTAATTTCAAAACTGGATTTGTCATAACATTTAGCCCTGAAGCCAATAGTGTCAGAAACATGCTAAAGAAAAATTGGAATTTATTATTGGACAACAGGGATGTAATGGACAAACTAAGCACAAGCCCCAAAATTATATTCCGGAAAGGGAAGAACTTGAAAAGCTTATTGGAGGTTAGGAGACCCACCATAATTAAAAATCCTGGAATGTTTAAATGTCTTAGCTGCCCATACTGCAAATACATACAGGAAGGACGAAGTGTAGAAATTAATGGCAAAGTGTTGAAAAGCAGTAATAGATATAATTGACAATCCAAAATGGTAGTTTATCTTGATTTATGCCAACTATGTTCTTCCTTCTATGTAGGAAAGACAGAACACAAACTAAAAGATAGGATTTACGTACATACGTACAACATTTCAAAAAACAAAACAGAGAATGCATTAGCTAGACATGTAAGCGCAAACCCTAACCACACTTTCAAATTCCGGGTAATAGAACACGTTTACACTGACTGAAGGGGTGGACCCTTAACAGTAATTCTTGAACAGTTAGAATTACTGTGGCAAATCTGCTTGAACGCATATATTACCCCAGGATTAAATAACATTTGTTCAATTCATTGCATGCTAAAATTGAAAAATTTGATGAGATAACCCTTCTAAAATATGCTCTAAAATGTTTTAATATATATGTTTTATAAAATATTTTTCTCAATAATATTTTACATAGGTTAAATAATTGAGACTTTTTACAATGTTTTTATACCTGTGCAACAGTGAAGAATGACCTTGGATGGTATTGTAGTGATGTTCCTTTAAGAGCTTGCTACTGAACAATCACATGGGAGAACTGGGAAGGGTATTTAAAACTCTAATTTGTACTTGTTTTTTATTTGAAGAAGTTCAAGTTAATATACTGGACGAAAAACGCTTTATTTTATCCATTAAATATACATATTTTATTTGGAGTCTACCGTTTTATTTGCCTGAACCAGGTGCCAGTGTTTAATTTTTGGTTTGTCTTTAGTATCCAGAAATAAACAGAAGAGCCATAATCTGAAATAAACTGCAAAAAAAAAAACAAAAAAAAAACCAGTACTGTCTGACAAAGACTGTACAAATAGGTAGAAATCTTGCTTGGCATCAAGTCACACAAAAAATATATCATCAATATAACAATGATATAAACAGTATTTTGCAACCCTGGCAAATGTATGAGAGTCTCCAGTTCCCATGTGCTTAACACCAAGTCAGCATATAAAAAGGCCATCTTAGACCCCATAGCCACTCTCTTTACCTGCTGGTAAATTTTCCAATTGAAATGAAAGAAATTATTGCACAATACTGCACAAATCAAGTCACAAATGGTGGCCACTCTGGATTGAGTAAATCCTGCAAATTTAGTGAGGAACAGCCGAATATTACTTAGATCCTCTTGGTGAGAAATGTTAGTGAACAAAGAGACTATATCTCAAGTGACCAACTGAAAGTCTGACACTCGAATATCAGCTAGAAACAGTTCATTGAGAAAGGCCCATGACATCCCTTAAATAAACAGAGTTGACTGCACAATAGGATTAAGCACAGAATCCACAAATTCAGCTATATTTTTTTCAGTTTTAGTTCTTCTATTTTAAATAATATGCCTGAAAGGTGGATTTTGAGCATCATTATTTATTTTCGGGATGCCAAATAATCTTCCAAGACTCGAGTTTGGTACAGTCATAAACAAATATTCAACAAGTGACAAACAATGGTTTTGTCCTAGTCTCTTTAATAAATGGTCTATGCCAGCAAACTGTTTACAAATTTCATATCCACATGTTTGTAGAATTCATTATCTGCCAAAGCAGCTTCAATATTAGTGACATACTCTCTTGGCTCCATAAGGACAATACCAGTGCCCTTGTCAGGCTTCATGATGCGTAACTGCTTATCCTAGGACAGATTTCTTAATGCTCTAAACTCGCTTGGATCAAGGTTAAACCATTTCTCACAACTTTTTGTATTAAGTAAATCTCTTAAGTCCCAGTCACAAACTTGTTCAGGAGGAGGAGGACTGAAGTTTAAGCACTGCCAGGAATTTAACAATTTATGTAATGGAGTGAATGAAAATTGTTAAAAACAGACACAGACACACACACACACACACACACACACACACACACACACACACACACACACACACATACATATAATAAAATGGGTCTACGTCTCTATATTGAAAATCCACAATACCAAAGACCGGTAGACTGAGATGAGAAGGACGAAATTGAAAATCACGAACCGAGTAAATATTCCCAGGGCAAGTAAACACTTGTCCAATGTGGGGAATTATGCCCTTTCTCCACTGTAGTGCGATCCCGGAATTGGTATATATAGTTAGGGTGGGTGTGGGGGGTGCCACCTATGTGGATTTTAAATGGTGCACTGTGTTTTAATGTTGTGTTGGGCAAGTGTTTACTTGTCCTGAGAATACTTACGTGGTTCCTGATTTTCAGTTTCGTCCTTCTCATCTCCATCTTCCAGTCTTCGGTATTGTGGATTTTTGATATATAAAAGTAGATATATATATCTATATATATATATCTATATCTATATATATATATATATATATATATATATATATATATATATATATGTGTGTGTGTGTGTGTGTGTGTGTCAGTTCAAAAGAAAACCCATATCCCCCATGACAGATCACTGAGAAGGAATCGCCGACACCGCACATCCCTGACAATGTTGAGTAGTGCAGAATGGGATGTATTCCCATTCCCACAATGTGGTGTGATCTCGGAGTTGGTATATTTAAATAGGGGGGGTGGGGGCAGGGGGGGCTTGCCCCCCTGTTATACAGGTATTTGTGAATGTTTTAGGTGTATTACAGACACGGGAATAGGCTCCATGCCATAATACATTCACTTACCTTTGTCGGGGATGTGCAGTGTCGGCAATTCCGTCTCTGTGGTCCGGTCATCGAGGATATGGGTTTTCGTTGAATTGACATGAACCTATATATATATATATATATATATATATATATATATATATTGTTGCAACTCAAAAGGTAGACTACAAAACTCTCATTTTTGTGAATCACAAAAGGGTAAATTTACTGTTATATAGTCTAGTTAAGCAGGAATGTGCAGGAAAATTAAAGTTTAAATGAAAACACAGTGGTTATGAAGATGTGTAAGACTGTGTTATAGCAATTGTGAATATGCAAGTGTTCATGGGTTAGGGTTAGAGGAAAGGTAAGGTAAAGGGATAGATTCTGAGATCTGCATGTTTTGTGTTGTGTGTGATCTGTGTCATCTTGTCTTGTATAGTGGTACTGTTAGTAACAGAATGAATAGGTTCAAGGTTAGGGTTATGGTTAGAGTTAGCACACATGAGTAAGATGGCATGGGAGGTAAAGTCCATAATCTGACCCTACACATTATGTTACTAAAAGCCCTTTTCCTATCATTATCACTATCCAAGATGACACTTGATCTTGGTTTTATAGCTGAGAATCTTCATCATATTGATCAGTGCTGCAGTAGATTTAGCTGTATAAGTTATATCCTGCGAGGGATATAACAGCTGAACAGGTTCGAACTTCAGGTCACCTTTCACATGCTCAAATCATTAGGAAGGCTTGAGTTGAACTACTAAAAACACAGGCCTAAGTTGCAAGTCCTTCAGAGCTTTCCTACCACTAAAGACAGCACTCCTCTGTGGACTTTTATGGATCAACAGTCGGCTTGTAATGTTCCTTTCCTGCGTAGATAAGATCCCATTAGGAAAAACTTTCCACATTTAAAATTATTGTTTTAATATACTTTCCTGTTTAGGAAAGTTGTTTTTAATCTAGGAATTTATGTTTTAATGGCCTCACACAAGATTTAACTCTACTTTTAAAGGGAAGCGCACTCTTTTCCTGTCAGATTAAAAGTACTTTTTTTTTTTTTCTGTAGATAAATTGTGTTTATTTTGCTTTGTGTGGCTGGTAAGGTGTTTTAAAGTGTTTTTACTGTCTTTTAGTGGGGAAAAAAGTAACTTTTAACAAAACTTTAAATTTTTACCAGCATATGCTGCTCATTCTCCCAGGAAAGAAGCATCATTTTTGTTTTTTTAAAACACCTTTATTGAATTATCACTTGTGACATAGGTACATTTACATTTATATAAAAGTAATCAAACTGTATTAACAAGTTAAAATTAACAAACATTATTCTTCACATATATCTCTCTATATATCAAATAACCTAAGCAACATTACACAAACTATTCAATTCCTGCTAGAAACATCTTTATTAAACCATCACTTACGCTCAAGCAATCATACATTTATATAAATGAAAACATACCACACCAGCACAATCCAATCCACAAACATTCCACATCACAAACCATACTGATACACTCCCAGTTGCAAACACCATACATCACCCACAATCTGATTTAAAAAAAAAAGATAGGAGTAAAATACATAGGAAAAAATTGGAATTTTGGGAACAATACATACAGGGAAGGAATGAGGTTTAAAATAAGGCAGGACTTAAATGAGCTATGCAATGTTTGCATCATTTTTGGTTTGACCATGGAACAAACTACTGGTCCTATGGTTGGTCCTTCTTCCACCCACAAAATGAAAAAGTTAAGCAAACAGCCATTGCCACCACAACAGGATAACAATTTGCCCCAGCTGCAGGTGGGTGACTCTGCTGTGGCCCAAGCTGGTTCCTCAGACCACTCATCTTTTGCTCTAGATCCCTTTGTTGTATTAGTTGCAGCCACTATGGACTAGGGGTTAGCCATTCCCTCTGTGGCTGTTGGGGTCCCATCAGTGGGCAAGGGACAGGCAATTTTGTGGGACATGTTTAGTCAGAATGTTGTGCCTAGAGCCAGATTGTGGTAAAATGGGGCCCTAGGCAAGGTAATGGATCACCCCCCCCCCCCCGCAGCCATTCCAGTGTCCTATTACTTGGCTTCTCCCAATTACCATAACCACTGTTTAAAACTGTCAATGTGCATACTATTTTCTTCTTTACTTTTTGCAGTGACTACAGAAGTGTGGATTTAATTTAAAACATTTAATTTATTTATCCTTTGTTGACAAGGTTAGGCCCAGTCTACTGCTAACCTCTTTTCAAGGGAGACTCAAGATGGTATTTATACTACTAGAGAAATTTTGGACAAGTTATTGGGGAACTTTCCCTACTCATCACTGTTGTGAGTAGGACTCATTTTGGAGGAGCACTTACTGTTTCTTTTCTAGGTGCAGAGGCAACCTGGAGAAGCAGGAAGGCAGATAGAAAGAGAAGAAGATGATGGGGTTGTGAATAAGATGGAGGAGAAAGCAAATATGTAGACCAGAGAGTGTGTGCAGGATTCTGAGGAATTGTTTCAAAGAAATCTGCTTGATGGAGATGAGTCAGCAAATGGTGGCTGTATAATTACAACCCTCTAGTTGTGAAGGTGGAAGGATGATTTACTTAAAGAAATTGTGGTGCAGAGTGAGCTACAAAATGAAGGAAATGTTTCCTGGTGGGACATTATGTAGAAAATACAAAAGGAGGATGCAGAGACAAACCTGTAGAATAGTAGTGAGATAGAAAAGAAAACATACGCAGAGAAAATAAAAGAAAGCAAAAGTGGAGTAACAGAAAGAAAATGAAAAACAGAGGCACGTGATAAGAATCCACAGTAAAGAAGAGAAAGAAATAGACAGGTATGAAGCATGGGACAATTTATGGCTCCTTTGGGTGTAAAAGCACATAAGGTAAGAGCATTTATTTTTATTAACAAAGAGACATTTTGTGAAATTATATTTGAGACTGTTTTTTTAATGGAAAATTTTCTTGGAGAATAGAAAACAGAAAGACTGTAACCCATTGAATCTTTATGTGATAAAAGCATTTATCAGGAAAAAAGAAAAAGAAAATTCATGTACAATTTTGAACAGAGGTAGAAAAATAAACTTTGAAAGGACATTTTAAAATGTTATGTAAGGAAATACTGGACATTGCAAACGTTTATGACTAAAGGGGTTTATGGACTGCTGGCTAGGATTGTAATATTGTGTTGAAAATAGTAACAGAAAAAATTATACATGCATCTAGCATGAAAAATGTATAGGGGGATAGGAGTGTCATAAAATACTGGGGAATAACCCAAAGCATGTTTTTTTGTGGAAAAGGACATTTGATAAATACCTGTGACAAAAGAAAATGTTATCTTTATGGGGAAATGGAACATGATGCAAAAAATGTGAATTGAAATGTTATAAATGTAACAAAATCAGACATTTATGGGTGGGTTGGAAAAATGAAAATAAGAGTAAGGAAACAGAAAGAGAAGTAAATGAACAAAGAGAAGACATTTTAGCAGTAGCAGAAAAAGAAGAAAAATTAGCTGAGAAAAAAATAATAAAGAAGGCATAGAAGAAGGTTCTGATATGTGACAAAGAGGACATAAACTGGGGGTAGTAAAAGAAAAAAAGAATTCTATTGGTAAAAGAGTAAAAAAACAGAAAAAGCAAATTTAAAGGGATAAGTACAAAAGAAATAAATGGAAAGGGATGAAAAAGAATACATACAGCTAATGACTGGGGATTGGTATAATGGTTAAAGTGTTTGACTCACGGAGACAAGATACAGTGCTTGATTCTTACCTTTGGGAGGGAAATTGGCTAGGCTTAGAATGGCCTATTAAGGAAGCTAGCCGAGTAATTAGCTATGCAATTATGAAACCATGAATATAAGGAAAAGAGAAAATGAAAAATTTGGAATGCTTTCTATAAATATAAATAGTATTAAGAATATTGTAAGAAGAGTAGGGTTTTTGGAGTGGTGTAATACGTGTGATGTAGATGTAATTATGTTAGAAGACACACGTTTTTTAACAAATCAAGAAAGATTGCAAACAGAAAAATTATGGGGAGGAAAGATCATCTGGAATTTGGGATGAATTCTGTAGAAATACAGTAAAGATATTAGATATAGCATTAACAAAAATGGGAAGCTTAACCATTGTAGATTTAAAATGGAAAGAACAAGTATATAGAATTATAACATTATATGCTTATACTAATTGTAAAGAAAAGGAAAGCTTATTTCATCACATTTTAGACTTTGTAGTGGTAAATATGAATATTATAATAATAGTAGACTTTAATTGTGATTTTAAAAGGCAAGCATAAAAAGTAAGGAAATGATATAAGAAAAATGTTAAAAGTTATATGATGTGGTAAGTTAAAACTTTGGGACAAAAATTCATGGACTTACAAAATGGGTATATATAGAACTGACATAGATTATTTTATAGTATCAGAAGGTTTAGTTATCGAAGATTGGGAGGTAGTTGAAACAGGTTTTTCTGATCCTCTTGCAATATGGATAGAGGTAAAGGAAAACAAGGAATATATAAAAATAGGTAAAGGAATAAAAAGGATAAATAAGAAAGCAGGAAAGAGATTAGTAATACTGTTATGGAAAGATCATATTACTATGAAAACATTTTATAAAATTGGTCTGAATGGTGGATGATATTTAAGGAAAAAATATAAACATGTTTTTTTACAGTGGCAATATGATGTGAAAAAAGTAGAGAAAGAAAAATGTAAAAGAACATATAACGATGCAGTGGAAGATGAAGTACACAATGATAGAAAGAATGTTGACAAAGAAAAATATATGAAAGAAATCAAGAAAAAACACATGAGTTGTTATAAAAGCAAAGATGTTTTTTACAGGGAAAAAGAGAAGAGGTATTGAGTTACTTAAGCAGATTCGTAAAGGAAGATGGTAGTGCAATGAGAGAAATAAAAAAATTGTAAAAGGAGAAATAGAAACAAGGCTTGTTTCTTTTGTGAAAATGATTGTCATTTGATAAATAGTTATGATAAAAATGTTTTAATTGTGGGTAACTTGATCATGATGCAAAAAATGTGAGTTAAAATGAATGTTACAAATGTAATCAGGTGGGACACTTGTGGATGGATTATAATGTTGATAAAGGGCAAACACATGAAAAACAAAAAAATGCTGTTTTAGATATTAAAATATAAAAAAATAGAGAATACAGATGTTTTAGGAAAAAAGCAGAAGCATTTGAAGAAAAGGAAGGGGTATATGATCCTTCTGAAGAAGGTGATGGATAAATATAAATTGGAAAACAGTTAAAACAAAAATAATTCTATTGATAAAAGTGTGAAGGATAAACAAGAAAATTCAATGGTATAAATATAAGAGAAAAAAAGAAAGGAAATTGTTAAGGATACAGAATATCCTCTAGTTTAATCTTAATGTAAGTCTTGTTAAGTTACATAATTGGAAAATAAATAATGTTAGACTGCTGTCAATGAATGTAGCATTAAGAATATTGTAAGACTTGGAGTTTTGGAATGTATAGTAAATGTAATGTAGCTATTATTGTGTTAGAGAATATATGACTTTTAACAAATAAGGAAAGACTGCAAACTGAAAGATTGTGGGAAGGAAATATAGTATGGGACATAGGTAATGAAAGTTTTGCTGGAATAGCTATTTTATGTCAGAAAACAGAGGAGATTTTGGATGTCATATTGGTGAAAACAGGGCAACTGACAGTAATGGGTGTGAGGTAGAAAGATAAAGGGTCGGATTCATGAACATCTAATTTTCAGTCTGCTATCATGTGAGTGTCAGAATGTGGTGCGCACATTATAGCACTCTGTTTTGTATTCATTAAGTTTCTCTACTTGTTGTGTAGTGCTACCAAACAAAGGTAAACAGCAGAGTTTGCTAATGAAAGTACAATGAGCTGAATTACATGCTAATGAACCAATCCAATATGGCGGAGCCATTCAGGAAGCTATAAAGTAACCATGTAGAAGTGGTGTAGCCCTTTGCCATGAACATCAAAACCTACTGGAATACAACTGCCATTACAATTAGAAAAAAGCAATATTAGGAGCTGTTGCTGCTCTCTTGCATATGTATATGCAACCGGCTCAAATCTATGCTGCTAATTAGGTTCATAGGATCATAGATGTTTACTAGGCTACTGACCACAAGGGCCTTTTTAAGCCTAGCTATGCATCTCAAATCTCTGACAAGTTCTGGTACTCTTGGTAAGTGTAAGCAGGGCCTTGGGAGGTAAAACATTTACAAGCAGGGGCCTGGAAGATGAATCATTTACACATTGCCTGTATCCATTAGAGACACAGGTACCAAACCATGGATGAATTTCCTGCTTTCCATCCAATTATCTAAGTTACACTTGAATTGGATTATGGAGAAATTCTGCTTTACATGGATGGGGAGCCTGTTCCAGTGAAGGGGTGGTCTCTGGGATAAATACCTGTCTTTCCAGCAAGTTCTATTTATATCACAGGCAAGGTTAAGTCTTTAGAATGGGTAATTCTGGTGTTGTTTGTTTTGTGGATATGCAGAAGGTCCATCAGAATGGTGTCTGACAAAGCCTTGTATGTCAGGCATAGCTCTCCCCTCAAGTGCCTGTAGGAGACAGAATACATGGATAGGGGCTTGAGGCAGTCTGCAAAGGGCATGTTGCTTACTCCCTGTATTCTTTTAGTGAGGAATCTCTGTGGGAATTCCAATTGTAGGATGTGTCTGGTTAGGTACATACCAAAGGGGGCATTGTACTCAATGACAGGTCTGATGAATGCCAAAAACAGTGGAACAATGACTTTCTTGGACCTAGATGCCATGCCTTTGTTTATACGTTACACAACATAGAATGATTTTCTCACTACTGTAGACACACAATGAAAAAGGCTAGATGACTGTCTATGTGTGTCTCCAAGACCCTGACTACTGATCTTACTAATAGACTTTGTCCTAAGGAGAAAATGGGTGTTCAGACCTCATTCAACATATCATGGAATGCCTGACATTGAAATAGTAGAGTAATACAGGGTTGACTGGGAAACACTACAGGGATTATGCAACCTCTGCCAGCCCCACCTAAGACCCAGGTGATATCAAGGAGAACCTATACCAGTGGAAATTAAGATATGTGTATTTTTAAGGATATTAACTACTGGTACATTGCAGAGACCTACAGGGGATATACTAGGGTTGTCACAGGCCTGCGGAGTATTTCAAGAACATCTCAGTGCTATGCTAGAACATATTTTCTATTTTCCTCATACCCCAGAGGACAGAGGAAGAACAATGCAGGAATTTTATGCTATAGCACACCTCCCTGAATTTTTGAGATCCATAGACTGCACTCACATACAATAAATGCACCACCTGGTGAACAGGGAAGGAGATACATCAACAGAGAGGGATTCCACTCAATCAACTGCCAGGTTGGCTTTTACAACTGGGGGATCATCCTCAATGTCTGTGAATTGAAACCCAAACAGTTATCATCTAAGGTTTGCTAGGGGTGATGTTCCACAAGTCATCTACTGTGTGATACAGGTTAGGAGCTGGAACTGTGGCTCATGAAACCCATCAGAAATGCATACACACCAACAGATGGATACAGTGATCCCCATGCTCAGAAAAGAAACATCATAGAGCATGTATTTGGCATGCTGAAGTCACTGTTCCACTGTTTAGACACATTAGGGGTACTCGGCAGTATGACCCTGACACCTCCTCAAAAATTCTCATAGTCTGTGCCGCTTTGCACAATATCATGTTGAGGAAACAGCAGCAACAGGGATAGTAAGGGGCAGGACCACACATTCCTGGACCACAGACAGGGCCAGCACCTCAGCACACACAAACAATGATTCTGAGGGTGAACATCCAGCTGCAGAGGTAGCTGTCAGATGTAGGGATGCACAATATGCCCTTGCCCTGGCTAGGAGGCAAAGGATAGCACAAACATTCACCAAATGCACATAACAGCCTAGGCACATACACATATTAAAAGTGATGACATCCAATGCACACAAATAGTACTTAACCATGCAACCATGTACTTAACTGCAACAAGAAGTCTGTGTGAACTCTCTGCTGAGCTGTCTGGGTCACTGACAGTGGATAGGAAATGCTCATTTTCAGTATGTGGTGGTTTTGTAGAAGGACCCTCCCATGTAGTCATCCGTTCTTGTGCTACTGCAGCTGCCTTCCTGCATTCAACTGTAATTATATCAGTGACACAATACCACACTTGATAGTTTCTGGGATGTCAAGCCACTGCATTTATGTCAGTGACCATCTGCTGCCATATGCTTTTTTTTTGGCCAACATATCACCTCTGTCTCTGTCAAGTGGGAAGGATCCCTGGCGGCATAAGGCTTCAATGATGACCTCATTCTCTGCATCACTGAATGATGGCTTTTATGGAACAGATGGCGTGAGTGCCATAATTCTGTATGACATGAAACAGAAAAAGAAAAAAAAGATTTGGGGGGCATACAGAAAGCATTCTTCTCAAAACAGATCAGTGCATCTGTCCTCAATAAAAAAACATGTTTACTAAAAACGTCCAAAAACTAATAGGCACAAGACAAGACGAGCGTACACTGCAAAGTCCAACAAGGTTTAATAGCTGAGTAAAACAAGCTTACAGCAATCAGTAGTCCGGTGCACACTCCGGTAACTGCTAAGCAATAAAAAGTTAAAAACGATCTGGCTGCACAGAATCCAAGTCTCAAAGTGTAAAGCGCTTTTCGTTAGGAAACACATCCCCTAACTTCTTCAGACAATAGTGCTCAGAAAAAAAAAAAAACAAGTTTAAGTACTATCCTAGTGACTCATACTTGTTAATACAATTAAGCCAATTAAGCACAGTCACATAATTTAAAGGTGTAATCCTAAAATACTGAAGTCAAACAGTTTGTTTTTTGTTAAGTCATTAAGTAAAATGAGTGCCTTAGTTTTATAAAAAAAAACAAAGTTAGTTCACTTTACTTATAACTAATGTTCAGGGACCCGTGGAAGTAGTAATCTTTTCATAAAAAACTGTGTTGTGTAATGTTTCTTTTAACCTATAAAGGTGGGTGTAACTTAGCAATTGTAACCTCCCTAGGGCTAATGAGCATCTATCATTTAACCATCCAACAAAAATAGTGTGTGTGCAGCTACTATCTCTTAAGGCTCTTTAGTTTTAGCACACATAGAATAGAAGTCATTTCATTCAAGCCTGGTGGAAAGCAAGCATTGAGTCTAAGCTGCCACAAAAGTTTAAATTTCTCCAACATAAGTGTAGACGCCTCTCCTCTACTATTCATCTCAATTGAGTCGATGGCCTTAAATTTGAAACTGTGGTTAGGGTTTTCAATGCAGTGTCTAGCTAGTGGGCTCTCCATTTTCCTTTTGTTAATGTAATAAACATGTTCATAAATCCTTTCCTTAAACTTACGGTCAGTCTTGCCTACGTAAAAACTAGGGCAGCACTGACATAATGCTACATAGACTAAGGCTTTGGAGTTACAGTTAAACTTGTTCTTCAGGAAATAGTCTCACCTCCTAATAATGAATTTGACCCTGTAGCAATGTGTCGACACTGGTTACATGCCTCACATTTAAATGTCCCTGGGGTGCCTCTAAAAGTGCTGTTACTAATTTCAGTAAGTTTTTTTAGGTTCCTTCCTTTTTTCCAGGTGACCAGCGGTTTGTCTCCCAACTTTCCTTGTATATCCCTATCGGACAGTAACAACTGCCAGTTTTTGCCCAGTATTGTGATCAGGGCTTCATAATCTAAAGAGAATGTAGTCACGAATCTCAAATAATTTTGCTCCCTTTGTGGTCCAGTACTATTCCTAACTACGGGGTTACTCAGTTCTATCTCTACTGAAACGTTGGTTTCAAAAGTGTGAGCTGCTGCCCATTCTTGGGAGAGGATGGGTCTGAAGTGACCAGAGGCCCTTTTACTACTCACCTCCCTTATAAGGTCAGCAATCAACTCAATGGGGTACCCCCTCTTGAGGAACATGGACTTCAAGAGTTCACATTCCTCAAAGAAGTGGTCATCCTCCATAGTCATCCTGGCCACTCGTACCAGTTGGCCCTTCACTACACTCCTCGTCTGGTGCAGCGGGTGAAAACTAGTGTAATGTAAGAATGAGTTAGAGTAAGTACTCTTTCAGAAAATCCTTGCTAGATATTTTTTCTGGGCTCTATCTTTAGATAGTTCAACATCCAAGAAGCTCTTAGAATCTATGTGGAAGTTACTAGGAAACCTGGGAAAGGTGGTGGACCTATTAAACTGCTCCAGAATTTCAGCAGCTAGTTCAACACCCCCTTTAATAATCATAAAAATTTCATCTAAAAAGCGGGTGTAATAATAAATACACTCATTTAGTCCAGGGTTATCAAAAATGGTGTCTTTTTCCCATTTGGCCATGACTAAATTGGCAAAACTAGCTTCACAAGGGGAGCCCATAGCTATACCAATCTGCTGTCTGAAAAATTCTTTTTCAAAGGTAATATAGTTATTGGACAGTGTTATACCTAGCAATTCCTCCACCAATCTCAGTTCTGAATGTTCTGCCCCTTTAAATCTCATATGGTCGATAACCCATTCTGTTCCCAAGTTGGATCACCGTGTATAGATTGCAAACATCCACTGTTAAAAAACAAAAGTGCTCATTATAAGCTAAAGAGTTAATACTCATCAAAAATGTCCAAGAGTCTTTGCAAATCTGAGGTTCCAGGGCCACAAATCTCTTCAGAATGTCATCTATCACCTTAGCACAAGAACAGGTGATTGATTGTCAAGCGTCCACTAAGGGGTACATAGGTGGATCTCCTTGATTCTTGTGGATTTTAGGTATTCCAAAAAGTACAGGTAGTCTAGGTGATAGTACTGACAAGTAGTTAAACATGTCAAGGTCGATGAGTGAGTCAATGAACATATCATTCAGGAACATTCTGATACGGTTGTATGCTATGTTCAATTCGTTCAGGCTCACTTTAATATATGCGTTACTTTCAAGTATCTTCCCCATTCTTTCCTTGTAGTCCATTTTGTGCACAATGACCACTCCACCCCCTTTGTCAGGTTTCATTAGGCGGAGTGGTAAAAGTCTAAAGTTGCTTAGAGCTTCTCTTTCATTCTTGTTCAAGTTGGTCCTTAATTCAGACTTGTGTTGACTGTTAATAAAAGCCCTAAAGTCCATTTTGCACCTTCTTTCAAATAGTAAAATGGGCTGGTGTAAAGGGGGATTAAATGTACTAGAAATATGCAAGTTTGGGTTCCCATTGTAGTTCCCGTTACCCAACATTAATTGTAAATTGAGTTTTCTAGTGTAAAGTTCGAAGTCCAGTAATAACGACCCTAAATCAGTAGCATGAGTTGGAATTAATGTAAGTCCTTTTGCAAAAATTTCAACTAATAGAGGGTTTATAGTGTATTCGGTAAAGTTGTAAATTTTGAAATCTCTGCTTTTATTCATTACAACTTTACAAGAGGGTTTATTTGAACTGACCCTTTGGTGAAAGGTCACCTCTTGTTCCTGTTGTTGTTGTTCCTCCTTGTGTTGTATTTCCTCTGTTGCTTGGGGGTAGATTTGTTCACCCCCTGCTCCTGATGGTTCATGGAGTTTTTTGGAACATTATTTGAACTCACGCCCGCCATCTGAGAATTGTTGTCCTCATCATCCTGGTCTGTGAAGTAGTTGTTTTGGTGGTCTTCATTCTCATTTAGTGCCCCTCAGTTTCTAGACCCTGGTAAACCCTCATTTTGATTGTCATTACTATTATCAGATGTACCCCTTGTGGTATTAAAACCTCTAGGGGTATTCCATATTTGTGATGGGGGTGGGTCTGGGTAAGCTGTTCCGTTTGCATAATCCCTCCGGTCTCTGTTAATTTTCCTGATTTTAGTGTCCCTAGTTTTTGACAGTAAGTTATTAATACTGGTAAAAGTCCTGTTATATTTAAAATGGTATCTTTGGAAGTCAAGGTCCCTTTTAATTTCTTCGTTGAGGGTAGTAACTTCACTAGATAATTCATTAATGTGCACCTGATAATGCTTGGACATAATCTTCAATAATTCTAACCCCTGAGTGTTGAAAAATGTCACTAGTTCCATGTGAAAAGCAGAATCTTTAACTAATCCAGTAGGATACTGCCAAAAATGCAAGCCTTTCAGCACAATCTTCTCTTTAAGACATTCACTAAAGTAGTTCACTTCTAGTTGTAGTTTTCTTATTTTAACAAGTTTAAAATCAAACAGTTTTAGTTTCTCCACAATACTCACACTCCCAGTTGCCGGTTATCCAACTAAGTTGTCAGTAATGTTGTCAGCAAGTAGTTTAGGCTCATCCCTGAGCCATGAATTTAAGTCCGGGACTCCAATAAGCCCTGGTGTAGTGTGCCCTGCTGTGTCGGCAGGTATTGTGGGTTGAGTTCCATGGCCCCTCGCTTCAGTAACACTACTGGTACCAGTATTCAGACGGGTGTTTCTCAAAGTGCTCGTCATATTGGTACCTGCACTAGAAACAGTCATGTTGTTCATGTTTGAACTTCCCTCCATTCGGGTGTTTTGCGATAAAGTATCCATGCGTGTAGCCAGAACATCCAGCCTTTGGTTCATAACTTCAATTAGTAAGGTCAGGTTCCCAACTTCAGTTTGGGTTTGAGCAGGAACGGCCCTAAGTCAACTGGTGCCCTAGGCAAAAGGGCTCCACGGTGCCCCCCACCACACTATCTGGTGCCCCCATCCTGGTCTACCTACACCAAATAAATACTGGAAAAGTGCCCCTGCTAGACCGGCGCCCTAGGCGACCGCCTAGTTGGCCTATGCCTAAGGCCGGCTATGGGTTTGAGTCTGTGTTAGAAATGGACTCTCAGTTCCGTTCGACTCCACAAGAGACATGTTTACTAAAAATGTCCAAAAACTAATAGGCACAAGACAAGACGAGCGTACACTGCAAAGTCCAACAAGGTTTAATAGCTGAGTAAAACAAGCTTACAGCAATCAGTAGTCCAGTGCACACTCCGGTAACTGCCAAGCAATAAAAAGTTAAAAACGATCTGGCTGCACAGAATCCAAGTCACAAAGTGTAAAGCGCTTTCCGTTAGGAAACACTTCTCCTAACTTCTTCAGACAATAGTGCTCAGAAAGAAAAAACAAGTTTAAGTAGTATCCTAGTGACTCATACTTGTTAATGCAATTAAGCCAATTAAGCACAGTCACATAATTTAAAGGTGTAATCCTAAAATACTGAAGTCAAACAGTTTGTTTTTTGTTAAGTCATTAGGTAAAATGAGTGCCTTAGTTTTATAAAAAACTAAAGTTCCGTTGTCTTATAACAGAACATATAGTAAATTAAATAGTATTAATTAAAATCATAGTTAGTTTACTTTACTTATAACTAATGTTCAGGAACCCGTGGAAGTAGTAATCTTTTCATAAAAAACTGTGTTGTGTAATGTTTCTTTTAACCTATAAAAGGTGGGTGTAACTTAGCAATTGTAACCTCCCTAGGGCTAATGAGCATCTATTATTTAACCATCCAACAAAAATAGTTTATGTACAGCTACTATCTCTTAAGGCTTTTTAGCTAGTGGGCTCTCTATTTTCCTTTTGTTAATGTAATAAATGTGAAAAGTAGGGCAGCACTGACATAATGCTACATAGACTAAGGCTTTGATCACAATACTGGGCAAAAACTGGCAGTTGTTACTGTCCGATAGGGATATACAAGGAAAGTTGGGAGACAAACTGCTGGTCTCCTGGAAAAAAGGAAGGAACCTAAAAAAACTTACTGAAAGTAGTAACAGCACTTTTAGAGGCACCCCAGGGACATTTAAATGTGAGGCATGTAACCAGTGTCGACACATTGCTACAGGGTCAAAATTCATTATTAGGGGGCAAGACTATTTCCTGAAGAACAAGTTTAACTGTAACTCCAAAGCCTTAGTCTATGTAGCATTATGTCAGTGCTGCCGTAGTTTTTACATAGGCAAGACTGACCGTAAGTTTAAGGAAAGGATTTACGAACATGTTTATTACATTAACAAAAGGAAAATGGAGAGCCCACTAGCTAGACATTGCATTGAAAACCCTAACCACAGTTTCAAATTTAAGGCCATCGACTCAATTGAGATGAATAGTAGAGGAGAGGCATCTACACTTATGTTGGAGAAATTGGAACTTTTGTGGCAGCTTAGACTCAATGCATGCTTTCCACCGGGCTTGAATGAAATGACTTCTATTCTATGTGTGCTAAAACTAAAGAGCCTTAAGAGATAGTAGCTGCACACACACTATTTTTGTTGGATGGTTAAATAATAGATGCTCATTAGCCCTAGGGAGGTTACAATTGCTAAGCTACACCCACCTTTTATAGGTTAGAAGAAACATTACACAACACAGTTTTTTATGAAAAGATTACTACTTCCATGGGTCCCTGAACATTAGTTATAAGTAAAGTGAACTAACTACGATTTTAATTAATGCTATTTGATTTACTATATGTTCTGTTATAAGACAACAGAACTTTGTTTTTTTATAAAACTAAGGCACTCATTTTACCTAACGACTTAACAAAAAACAAACTGTTTGACTTCAGTATTTTAGGATTACACCTTTAAATTATGTGACTGTGCTTAATTGGCTTAGGTTCATAGGTTCATAGGTAGATACTAGGCTATCTGCCCTAAGGCATTTATAAGCCTAGCCAGAGTGTATTTGGCTTCCGCCTCCCTATTAGATTAGCCTACTGTGCCTCTATAAAGTAGGTCACAGAAGGTACCCTTTTAAGATTAGTTTACTGTGCCTTTGTCAAGCAGGGACACAGAAGAGATCCCAGGGGTGAATTTGCGATTTCCCATCCACGCGTCAAGATTTCGCTTGAAGAGGGTGAGCGAGGGGCTATGTCTAACATGAATTGGGATTCTATTCCAGAGTGAGGGGAGCCTCTGGGAAATGAATCTGTCCCTCCAGCATGTCCTATTTATTTTGGTGCTGAGGTTTAGGTCCCTGGAGCGTGTAGCTCTAAGGGACTTGGATTTTTTGAGGTGGAGCATGTCCATTAATTCTGGGTTTGACATGGCTTTGCACGTCAGGCATAGATCGCCTCTGAGTAGGCGGTAAGCAACTGAGTAGAGCTGGAGTTTCTTTAGTCGAGCTGCATAGGACATCTGTTTGTAGCCCATGATCCTCTTGGTGAGGTACTTTTGGGGTCTCTCCAGTTGCTGCAGGTAAGCTACATCCCAAAAGGGGCATTGTATTCAATTATGGGCCTGACGAGTGACGAGTAGAGGGGCACAATGACCTCTCTTAATCTAGATGCAAACCCTTTTGTGATAAGGTGGGCTATATAGAAGGTCTTTCTAACCACTTTGGCAACGTGATTATCAAAGGAGAGATTACTATCTACGTTGGTCCCCAAATCTCTAATTACTTCTTCCGTACTTAATGGATTACCACCTATGTGGTAATTTGTGGGCACCTTGTTTTTCCCAAAGAGGATGACTATGCACTTTTTAGCATTTAGCTTGAGGCCGTGGCTCTGGCACCAAGCATCCGTCTCTGTGAGACCCTTTTGGAGGATGCTTGTGTCAGCTGGAGATTCGATTATGGCCCCCAGTTTGCAGTCATCTGCGAACTTTGTCAGCCATAATCCCCCCGTGTTAGCCTGAACCTCAGAGAAGTATATACCGAACAAGAGAGGTCCCAGAACTGAGCCCTGTGGGGTGCCACTTGTAACTGGTTTGGATTTGGACATGGCACCTGCGATTCTGACCATGTGGGTTCTATCTCTGAGCCAGTTTGCAACCCATCTTGTGATACAGGGGTTGATATTTTAGCTGGTAAGCTTCTTTATGATGCCCGAGTGGGGTATTGTGTCGAAGGCTTTTGCGAGGTCCAGGTAGGCTGTGTGGACTACCTTGCCCTCATCTATGGCTTTGGAAATTGTTTCAAAGAAATCAACTAGGTTTAAGAGGCAAGATCTGCCCTTAACAAAGACAAATTGGGTAGGGTCCAGTGTCTGGAGACTCCCAATGTCTTTGTTTATAAGTTCCATGATAATACGCTCCATAGCTTTACAGACCAGACTAGTCAGGCTTAGTTAGATAGTTTCCGGGGTCCATTGTGGCACCACCTTTGTGAAGTGGGACTACTGTAGCAGCACGCCATTCTTTGGGTACATATCCTGTAGTAAGGCTAAGTTTGAACAGTGACTTAATGTGAGGGTTCAGTTCTTCTTGGAGCTCATGTAAGACACAGCCTGGGACACCGTCCGGTCCCATAGATGCTGTGTTTTTTGCTTTGGAGAGGGCAGCTTTCACCTGTGCATCTGTGATGTCAGGGAGGTTACATTCAGTTCAGATAGGCATTTGCTCCTTTGGGGGGGAAGGGGGGGAAGTTTGCCCTAAATCTGTCTGCCAGAATGTTGGCTACGTCTGTAGGTTCGGTATATTTTGTACCGTTATGCAACAATTCATAGCATATCTGGGAGTTTCCGCCCATGTTCCTGACATAACTAAAGAAGGCCTTGTGATTATCTTTAGTGTCTAGGGCAATTTTTCTTTCGAAACTGGCCTTTGATGATTTTATGAGGGATCAAAGTTTCTTGCTAATACTGATCAGTGATGCCTTCCCTTTTTGGGATTTTGCTCTGTCATGTAGTAGCTTCCTCCTTCTGTTGTATAGCTTATTTATGGCCAGGGTCTACCAGACTGGTCTCCTGCTTTTGGAGGAGTGAGTCTTGGTTTTATTTGGGATAGCACGATCCATTCATTCCTGCAGGTGCTCATAGAATGCATTTGTAAAGGATTCTGTGGATTGGGCTGTATTATCCTCTGGCCCAGGAGCTTTGAAGGATTCCACCTCAGTCTTGAGAAGTGCAAAGTTGGCTTTTGAGAAATTCTTTACAGTGATTTCCTTGGCTGGGGGTGGGGATGGGATATGGATGTCCAGGGAAATTTGTTTATGGTCTGATCTTACCAATAAGGGGTTTGCCTCTGGTGTGGAACATAGATTCCCCATGTTGGTGTTGACCAGGTCCAATATGTTGTTCCCTCTTGTGGGAGTGGTGACCAGTTGTTCCATTGCATTAGAGTTTATAAATTCAAGGAACTGTTGGGCGAGGGTGTTTGGGCTTGAGTAGTTTTCCCAGTCAATGTTTGGGTAGTTGAAGTCACCCAATAACATAGTGTTTGGAGAGATCTTCATATTTTTCAGTGTTCTCAGGAATGCCAAGTGGGGTTCCTGTAATAGGGAGGGTGTTCTGTAGCAGGCTACAAACTGAAAGGCAGTTTTGCCTGCTGTTAGTTGCACATGGATGGTTTCCGATGCTTCATGCAGTGCCACTAACCTGGAGGTGTAGGTATCTTTGATGAATATAGATACTCCTCTCCTTTTGTGCTTCGGTCCGAGTTTTGGGGCCGAAACGCATGGTATGAGTTATAACCTGGTAGTGCTGGGGTGCTCTCAGGAGCCTTGAACCAGGTTTCTGTTACTGCACAGACATCAATTTTCTCCATACTGAGGAGAGCCTCGAGTGCGTGCATCTTGAGGTTTAGACTTCTGGCATTGAGTAGCATTACCTTTAGTTTTTTTATCCTTGGGTTGTCTATGGAGGTGGGTTTGTCCTTTGAGCCTTGCCTAAAAAGGCACTATGGGGTGGCAAGAGCCTTGGCCAGTATACGAAAGCCTAAGGGTGACAGGTGCAAGCCGTCCCTAGCGAAGCAACGTGGCTTGTCAAGCATGTCATCCCAGGTTGACAGACACTGGATCCCCTTTGAATGACACCAATACTTTAGCCAATTGTTGAAACTGATCATTTTGTCTTTATACTGTGGCATCATTCTTGGTGAGGGCAAGATGCTACTCAAGGTCAGGGTCATACCAGCCTGGGCTACATGGTCAGAGAGCTCTTCTATGTCTCTTTTCATGTAGTCCAGGGAGGTACGTCTCAGGTCATTCACACCAGCATGGACAATGATGGAGTCATACTTGTACTTGCTTTGGAGTGACCTGAGTGCTTGCATTATGTGGCGGATCCTGGCACCTGACAGGCAGCTTACAGTGACCTTCTCCTTGTTCAGTCTGGTGAGTAGGACGTCAGTGTGCTGGACAATAGAGTCCCCTATAACAAGTGTATTTGGTGTGTTGTTTGGACTTAAGGGCTGTGACTGTGAGGCACACTGATTTTGTGAGATATGTGATTCGTGGGTATTGTTGAGGGGCTGTTGCTTGGATATCTGATTAGGAGGTCTTTGCTGTTTAGGCAGATTTTTATTTAGAGCCTCCAAGTATGTTTTTGTGTGTTTATGTGTTGGGTATGCAGATGCAATAGGTCTATGTGAGACTGGATTTGTGGTGTGGGTGGTTACCTTTTCCTCCTGACTGACTGTGCCAGTCTTGGGTTGAGAGAGCTCTGCCTCCAGTTTGGCTGTGTAACTGCATCTCTCACATGTATTAGAGTTTGTTGGAAGGAGGAGAGGGTTGTCTGTGTACATAAGGCAATTGTAACATTGCCTCAAAATTCCCAGATTCACCAGCTGGACTGGAGAGTAACCTTGAAACTGACCCTTGGACATACCAGATTAGTATAAGGAACTGTTTTTTTTACTGATCAGATTAGGGAAGGGAACTGATTTTTCACTTGATCAGGAAGGACCAATCGGGAGCCTGATACTTAAGAGAAGTCAAGGAGGGTGTAGTGTTTAGTTAGTTAGTCTTTCCTTATAAGAGCTGAGCAAGTGCAGGGCTTTAGAAAGAGAATAGAGTGATTACTTTGAGAGTTTGAACAGTTCTAAGGGAAAAAGTGAAGAGCAGACTTTGTGGAACCTGGAATAGTTTAAACCTGTTTAGGCGGCGCTGCCTGATGCTGCTCAGTGAGCAAAACTGCACAAAAAGAGAGTTGTAGGGTTTTAAGAGAGAGAGAGAGATCAAGGAGTTTAAAACTGACCCAAAATGGCCAATAAAACTACAGCTTCTAGGTAGTAACCACTCCTCCAGGGACAGGCAGGCTGTTCAGTGTTAACCACTCCCACTGGTCAACACAGAGACTTCCCTTTAGCCCAAGTAAGCACTGGCCTTCTAGAAACTTCCACACAGTTGAGAACAGCAAATCTGTAACTGAACTTTCTTAACTTTCAGAAAGTGGGAAAAAAGCAATATTTTTTTTCTTTTTTGTTGTAGTTTAAAGGTAGCAGAGATACACAAGCAGCAAAATATTCACAACAGTGCAATAAATGACCCCACACTTGAGCGCTAGGCCAAAATCAGGTAAAATGCAATTTTTAGAGAAAAAAAAAAGATTTTAAATTGAGTGCAACACAGGAAATGCAGTAAACAGGCTCTAGATGTGTTCCAAGTACTGTTACTGTTACAGATATAAACTTTAGCAAGCCAGAAAATGCCAAAAAGTAGGCGGCAAAGCAGTAAAACTTAACAAAAAAGTTAATTATAATAATAATTGTATTAACATATATGAGTCACTAGGATAGTACTTAAACTTGTTTTTTCTTTCTGAGCACTATTGTCTGAAGAAGTTAGGAGAAGTGTTTCCTAATGAAAAGCACTTTACACTTTGTGACTTGGATTCTGTGCAACCAGATTGTTTTTAACTTTTTATTGCTTGGCAGTTACCAGAGTGTGCACCAGACTACTGACTGCTGTAAGCTTGTTTTTCTCAGCTATTAATCCTTATTGGATTTTGCAGTGTATGTTCGTCTTCTCAATAAAAAAACAATCAAACACACAGTGCTGATTTTGGATTATACACAAGGTATGTGAGCCACCCCATAAAAAGACACATGAATACATTAGCATTACATCTGTTTTGTTAACATGTCTGTAATGACAACAGCAGTTCTGTAAATGTCTTAATAGCAGTATTATCATTAAGTATGGAAAAATTCAAAGCCCAGACAATTTATATTAGTCTTGCCACTGCTGTGGAGGTTGCCAGGGGCCATCTGAGAAGCATAACACCTCCGTTAGCTACACACGCACAACCCCTTGAAGTTTTCTCCTGTACCTGGTTAAATTCCAATAGCAAATGATGACATAATGTTGTGATTTAACCATACTAGCTTGGAAAGCACAGCAAGAACTGACAAATGTGCTGTATACCAACAGTGATTTTTAAACTTACACACATACCAATTTGTTTTCTATTGCACATTGAAATACTTTTAATATATGGAAATCAAAGCAGTTTATAAAGAGGACAAACATACCTTGTAAAATAGTGCAGTAATTAGTAGACCAATCTCCTCAAAGTAACTATCAGTAATAGTCTGTCTCAATCCAATCAGTCGCTACTCTCTCAACTTTCATAGCTACACCATTAGCTTTATATAGTGTAGATTCAGCCTTCTGAACACTGTGAATATGAAAATGAAATGTGAAATTATTAGCATTCCTGAATACCAAAATAATCATAGTATAAGTAGCTACCCAACTGGCTGCACACTCCCTAGGACTGCAGGGAGGGGCAATGGCAATTATTAGCTGCTAATGGCTTGCTCTGACTACAACAATAAACAATACTGAAGTGAGTCTTCTCTGAACTCTTTGTATCATACAGAGTACAGTCAGACTAAAATGTGTAAGCACTTTGATAACTAAAAGAACAACCTCACCATTGATATCCTTGTTGTAAGAGCACACTGTCCATCATCTGCTTAAAATGTGTCTGAACTGTTGATCATCTATATTAAACATTCAAACAAACATGCAAACAAATAGCCATGACATTGCATTTCTGTAGCTAAGCTGAGAGGAGGGGAAGATGTTCAGAAAATAAAGAGAAGAAATAGCTGGAAGTGTTGGCATTAAACTGACATTAAACTAGTGTGGACTATTATTATCATAAAGTATTGGTCAACATGACATTGATCTAGACATGTTCAAGCAAATGTGAAAGTAACATTTTTCTGGTCCTGTGTTGGTGGCAAAGAGGCATAGGAAACACAAGTGAGTATTTATTGCTATTGCACTGAGTTGAGAGTTCAACTCCAGGTAGTCTGCTGTGTGACAGATTTAATGCATATTTTCTGAGCATATGATGAGCTTGTACCTCACATAGATCTAGGAAACTTCACATTTCCAGCTTTTCATTATTATTCCCTATATCTGTTACTACCAACAATTGTTTATTATTTTTTTTCTTTTCTTTTTTGTGTTGCTCATTTGCACACATTCTGGCAGAGTGCACTTTTTAGTGGCAGTGTTTCAGAGCAGTGAATGAGAGTCCACTGCCCAAGGTACAAACTGAGAAATGTAATTTGTCATGCCATCAGTGGCACATTTCACAGTGGCACAGGTGCTTGTTGCTACAGCACTCTGCACAGCAGTAAGAAAATAAATTATTCACTGCATCTAAGTATCATTGTAGCATATAGATTAAATGAAATGATTTTAAGGAAACAGGAAAGAAGATAAGGGTTTAAAGCTACGTGCTGCTTGAAATGTTTGCAGCAGATGTGAAAACGCAGCCATGTTGTGTTGTGTGGAATATAAATTGCTATATATGTTCTTTTGCCTGTGTAAATTTAGCACTGCTTAGCAGAGTACAAACAGAACTCACACTTGAAGGAAGCAGTGAATTTCATTTCTGTACTCATCATTAGCGCAAACATGTTTGGCACTGATGCCCGATGTTTTCTAATGAGTAAGTGATGTACAAATTTTGTATACCTATTTATATAGCAGAAGCAGTAAATGTAGTGACTTTGGCCCCTTAACACAGTTTCTCTGGGGTTGAAATCCATACACTATGAAGGGACTGCAGAAATTATTACTCAAGGTGTAGGAATCACTCATCATAATTTCATAGGTTTTTTTTTTCTGTTTCTTGCCATGTATACTTGCTTGCTTCTGAGTGGCATGCAATCAAGCTTACCTGTTTAAGAAAAAAAGTGAAACATTTTATTTGGGCAGCCTTCTGTAATGCAAAACAGGCTTAGAGGCAGTGTGCAAACATCAGCACTCCAGATAGTACTGAGTGGAAAATATTCACCTGCTATGTAACTGCTATGTAACTGTCTGTGTGGCACATGGTGTAAGTCAACTAGCTTTAGAGATAGAACACAGGTGGTCTAGGATTCAGATCCAGATAACACATATTTTTACAAAGGCTGTCAGAATACAATTTCTAACAACACTTTTTTTTGAGGGTAACACTAACATACAAATGACTATCATAATTATGTTTATTGCAATACATATCTCATTAATACTTTGCTAAATTAATTTTTCTAAGTGGCATATGCCATTACTGATTGAGTTATGAAACACAGTTGAATGTGTATGTAATTGCTTAAGCAGGATATTTTTGATAATGAAATAAAAATGCACTTGCATAGCTATGATGGGCAGAATACCTAAATTAAAATCATCTTCTTTCCTTACATAGGCCAATTATGTGTTTAGGAGTGTATGTTTAGTGAGGAATGTATGTATCATACCTCAACTTGTATTAATCAGTTCATGAAAGTCTATCCATGTAACACACATTTGCAAACAGAATTACTGCCTCTATCGTGGGAATACATTTTACAGGACTTCCTAAAGTCACACACATACAGGACTATGTGGAGTACATCTCCCACAAATGCCAAGTAATGATGAATGGCTGTTCATGTCCTATGGCAAAACCTGGTCAGTTGTTGCCATTACCCGCAGCAGTCCAGTTATCCTTGCACAAAGGTATTTAAACATGCTGTGCTACTGGAATACAGAGTAAAGGCAGATTAAAGGCAATACTTTGCAACAGTTACTCTAACAGTTCTTTCACCATGGGATGTAACAAAGCCCAACTTTCTGTTTGGAGTGTTTACATAAATCACTTGTCTGAAGATTACTTTTTGGCCATAGCATCAAGGGTTCAAGTCCAGATGTATGTCACATTATTTCTTACTGTGATGTTATACTTCTATGATATGTTTAATGACATACGTCTTAATTTTTTTCCAGTAACAACCTTTCATGAGCAGATTTTGAATACTGTTGCAAAAAGCATTTACAAACAGATCCATGCCCATAAGGAAGAATTATTAAACCACCTTTATTCTACTTATGTCATCATCAGTTTTTGTATGACTTTCAGCTTCTTCATCCTCACAGCCATCACTTACTTATACAGAGCATGAATGATTAATACTGAGGACACACCACAAAGATGCGTATTAATGACCTATAACATCACCCTTTCAGATGTGTCTCTATATCTGTCTCTGTCTTCAACCCTTCTCTCTCACCCCTTTGTACTGCTGACAATTCATTAGGCTGATGGATGCAAGGGTCATGTTTTGGCATTTTCAGTCTGCCATTACTTTGCAGAAGAATAAAACCTATCTTCCATTGGCTAAATAGGTTATTATTATCCCTTCAAAGGTATGATTTTGACACATATGAAGTAAGATTTCCCTGATGGGATCTTAAGATAACAATCAAGTCTGTAAACTTAATCTTTCATCTTGACAATGGCTCGAATCTAGCATTAAGTGAAACTTACTGCCTATTTTTATGTGTCTTTCCTGTGAACGAGTTGCATATGTATATCTCTAAGCCCCTTCTGTTTGATCACTTGAAGTCCTCAGCATTTGCATGAGGATATTCTGAACTGAGCTTTGGAGCTAACATTGAAAGGTATAATAAAACATGCGGAGCATATGTATGCAACATGTGAAAATAAAACAGATCTGTTCACAACAGTTCCTCTGTGATTTTTATTTGTGCAAGAGAGTACCACTGAACACCAATTAACACTGGTACTTCACAGTCCCATTTCAATGCATCACAGTCTAATCATGCATGGCCTAACACTTTGCCAACATTTGCATGAATACATTTCAAAGCATTGCATTTTAGAAAGAGATTTGGAACAAAAATAACTATTGCTACTGGATTACATTACTTCATTACAAGGAAACTGTTTAAAGTACTTATGTGGAATGCAGAGAACTCTCTGGTTGATCAACCACTTCATTCTGGACAGCTGGGTCTGCACTTCAGTACTGGCACTTACAAATGATATGCAACCACATAAAGCCATGATGCATATAAATCAGCATTTTTTTATCCTTCCTGCATTGGAAAATTAAGTATTACTTGGTGTTGGCTGTCTACATTGTTGATGCATGAGTGCATACCATTGTTAATATCAGTACAATTCATTAAGGTTTACATACCATCATCATGACCTGGTGCTCCATGAATGATTTATTGTCCATCCTGTGTTTCACAAGTGTGTGTGTCTCATATATACAAGACAGGTAGGTACAGGTCACTCTCAGTTTTGCGGTATACATTAATGACAGCATATCTGACATAAGTCAGCAGTATGTATGTATTATTGATCATAACATTGGCCTTATTATGTCATATCACAAATATGGATTTGCACAAAACTTTCACTGTCACAACATCTTCTCTGACACAGACTGAGTTGTTAATCCTATCTACACTGCACTGTCACAATGTGAAAGTCACATTTCTGCAGTGGCACTTGTTCTAAGTACTGTGTCTTCTAGACTATGTCAATGTGTCAATAATAGCTAGGGTGTTCAATCTTACAGCAGTCTGTGTGTGTGTGTGTGTGTGTGTGTGTGTGCGCGCGTGTGTGTGTGTGTGTGTGTGTGTGTGTGTGTGTGTGTGTCTGTATGTGCATGCGTGTGTGTGTATGATGTACGTATGGAGTTGTGTAAATATGACCTAATCTACTGCTGTCCACAATAAAGTAGTAGCCTGGAGTTAATTATACACTGCAGGGTGAGTCCACATCAGTGTCAAACCCTTCTCCCAATATCATCTTCTCTGCATCACCCCACTGATGATATTTCTCTATAAAGTGTACTCTCACATTATAAAAGTCAGACTTCTGTGGTGGTGCTTGTGTTAAATACTGTGTCCTCTAGACTACATAGCTAGATAGGTTGGGAATTATAATCTCTAATCTCACAACAATCAAATTGTCTGTGTGATGGTGGGTTCATTGCATCACTGGTGGATTAATACAATCTGTGCTCATTTGACTCCCACTTGTGAAACACATTTACATGGTCAGATCAATCCTACATCCCCTTTTCCACTCTGTTAACAAATGCATACTGTGTGCAACACACTGATGAGGTCATCATTTCAATAATGCACCATCACAACACTAAAGTCAGATCTCTCCTGTGACACATATGTATAATGCTCTTGCTTATAGACTGTGTCAGTCAATAGATAGGGAGCTTGAATACAGCAGTGAGAGTCTCCTGATTGTGTGTGTGTGTGTGTGTATGTGTGTGTGTGTGTGTGTGTGTGTGTGTGTGTGTGTGTGTGTGTGTGTGTGTGTGTGTGTGTGTGTGTGTGTGTGTGTGTGTGTGTGAATACAAATGGATGCAGGAGCATCTTAAATGTTTTAATATTGACTACATTTAGAGCTGAGCATAGCTGTAGAGGTCATTTTTAAACACACATCTCCTTTGCATGATACAGCTTATGTCATCCTTTCAAAGATGCAGTGTGGCTCACATGCAGTCAAACTTCTTCTGTGGTGCATGCATATAATACACTTGTTTATAGATTGTGTCAGTGCATAGGTAGGGAAATCAAATACAGGAATGGCTGTTATTTGTGACTGTGTGCATTTCCTTCTCTTACTGCATAACAGGCTAATACATATATGATGTTATCTGTACAGTGTTCTTGTGCTGTGCAACCACTTTATAGCAGAACCATAAAGATAATACACAATGGTGATATCATGCATTGAAATGTGCACTGTCACAATCATCAAATAAATCTGTATTTGCACTTGTGTTTCAGCAAGCTGTCATTAGCCTGTGATGCCAGCTATATAGTTCAAATCCCAACATCACTGCTTACAGTCAGAGTACATGTTGTTAACAGTGTTGTCATTCACATATGCTCTGTATATGTGTAAATTTTGTTTCCTGTTACAAGAGATTATTCTACATTTCCTTTGGAAAACCTGTATTGAAGACTGTTGCTGTCATTTGAATAAATTGTCATTCCATCACGGTTGTAGTGAGACATCTTCTCAGAATTGAAGACACAGGACAATGTAATGTAATGTATATTGTTGCTTAAGTAAGATATGTGCTCCAATACAGGATTATATCCACATTATACATAATTGTTGCTCTACCATCACAGTGACAAAAGCAGGAGGCTACAGGTGTATTTAGATATACCTAGCATCAGGCAATGCTGTCTGAAATGCAGTAAGATTCTTTCTAAATAGTTACAGGGACAGATATTCCTTGATTAATCACATGATGTAATTGTGATGCCCCTGCACTGGCCCAGTAATCAAGGAGTCTCAATCCTCATCACTGGCAACAGTAAGGGATGTACACAATGGGAGAATGACAAGTACACATAAAATTTCCCTTAAGAGCACACAGAGATCACAGTCTGGGGCTGGTTTCTCCCTCTTTCTCCAGATCCCCAATAAGACTCCCCACTGGCACAGCTATAGCGTTAAGATCTCAGCTAAGGGTGAAGCCAAGACCTCCAACACCTTCTCTGTCCAACCAGTGCTTCGTGTCCCTGACCAAGTAGCTGACACACACACACATACACACACTCACACACACACACACACACACACACACACACACACACACACACACACACACACACACACACACACACACACACTTTGAGATTTGATTTATATACAACACACAGACACACCTGGGGAAGGCTGGCACAGGTTTACTAGCTATGTCCACTTCTGCCCAGACTATAAGGTAGTTATCACTGCCACCATCCCCTACTTATCAGCTACTTAAAGCCCTTACAAAGGGTGACCAATCCTACTGTATAATGTTACTATTATCCAAATTTTAAGTGTGACCAAGACCAAGGCTAATTAGGAGTGGCCTGTACAGTGTCACCAAATACATATGCAAGTACTCTAAGAGGTTAAATATGTCTCACAAATATCAGCCACAAAGATGGGTTTAAATATATTTAATAATAAATAATAAAAGAACAAGACAATACTCAATCAACATAGTAACTACAGAGTTCAGAATCACAGGAAATATTTCAAAACAACATTGCAGGACAGTCTCAAATAAATACAGAAAACATCTAAACTAATCTTTACTATATTCCTATCTATATCTAAGAGAAATTACTTTCCCTAGTTACTTACTATTAGCAAGGCAAGTGCAGATGATGGAGATGATGGATGTTTCTAGGTCCAAGACAAGATATAAAATGCACAGTCTCCCTCTCTGAGGGAGTTCTTAAATTAATATCACATATTACTGCTGGGTTAGCCTGGATGACATCACTCTTTGTCACCTGTCCTCAGTTCTCAGGCTAACAGATGCCAGCAGAATTGTTAACATCTCTGTATGAGAAGTACATATCTCTCAGATGTGCAGCTGCTAGGAAGTCACAGATCAATAAAACAGTTTATATTTTAAACATAGTAAATACTTCTCTCCAAGACAATAGAAAAAACTTCTAGTTCTAGACATCCTGACTTCTTGCTGCATTAACTAACTTTTAAAGCACATCGTAAAGCACTTAATTTCATCTTTAAGTTTTATAAGTTAATCTTCTCTGTTCCAGCAGGGCATGCTGTGGTTATAGGTTCATAGGTTCATAGGTTCGTACTATGCTATCTGCTCTAGGGCATTTATAAGCCTAGCCAGAGTGTATGTGGCTTACACCACCCCTTAGGATGAGAATACTACGCCCTTTTAGGGTTTAGTTTACTATGCCTCTGTCTAGTAGTGACACAGAGATGACCCCCGGGGTAAACTTACGATCTCCCATCCACTCGTCGAGATTTCTCTTGAATAGAGTCAGTGAGGGGCTCTGCCTAACATGGACTGGGATTCTGTTCCAGAGTGTAGGGAGCCTCTGGGTTATGAATCTGTCCCTCCAGCACATTCTATTTATTTCTGTGTTGAGGTTTAAGTCACTTGTTCTCATGGCTCTGATGGATTTGGATTTTCTGAGGTGGAGCATGTCCATTAATTCAGGACTGGACATGGCCTTGTACGCCAGGCACAGATTACCTCTGAGTAGGCGGTATGTGACTGAATAGAGCTGGAGTTTTTTCAGTCGGGCAGCATATGACATATGTTTAAGACCCTTTATCCTCTTGGTGAGGAACGTTTGGGGTCTTTCCAACTGCTGCAGGTGTCGGGTGAGATTCATCCCAAATAGGGCATTGTACTCAATCATTGGCCTGATAAGAGAAGAGTACAGGGGCACAATGACCTCTCTTGATCTAGATGTGAAACCCTTCATGATAAGGTGGGCAATATAGAAGGTCTTCCTAACCACTTTGGCAATGTGAATGTCAAATGAGAGATTACTGTCAACCTGGGTCCCTAGGTCCCTGATTACCTCTTCCATACTTAATGGATTACCGCCTATGTGGTAATTTGTCGGTACCTTGTTTTTCCCAAAGGGTATGACTATACATTTCTTGGCGTTCAGCTTAAGACCATGGCTCTGGCACCAATTATCCATTTCTATGAGGCCTCTCTGAAGGATGTTTGTGTCCGCTGGAGTATCAATTATGGCGCCCAGTTTGCAGTCATCTGCGAACTTTGTCAGCCACAATCCTCCTATGTTTGCCTGTACCTCGGAAAAATAAATGCCGAACAAGAGGGGTCCCAGGACTGAGCCCTGTGGGACACCACTTGTGACTGGCTTAGAGTCTGACATAGCTCCAGCAACTCTGACCCTGTGGGTTCTGTCCTTGAGCCAGTTTGCAACCCATCTTGTGACATATGGGTTTACATTTAAGCTGGTGAGTTTGCCTATGATGCCCGAGTGGGGTATTGTGTCAAAGGCTTTTGCAAGGTCAAGGTAGGCTGTGTGAACTGCCTTGCCCTCATCAATGGCCTTAGTGACTGTTTCAAAAAAGTCGACCAAGTTCAAAAGGCAGGATCTGCCCTTGACAAAGCCAAATTGGGTAGGATCCAATGTCTGTAGGTCCCCAATGTCTTTGTTTATGAGTTCCATAATGATCCTCTCCATAGCTTTGCAGACCAGGCTCATCAAGCTTATGGGGCGGTAATTTCCAGGGTCCGTAGAAGCACCGCCTTTGTGAAGTGGGACCACTATTGCCGTACGCCACGCTTTGGGTACGTATCCTGTAGTAAGGCTAAGATTAAACAGCAGCCTTATGTGTGGGTTTAGTTCCTCTTGGAGTTCATGTAGCACACAGCCCGGGACACCATCCCGTCCCATTGATGCTGTGTTTTTAGCTTTAGAGAGGGCGGCTCTCACCTGGGCATCTGAGATGTTAGGGAGGCTACACTCTGCTGGGATAGTTATTTCTCCTTTTGGGGGGGGGGAGGAGAAATTTGCACTGAACCTGTCTGCCAGAATGTTGGCAATGTCAGTGGGTTCAGTGTATTTTGTGTCATTTTGGACTAACTCTGAGCATATCTGGGAGTTTCCACCCAGGTTTCTAACATAGCTAAAGAAGGCCTTTTGATTGTCTTTTGTGTCTTTTGCGATTTTTCTCTCAAAGTTGGCCTTGGATGATTTTATGAGTGATCATAGTTTTTGCTAGTACTGATCAGAGATGCCTTCCCTTTTAGGGATTTTGCTCTGTCATGTAGTAGCTTCCTCCTCCTGTTGTAAAGTTTGTTTATGGCTGGGGTCCACCAGACCGGGCACCTGCCTTTGGGGGAATGGGTCTTGGTTTTATTTGGGATTGCATGATCCATGCATTCTTGAAGGTGCCCATAGAAGGCATTTGCAAAAGATTCAGCAGTGTGGGTTGTGGTTTCCACTGGCCCAGGGGCCTTGAAAGATACCACTTCAGTCTTAAGAAGTGTGAAGTTTGCTTTTGAGAAGTTCTTCACTGTGGTCTTTTGTGCAGGGGGTGGGGGCGGGATGTGGATTCCCAGTGAGATTAATTTATGGTCTGATCTTACCAAAGAGGGATGTACTTCCAGTGTGGAGCATTTTGTCCACATGTTTGTGATGATCAGGTCTAGTATATTGTCTCCTCTTGTGGGAATGGTGACTAGTTGTTCCATTGCATTTGAGTTTATGAATTCTAGGAACCTTTGGGCTAGGGTGTTGGGGCTTGAGTAATGTTCCCAGTCTATGTTTGGGTAGTTGAAGTCTCCCAAAATGATGGTATTTGGAGAGACATTCATATTCTCCAGTGTCTTCAGGAAGGCTGTGTGGGGTTCCTGAGTTTGAGAGGGTGGTCTGTAGCATGCTACAAACTGTAAGGCAGTTTTGCCTATGGTTAGTTGCACCTGGATAGTCTCCGATGCTTCGTGCGTTGCCACTAGCCTGGGGGTGTGGGTATTTTTGATGAAAATGGATACTCCCCCTCCTTTTGTGGTTCGGTCCAAGTTTTGGAGCCGGAAAGCATGATATGAGGTAAAACCTGATAGTGCTGGGGTGCTCTCAGGAGCCTTGAACCAGGTTTCAGTCACTGCACAGACATCGATGTTCTCCATACTGAGGAGGGCTTCGAGGGCGTGCATCTTGAGGTTTAGACTTCTGGCATTGAGCAGCATTACCCTTAGTTTTTTCCACTTGTGTTTTCTAGGGAGGTAGGTTTGTCATTTGAGCCTTGCCTAAAAAAGGCACTATGAGGGTGGCAAGAGCCTTGGCCAATATCCGGAAGCCCAGGGGTGACAGGTGCAAGCCATCCCTTGCGAAGCAGCGTGGCTTGTCAAGCATGTCATCCCAAGCAGACAGACACTGGATCCCCTTAGAATGACACCAGTAATTAAGCCAATTGTTAAAACTGATCATTTTGTCTTTGTACTGTGGCATCATTCTTGGTGAGGGTAAGATGCTGCTCAGGGTCAGGGTCATACCAGCCTGGGCTACATAATCAGAGAGCTCCTCTATGTCTCTTTTCATGTAGTCCAGGGAGGTACGTCTCAGGTCATTCACACCGGCATGTACAATGACTGAGTCATACATTCTTGAAGCTCAGTACATAACATACAGTTCTGTATAAATCATAGCAATATTCATAAATCACATATAATTTTTTACAAAATTCCAGCTAGCTGGGCTGGCAGCATCACAACCCCCCCCCAAAAAAAAAAAACTCAAGCTAGTTTTTCTAGTGACCCTTGAGAAAGCTGCTTGAGAATGCTGAGCCTATCTGGGAATACCTCACCCCACTCCATGTCTTGAGAGCCCATCTGTGTTGGCATTGCTTACCCACTGCAGTGCTGCACTGTCATATCATATGCTTGTGACCCTAGGCTCCACTTAAGTAACTTGGTATTTTGCTCACTGGCTTGATGTAGCCATGTTAAGGAGCTGTGGTCTGTAACTACAGTGAATTTCCTTCCATACAGATAAGGCTGAAGTTTCTGCAGTGCGCACACTATGGCTAGGCATTCATTTTCTACAGCTGCATAGCATTCCTCTCTGGGTTGGTGCCTACAACTGAGATAAACCAATGGGTGCTCTTCTCCCTCTGAGGAAACCTGACTAAGTACAGCCCCCACCCCATGGTTTGAAGCATCCACCTGCACAACAAATTATTTGTTGCAATCTGGACTGGCTAACATAGGGGCTCCTCCCAAAGCTCATTTAAGCTTCTGGAATGTCTGCTCACATGCTGGGGTCCACACTACCTTATCTGGCCTGTTTTTCCTTGTTAGGTCTATGAGGGGAGCAGCTATGGCACCGTAATTGGGGATAAACGTTCTGTAGTACCCTGCTGTCCCTAAGAATGCCCTCACCTGATTTTTGGTAACTGGTGCAGGCCATGCCTGAATGGCTTCCACTTTGGCAGGTTCTGGCTTGATCTTGCCAATTCCCACTCTATGTTCCAGGTAGGAGACCTCTGCCATACCCACCTGACATTTCCTGGGCTTAATGTTCAACCCTGCCCTCTGTAGTCTGCCCAGCACCTCCTTGACATGCTGAAGGTGCTCTTGCCAGGAATGGCTGTAGATGGCAATATCAATTTCCTGCTCCTGCTAGGATGCAAGCTACCCGCCCCTGGAAAGTTGCTGGGGCAGTTTTCATCCCAAAGGGCATTTTCAAGAACTTATACAAGCTGAAAGGAGTCACAAAGGCTGACCTCTCTCTAGTACAGGGAGTCAAGGGCACCTGCTATTAACCTTTGGTAAGATACTTAACCCCACCTAGCTCCTCTAGGGCTTCATCTGTCCTAGGCATGGGGTAAGGATCTGACTCTGTGTGACTGTTTAATTTCCTGTAGTCCACACAGAACCTAGTGCTGCCAACCTTCATTTGTACCAGCACCACTCAGGAGGCCCAGGGACTGCTGGAGTTCTGGATTACCCCTACTTCCAACATTTCTTGTATCTCCTCCCTCAGAGTCTGTTTGACTCTCTCAGGCACTCTATAAGTGGCCTGCTTAGTAGGCCTTTGGGGTCCTGTATCCATATGGTGTTGCACCAGGTGGGTGTATCCTGGTTTCCCAGTGAACATGTCCCCAAACTTCTGTAACATTGCTTGGATTTCTTGAACCTGGGTTGAAGATAATTGCTGGGGAATTGCTACTCCTTCCACTAAGGTGTCAGTTTGAGCCTTGCGGTGGAGATCAGTCACCAGATCCCTCTCAGACTCCTCCTGCCATCCACTGCAAATATTCAGTACAAAGGCCTCCCTATCAATGCAAGGTTTTATCTTGTTAACATGATACAGTTTGTGCCCCTGCCTCCTGCCTAGCAGTTGTACCTTGTAGTTAACATCACTGAACTTCCTTACCACCTTGTAGGGTCCCTCCCAAGCTGCCTGCAGCTTGTTGTGTCTGACAGGAATGAGAACCATTACAGGATGCCCTACAGCATACTCTCTAGCTTGAGCATTCCTGTCATACCAGACCTTTTTCTGCTGTTGGGCTTCTGCCAGGTTCTCCTGGGCCAAGCTTGAGGTTTAGACATATGCCACAACAGACTCCATGTGGGATTCACACTCAGCCTCCACTCATCTCAAATCAAATCTAGAGGTCCCCTCACCCTTTGCCCATACAACTACTCAAAGGGTGAAAACCTGTGGATTCCATGGGCACCTCTATGTAAGCAAACAACAGATGGGGCAAATATTTGTCCCACTCTCTGTTAAACTGGTTTGCAGATGCCCATAGCATCATCTTGAGTGTAGAGTTTAATCTCTCAATAAGACCATTAGTCTGGGATGGTAGGGGTGGTCTTTAGATGCTTCACCCCACAGTACTTCCACAGACAAGCTAGCAGGTCTGACATGAAATTGACACCTCTGTCAGTCATTATTTCATTTGGGAAACCTACCCTACCCTACTGAAAATCTCTAACAAAGCATATGCCACCATTTCTGCCTCAATGGAGGACAGAGTTTCTATCTCAGGGTATCTGGTAGCATGATCTTCTGCCACTAGGATATACGTTTTCCTCTGTGGAACTTGGGGCACTCAGAGGCCCCACAATATCCATAGTTATCCTCTGAAATAGCTCCTCAATCACAGGCAAAGGCATCAAAGGAGCTTTCACCTTGTCTCTTGCCTTGCCTACCTTTTGGCACTGCTCACAGGTCCTGCAGTACCCTGTTACATCTCTGGGAATACCAGACCAATAGACATTCTGCATAATGTGTCTCTTCATACATTTTAAGCCCATATGACCTGCAAAAGCAATATCATGGGCTATGGCTAGAAGTGCCATATGGTAGGCTCTGAGCACTACCAACTGCTGTCTTCTGTCACCCTCTAGCCCTCCTTCAGGGGTCCACTCTCTATACAGTAACCCCTTGTCTCAGTGTACAGACTCCCCCTTCCCTTGAGAATCAGGTGCCTCACTAGCTACCTCCCTCAGGCCTTGCAATGTAGAGTCTGTCTGTCTCAACTCTCTCTTTGTAACCCCACCATTCCTGGCTGCAAGTGTATGGTCTGTCTGGGTCTCTCCCAGGCCACCAGACCCACATGCTTTTCTCCAAGCCTGACTGCATGTAACTGCATGCATGCAGGGTACTGCATTATCAAAATCATTCCCTATCAGGACATCTGCAAGGATATCCTCAAGCACGCCTACTTGTTGGCTTCCTTTTCCATCCTCCCAGTCAGGGAGAACCCTAGCCAAAGATATTTGGAATGGGGTCCCTCCTAAAGCTCTGACTGGAGTAGACTGCCCAACCAAGTAGTGCTCCTCTGTAACCATTGCAGGTTTCACAATGGTTAGATCAGAGGCTGTGTCTCTCATAGCCATGGCCTCTTTCCCATTCACTAAGATAGGATATAACCTCTTGTGGTAGTTCGGTACCCTTGTTGTCTCAAGACAACTTACTGCTGGCATTTTATCATTTCCACTTACTGGCTCTCCCACCTTTTGTTCCACATCTTGCCTCCATGGACATCTGTATGCTACATGACCTCACTGGTTGCATTTAAAACAGTTAACCCTTGGTCATGGACATGTACCTGGACTAGTGGCTTCCCCTGCTACTGGTGGACTCTGTTGGGGCAGTCTGAGCTGCCCACCATGGGTTTCCTTAGACCCATGAGCAGCATTGAGTTTCCCTTTTCTGTGCAGTGATGCTCTGCTTGCTAGGTATAGGTCTCCTTTCTTTCCCAACTCATCTGCAGTAGTGCATTGTCTATCAGCTAACCAGATTCTCATGTCCTCAGGCAAAGTGGTAAGGGCTTGTTCCCTCACCAAAAGGTCTGCCAGCCCTTCAAAAGTGCTTACCTGATATCCACTCACCCACCTATGAAAATAAGTGCTTAGTTCAGCAACATATTCTCACACTTTTTTATCTGCCTTGCGTTTGCACTCATGAAGCTTTTTTCTATAAGCTTCAGGTGTTAACTTAAAAAACATTCTAGTAAACAGTTCCTTACACCATTATAATTTAAACAATCAGTATCAGACAGTTTAGAAATTACAGTTACAACTTTACCATGGAGGAAGGGGGTCAGGAACCATACCCAGAGCCCTTGGTCAACATTATAACTGTTTACATACCCTCTCAAACATTTGAATGAAACTATAAAAATTACCCCCTCTGTAAATTGTGGAAGAAATTTACTGTCTTTTGTTGCTTCTGGGGTTTACTTAGTCCCTTCCCCATTACCTCCATGACTCTGGTGAAGAGTCAGCATCTCCTTCTCATGTTGCCTCTGCCTTTCCTTCTCCTCAGCTTCCAGGTATTGCAGTTTCTCACTTTGCTCAGCCTTCAAACATTGTAGTTTCTCATTTTCTCAGTCTCTAGATGCATCAGTCTCTCTGCTGCCTCTATTTCCAAATGCTTGGCCTCTAGCTCAAGTCTAACTCCAGATGGAATTTTAAGTCCTCTGTGGAAAGGTTGAGCTGTTCATTTTCTGAGAGTTGTACATCTCCACAGCCAGTCTGGTTGTCCTACTGGCTGCTATTCTGTGATGCAGCTTTGACTAAAGCTGTAATCATGTCTGCTTTAGTCAGGCTGGCATGCACCAGTCCTTTAGCCTGGCACATTTCAGCCAACTGGCACCTTGTCAGCTTGCAATACTTCTCTGCTGACATGCTTGCCTGCTCCCTCTGACTAACTAAGCTAACAAAAAAACACTTGTGATATGAACTGTGAATGTTCACTGCATGGCATATTGAGAGTACAAACAGCTTCAGTGACCGCTGTACACAGGCTACAGGAATTCAGTATGCACACCACTACAAGCCAATTAATATATGATGTGGCCAACTCACCAATGTTAACCAATTAATATGTGATGTGGCTATCCCACCACTGCCAAACAATTAATATGTTATGCCCCTACACCAGCCCAGTAATCAATGAGCCTCAATCCTCACCACTGGCAACAGTGAGGGACGTACACAATGGGGGGATGACAAGTACACGCACAGTAAAGTACAATTTCCCTTAAGAGCTCATAGAGATCACAATCACTCTGGGGCTGGTTTCTCCCTCCTTCTTCAGATCCCCAATAAGACTCCCCACTGGTGCAGCTATAGGGTTAAGATCTCAGATGAGGGGACAAGCCAAGATCTCCAGCACCCTCTCTGTCCAACCAGTGCTTTGTGTCCCTTCCCAAGTATCTGACACACACACACTTTGAGATTTGGTTTATATACAACACACAGACACTCCTGGGGAAGGCTGGCACAGGTTTACTAGCTATGCTCCCTTTTGCCCAGACTATAAGGTAGTTATCACTGCCACCAACCCCTACTTATCAGCTACTTAAGGCCTTTAAAAAGGGTGACCAATCCTGCTGTATAATGTTGCTATTATCTAAATGGCAAGTGTGACCAAGAGCAAGGCTAAATAGGAATGACCTGTACAGTGTCACCAAATACATATGCAAGTACTCTAAGAGCTTAAATATGTCTCACAAATATCAGCCACAAAGATGGGTTTAAATATATTTGATCATAATAAAAGAACAAGACACTACTCAATCAACACAGTAACTACAGAGTTCAGAATCACAGGAAATATTTCAAAACAACATTGAGGACAGTCTCAAATAAATACAGAAAACATCTAATCTAATCTTTACTATATTCCTAGCTATATCTAAGAGAAATTACTTTTTCCTAATTACTTACTATTAGCAAGGCAAGTGCAGACGATGATGATGGTTGTTTCTAGGTCCAAGACTAGATACAAAATGTACAGTCTCCCTCTCTGAGAGAGTTCTTAAATTTATATCACATATTACTGCTGGGTTAGCCTGGGTGACATCACTCTTTGCCACCTGCTTTCAGTTCCCAGGCTAACAGATACTAGCAGATTTTTTAACATATCTGTGTGAGAAGTACATACCTCTCAGATGTGCAGCTGCTTGGAAGTCATAGAGAAATAAAACACTTTACATTTTAAACATAGTAAATACTTCTCTCCAACAGACATCCTGTCTTCTGGCTTTATTAACTAACTTTTATAGCACATCATAAAGCACTTAATTTCAACTTATTTTCTTGAAGTTTTGTAAGTTAATCTTCTATGTTCCTGCAGGGTATGCTGTGGTTACATTCTTGAAGTTCTGTACATAACATACAGTTATGCATAAATCAAAGCAATATTCACAAATGGCATAGAATTATTTACAAAATTGCAGCCAGCTGGGCTGGCAGCATCACAGTAATGCTTTCACATAATCACAAATATGACAATGGGTGAAGCACTTATACAATGGCACATTCCTTAATCCCACTATAGTGTTGCTTTTATCAACTCTTAGGCAAGTGTTTCAAGCATGCATTGAATGACTGTAAGCATGTGTGTCATTAACTGCTCTGTAGAAAAGACACCCCCTAATTATACTTTGTACATATAGAGTGGCAGAGGCCTCATCGATCAAATTTAGCAGATAAAAATTATGGGCAAATAAAGTACAGCTGATTGAATGACTTCACATAGGTGGAGTTCAACAGCTGTGATAGTATCACTGTGGCAAATGTGATTAGTAACTATACTATTATTTGGAGGAGTTGTACAGCTTAGTGTTCAATTCTAGCATAGAGATTTATTTTGTGTGAATGTACTTGTCTCACAACATCCACTACATCAGGTCAGTCGTATCCCTTGATATGTTACACGAACACATGTGAATCTGGCTTTGGATTTCTTGGCAGTAGACATTTGTTCTGCCAATGTAATAGTAAAGGTGGTACTTTGGCACATACATTGGGTACTGTGGTTTACATGAGTGTGCCCCAGTCCTTGGGTGGTATGTGTACACACATACAAAGAAACCTTCCTTGACCATGAACATTGATTTAGGACTGATCACCATTGTGTGCACATGAGCATACTCATTTAATTGTCATCAGTCTGACATGCTGATATGACATTCATTCTCAGAGACCCTTTCTTAATTTGCACATTCATTTCATTTGTTTGCAACAATACTCATTGCTACCTCTTGTGGCAGATGCTGACATTACACAGCTCTGGGGAATACATTGCATCATATTGTGGTGTTTGCATCTCTTCTTATCTGTCTGCACAAAAACTGTGTCAGGCAGGAATGCCTTACACATGGATATTACGTATGTCACACTCTGCTCCCACATTTGTAACACCACACACAGCTCCTTATACAATGCATAACTATTAGAATATTGAGGTGCATAATTCTCTTCAAGGGTGATCCACCTCATACATGTGTTAGACCTATTTCTGTGGCATACACAGTTAATACACAAGACAGTGTTGACATAGATGGAATGGATTCAGAAGGATATTGTGGCTTTTGGGCCATTCCTATTTTGCAGTATGTTTTACTGATGAAATGCACACTGTGCAAATATACCTTAATGTATGTACTGTCCTTGCAAACTGTCACCTCATCTCAGCATGTCAGTGACAGCCATATGTTATGTAATTCCCATCTGTTACAATGTAAATTTGTGTAACTGTCACATCCTATAATATGTCTGCTTTTATTTACCTACATTTGCTCAGGAGGTGTGAACGCCATTAATTATTCTGACAAACATATTGCAAAATTTTATTACAAATTTTTCTTTGTGACATAAGCACCTTCACATCAATTATTGTACTAGAATTTGAACATTTAATCTCCTCTCTTACATACTTCTGAATATATCTCTTTGATTTCTGTGCACATTGCCTTCAGTATACCTTACCTGTCTGATAACCTGTGTATTGGAGTTAGTCTCGTCATTTCACATCCCGACTTAGTTATTGCTGTATTCATATGTTTAATTTTTGTGCACAGTACACTTTCCCTGCATGTGTACAGCATGCAAGATTTGCCTTATGTAGCTGTTCATGATGTCTGCTCAAGCATGCTTAACAGGTTTGTCCATAGGGAAGTCTGCTTGTTTACTGTGTGTGCTCATGCTGCTCAACACAATTTTCTGGCCACCAACACTGCTACTGGCTATGAAAATGTGCTTATATTCATCTAGGAATGATGAGCAGTATGCATATAAGATTAGAGATGCTGCTCATCGTGCTAACATACAAACATTATGTAGGCTTCCAACGAAACCTACACAATTGTTCATAAATCACACAAAAAGTGTTATATGCCTATATCACTATGAAATAAATGGAAAATCTATTTCATTAGATGATGGATTACGTAGTCGTAAACATGAATATTATAGTACAGTGGTTTTGTGTTTCAGAATGGAAATGTAAAAAGGAAGTGATGTTAAAAAGATGCTAGAAGTTATCAAATTTGGTAATTTGTTTGGAATAGAAGTCAATGGACTTATAGTGGGAGTATGATTAGATCAGAGATTGATTGTTTTATACTTTCAAAAGGTTTAGTTATTGCAGAAAGTGAAGCAATTGCAACAGGTTTCTCCAATCATTTAACAATATGGATTGAAATAGTGGAAGGCAAGGAATATACAAAACTAGAAAAGGAAATAAAGAAAATAAATGAGACATTATGGAATGACAAATGAAAACAAGTAATAATTCAGCCATGGAGAAATCATATTACTATGACAGTTTTTTTTTTTTATAAAAACTGGTCTGAATGGTGGATTCCTTTAAGAAAAGAAATATAAAAAATGTTTTTTACAATGGCAGAATTTTATAAGAAAAAAACAATGACTAATATAACAATACCTGCAAAGATGTTTTAACAAATTTTAAAGGTAATAAAAGTGACTATTGTGATAAAGAAAACAATATAGAAAGAAGAAAATAGATTATTACTGTTCAAGCAAGCATATTGTTTGGAAGGAAAAAGAGAAGAATATGTATATTTAGGTAAAATGGTGAAGGAAGATAGTACTGTAATGAGGTAAATGAAAAACAGAAATGGTGACGTAAAAAAACTCAGGATCAAATAATTAATATTGCAGTACAGTATGTGCAAGAAATGTTCATGGACAAGAAACATGTAAATAAGCGAGGATGGAAAGTTTTTTTTTCTGTACAAACTGATGAAGATTTTTGAAAAGGAAATTAATGTAGACAAACTGGATAAAATACTTAGGAAAATAAATATAGATTCAGTCTCTGGTCCAGATGTTATATGGTATATGGTGTAAAAAAATTGAAGGATTGGCAAAAAAAAAATATTTTATTTATGTTTTAAATGAATGGTTAAATGAAGGTTTTATATCTGAGGAATTATGTAGTGGGGGGTAAAATTCATTAAAAAAAAGGATTAAAGAAATGAAATAAAAAATTGGAAGGCAATTGCTTTAAATAATAAACATATTTATAGGTTCATAAGTTCATAGGTAAGTACTATACTAGCTGCCATTGCAGGCCATTTTAAGCCAGGCCAATTATACCTTTTGTGCTCAAAATAGCCTAGCCCATTTAGTTATAAATTGGCCTTAACCATTCCATGGTTGATAATTATATATTACCCCTAATGATAATAACTGGGATCATATCATAGATAATTTGAGGGGACCCATGCATGGGATAAAGAATTTAGGATCTGCCTCTGTCCACTATTAGTACAGAGGGCAGTCCTGGGGTAAATTTTCTGTTTCCCATCCATAGATCTAAGTTATGCTTGAATATGGACAGGGTTGAATTTTGTTTTATGTGGATGGTGAGTGTGTTCCACAGCAGAGATATCTCCTGCAAGATATACCTATCCCTCCAAACAATTCTGTTGATGTTGCAGAAGAGGTTTAGATCCCTAGACCAAATATTTCTGCTGCCACTTGACCTGCTGATGTGCAGTAAATCCATCAGTAATGGGTCAGAGGACGCCTTGTATGACAGACACAGGTTACCTCTTAATAGTCTGTAAGATACTGAGTATAGTGACAGGGCTTTGAGTTGCTCCATGTAGGGCATTTTGTTTAAACCTTGTACCCTTTTTGGAAGGTTTGTCTGTGGGTGTTCTAATTGTTGCATTTGTCTGGACAGATACACACCAAATGGGGCATTGTATTCAATGACTTCCCTAATGAGGGGTGAGTTAAGTGGGACAATGATATTCCTAGATCTAGACACAATCCCTTTGTTTATAAGCTGTGCAGCATAAAAGGACTTTCATACAACACTAGACATATGTTGGTCAAAAGATAGGTCACTGTCCATACAAGTTCCCAAATCTTGAACAGCTGACTCAACTCTTAGGGGCATTATGCCATTGTGGCAGTTTCTTGGGGTAGATAACTTCCCAAAGGATACAATAATGCTTTTTTGGCCTTTAATATCAGTCCATCATTTTGGAACCAGTTATTTATTTGAAGCAAATCTTCCTGCAGGATGACTAAATCATTTGGGGATTCAATGACTGCTCCTAGCCTGTAGTCATCTGCAAACTTAGCCAGGCCCTTTGGTATTGGCTTTTACTTCAGAGAAATAGATGCCAAACAGGAGAGGTCACAGCAGAAAACCCTGAAGGACTCTATTGGTAACTTCCCCTATTTTGATTATCTGCATCCTATTGGTGAAACAATATTATCTGTTATGATATATACTATAATATAGTATGATTATATTATATATTATGAAAATATTACAGAAGAGAATGGATAATAAATCAAGAGAGGTAGTGGAAAACATTATGTTTTATATAAATGGTAAAGAATGTCAAGAATTGTTAATGACTGTGAGACAGATTGTTGATGATATTATATACAGGAGAGAAGAAATTAAACATATAGTAGAGTATATTAGTAAAGCATTTGATTCAAAAGAACATAATGTAATACTGGATGTAATAAAAAGATATGATATAAATAATAAAATTAGAATAGTTTTTATGTAAGCATATGAACATAATAAAGTAAGAGTGATAGCAAATGGATGGTTAAGTAGATAATAGACCTAAAAGGTGATATTAAGCAATGGTGTCAATTGAGAAGCATGTTATTTGCTTTAGCTATGAATATGTTAGTAAGTAGAGTGACATAAAATGCAAGATGCTGGATATGTGATAAGGGATAAAAGTAATTATTCTGGTACTTTTAACTTTTGCAGATGATATAATTCTCATCGCTAAGAATAAATTATGGATGAAACAGACTATCATTTTTATGAATGACTGTTTGACTGATATAGGCATGCTATTAAATAAAGCTAAAAGTAAAGGATTGGGTGATGTAACTAAAATAGCAGGAATTTCTTTCTCAGTGACTGAAATATCATTATTAGGAATAACATTTGGAAATTCAGAGGTTAACAGATTGCAATGGGAAGATCTGATAGAAGTTATAAGAGAAATATGTACTTTAAGGAGAACATATAGATTGTCATTTAAAAAGAAAGTTTATTTGATGAATTCAGTATCAATGAGAAAAATACCATATCTGTCAAAAGTGTATATGATCCAAAAAGGTACGAAAATGTGATCTTACAGATCATTTTTCTTTCATTTGAGGTTCTAAGTTAAATCCAGATTTGTTTTTTATGAGGAACGTTGTATATGAATAAGAATGAAGGAGGATTATGGTTATTCAGTCTGTTTATTCTGCTTCTTTGAATTTATGTAAAATATTAAATTGGATAAAAGAGAACAGTCAGAAATAAGTAATCAATATATTTAAAGTCAAATACAAAAAAATGTGGGAATTGATGAAGGGAGGCAATAGAAGAAAAAAGAATATAAACAAAGAGATTAAATTTTTTCAAGGAAAGAAATTACCATGAAAAATAAATAATGATATAAAAGAAAATAATAGAAGAATATGATACACAAATATTATGATAAAATACCATTTTGTGAACTTATGGGATATTTTATCTGAAGAAATAGTAAAGGCTATGCAAATAAGAAAAATGGTGGTGTAAAAATCATAGAATAATGAAGATTTTTATGGATATTGTAAAAAATAAATTACCAGTAAATGCTGACATGCCTTAAAAAAGAAAAATCTACTGAACATGTTTTTTAACTTGTAAAAGAGTACAGAAGTTATGGGAAAGGTTAAGACAATTTTCTTGAAAATATTAATGATATGAAAATGATAGATATGAATATGATTTTTATGGGTATTATAGAAATAAGAATAAGAAGTATTTTAGGAAAATAGCTAGGAAGTTATTTTATGTAGTATGGGTTATTTGGAATAAAATATTAAATGAAATCTTGTTTAATGGAAAATGGATATTGGCAGTAATAGAGTGTAAGATTAGATTATGGCTGTGAAAAAAGAGTGGGGGTCACATAAGAGGAATGAGGTTCCTTAAGAATTTTTTTAAACACTGATATGTAAACAAAGATAGATTTATATAAAGGAAGCTGTAATTTGTAAATATGTAGATATGCATATATGTAAGGATCTAGGACTATTGCACAAAATCACATTTCCACGAAACGTAAACAACCGAACATACTATAGCGAAAGTGCTTTTCACCAAAAAGCACTTTTACTAAAGTGTGCAAAAAATTTTAAAAGCAACAAAACAAGCCCCCTGCACCCCCCACCACACCCCCTACTTTTATATTCTAACTCTGAGATCGCACTACAGTGGGAAAAAGGGAATATTCCCTTATCCCCACTGTGCTACAATATCAGCAACAGCAATTTCCCCCACATTTTTATCTTTTTGTTTAGCACACTGTCACAAAAGTGCTTTTTCTGTGAAAAGCACTTCTGCAAAAATGTGCTCGGCTGTTTCACTTTCAATGAAACGGTTGTTTGATAAATAGTACGGATCCCATCTGTAAATAGTGTTTTGTATATGTTAAATAAACCCCTACTCTTTTTGACAGATGTCATGGGATCCTTTACATCCACTTCAGCTTCCAACAACTCAGGCAGATGGGGCCTTGGTTTAATGCCTTATCCAAGGGACAACATATTCAGCAGTGTGGAAACCCCATTATGCTGCACTGCCAGTAATATATGTACTTGATGTAAGAATAGAACCCACAGCTTTCTGTACAAAAGACAACTGTATTAACTGTTGCATCATTGGCACCACTTTCAAATTTTGCAGCAAAAACTCTGATGGTCATTTAATAAACAAAACAAAATAGTTGCACATCAAAAACAGACTTAGCATGAGCAACAGTAAACTTCTGTTTCCTTGAAGCTCACGTTCATTGAAATACATTGAAACTTACATTCATTGAAAATGTACCTGGCCAGTGGCAGATTAAGTGTACCTTGGCCTCCCAGGCTGTTTTCAAACCATGGGTCCCCGGCACACATTTTAGGACCATGCATAATGCATGTGTTCTATGATTCACCTTTCTGATTGTTTTAAAATGACTTTCTGGTTTAATGCAACATGTGTCTGATTATAACAATGACCATAGTAAAGTATTCTAGTTTGCTTTACACAAATGTACACAAGTCCTGCACAGATAAATTAATACCTTTTTAACTTAGTAGGGTCAGTTATTTTTATCAACATGTATCTGCCATCCTTTTCAGATGTCTGTATCAAAAAATTAGTAATAATAATAATAATAATAATAATAATAATGATGACAGTCATATATTTCACATTTGGTACACACAAACGCACAGTAGCCAAAGTATTCCTACTCATCTCACACAAACACTCACATACTAGTACTGCAAAGCCAGATTAAAGACTGTTTAAAATTAACTAGATAAGAGCCTAAGGTACCTTCATCCACAGAGAGCCTGGATTCCCACCCCCATCAGCAGTTATAGTCACTTTGTTGATGATCTGCACTCATTATTGCTATGTAGAAATAAATTGCATGCACTTTATTGGTAATTTGTATAAACTACATTAAACTGTATAAAGATCACTAGCATCATAGTATAAGATCCAGCTAGGTGTAGTGCAGTTTAAATGGAAGAGTATTTATGAAAGCATAAGAAATATTAACCACCCAATAACAAATGCAAAGTCAATATGCACAATCTCTGCAAAAGTAAAAGTCATCTGAATAATTCTGCACTAAAGAGAATGATTGCAAATTAAGAAGATGCTGCTGGCAAACAATTTTACACTTCAGTGCTTCTCCTACAAATGCAGTGCCTGCTGCCTTTGAAAAAAAATGCCTATGTTGCATTAAAAAAAGTTTATTGGTTAATTTGCCGTAGCATTTCCTCAACTAGATTGGCTGTGCAATAGAAAATGGCTGGCAAGCAATGACAAATTCATAGTTAGTAGGTATACAGTCCAGGAGACCATTAAGGAGCTTATCCCAAATTCCCAATTGTTCCAAAGCACTGTCTGGTTAAGTGACTTGCTCAATGTCACACAGTAGCTAAATGAAGGTGGAAAGATTCAAATCCTGTACCTTTGGCACAGGAAACAGCTCATTAACAAGTAAGAGCTTTAGTTCTCAGTGATAACTGCCTGAGTAGCAGTTTTTAACTAAATGCAGAAATCCTTTACAATCTGATCTTATAGAGACGACTGTATCACAGTAATATGCAATGACTGGATAATGTATGGTGAAAAATAGACTGCTATGATTATCAGTTCAATTAATGCAGACTTCTTCTACTTCTTTTGGCTGCTCCCATTAGGGGTCGCCACAGCAGATCATCTGTTTCCATTTCTTTCTGTCTTCTGCATCTGGCTCTGTCATACCAACCACCTGCATGTCCTCTCTCACCACATCCATAAACCTTATCTTAGGCCTCCCTCTTTTCCTGTTACCTGGCAGCTTCATCCTTAGCATCTTTTTTCCCAATATGCTCTGTGTCCCTCCTCAGCACATGTCCAAACCAACGTAATCTTGCCTCTCTGGCTTTGTCTCCAAACCTTCCAACCTGGGCTGACCCTCTAATATACTTATTTCTAATCCTGTCCACCCTCATCACACCCATTGCAAATCTTAACATCTTTAACTCTGCCACATCCAGCTCTGACTCCTGCCTTTTTGTCAGTGTCATTGTCTCGAACCCATATAACATAGCTGGTCTCACTACCCTCTTGTAGACCTTCCCTTTCACTCTTACTGGTACTCGTCTGTCACAAATCACTCCTGACACTCTTCTCCACCCACTCCATCCTGCCTGTACTCTCTTCTTCACCTCTCTTCCACACTCACCATTATTCTGAACTGTTGATCCCAAGTATTTAAACTCATCCACCTTCACCACCTCTACTCCCTGCATCCTCACCATTCCTCTATCCTCCCTCTCATTCACATACATGTATTCTGTCTTAGTCCTGCTGACCTTCATTCCTCTTCACTCTAGAGCATATCTCCGCCGCTCCAGGGTCTCCTCCACCTGTTCCCTACTCTCACTACAGATTACAATGTCATCTGCCAACATCATAGTCCATGGGGACTCTTGTCTGATCTCGTCTGTCAACCTGTCCATCACCATTGCAAATAAGAAAGGGCTCAGAGCTGATCCTTGATATAATCCCACCTCCAACTTAAATGCATCTGTCACTCCCACCACAGACCTCACCGCTGTCACACTTCCCTCGTACATATCCTGTACCACTCTTACATACTTCTCTGACACTCCCGACTTCCTCATACAATACCACAACTCCTCTCTAGGCACCCTGTCATATGCTTTCTCTAAGTCCACAAAGACACAATGCAACTCCTTCTGACCTTCTCTGTACTTCTCCATTAATACTCTCAGAGCAAACATCGCATCTGTAGTGCTCTTTCCTGGCATGAAACCATACTGCTGATCACTAATCATCACCTCCCTTCTTAACCTAGCTTCCTCTACTCTTTCCCATAACTTCATGCTGTGACTGATCAGTTTAATCCTGCTGTAGTTACTACAGCTCTGCACATCACCCTTATTCTTAAAAATTGGTACCAAAACACTTTTTCTCCATTCCTCAGGCATCCTCTCACTTTCCAAGATTTCATTAAACAATCTAGTTAAAAACTCCACTGCATTTTCACCTAAACACCTCCATGCTTCCACAGGTATGTCTTCTGGACCAACAGCCTTTCCATTCTTCATCCTCATCATAGCTATCCTTACTTCCTCCTTGCTAATCCACTGCACTTCATGATTCACTATCCTCACATCATCCAACCTTCTCTCCCTCTCATTCTCTTCATTCATCAACCCCTCAAAGTACTCTTTCCATCTGCTCAACGCACTCTCCTCGCTTGTGAGTAAGTTTCCCTCATTATCCTTTATCACCCTTACCTGCTGCACATCTTTACTAGCTCGGTCCCTCTGTCTAGCCAATCGGTACAGTTCCTTTTCTCCCTCCTTAGTGTCCAACCTTTCATACAGCTCTCCATACACCTTATCCTTAGCCTTTGACACCTCACTCTGCCATGCACCTCATCTCCTTATACTCCTGTCTACTTTCTTCATCTCTCTGACAATCCCACTTCTTCTTTGCCAACCTCTTTCTCTGTATACTCTCCTGTACTTCCTCATTCCACCACCAGGTCTCCTTGTCCTCCTTCCTCTTTCCAGATGTCACACCAAGCACCTTTCTAGCCATCTCCCTTACTAGGTCTGCTGTAGTTACTCAGCTATTCGGTAACTCTTCACTGCCACCCAGTGCCTGTCTTAACTCTTCCCTGAACACCACCTCACAATTACCCTTTTTCAGTTTCCACCACTTGATCCTTGGTGCTGCCCTCACACACCTCCTCCTCTTCTTGATCACCAATGTCATCCTACAAATCACCATCCTATGCTGCCTAACTACACTTTCCCCTGCCACCACTTTACAGTCTCCAATCTCCTTCAGACTGGTACTTCTATATAAAATATAATACACCTGTGTGCATCGTCCTTCACTCTTGTATGTCACCCTATGCTCCTCCCTCTTGTTAAAATATGTATTAATGAAGACTATGACCTGACAAATGTCAACCCTTTGTAGGTGCTGGAAGGTATAAAAAAGTACAAGCAAAAAGCCATACAAAAATCAGAAATATTACTGCATATAGAATTTTTTAGGGTGAGGTCTTACATGTTTGCTGGACACCTATATCTCATTTTTGACCTTCCTATATCTTCTCTTCCATCAATTTTCCATTCTAATTTCCATCAAAAATAACTAACTCTTCTGACACGAATGGCTAATAATGCTGTATTGTTGCAGCATGCACTGAGCTTCAACAAAGCTGGATCATGGGCAAATGCGGCTCTATAAAGGGTAATGAATCCCTCCTTCCCAGCCATACCAATATCCTATTACTTGGCTTTCTCTCCCAAATTATCATAAACACTGAACAAACCCGTCAGTTTACATACTATTTCCTTCTTTACTTTTAGAATTATCACGGAAACTTGGATTTCATTTAAAAGTATTATTTCAAATTTTACAGAAAAAAAAAAAACACTGACGGCCAGTTTCTAAACAAAACACTCACATTGAAAACAACATACAAAACCATAAACTTTTCTTCCGTTGAAACTCACAATTAGTGAAAATTTAACTGGCAACCCATTAGACTACAAGCTGGGAATCATACTCAGCATATAGTGAAGTAGTAATTAATATCTATGTGGAGGGTGCTGGAACTCAAAAGACAAGATGTATAATACATTTTCTAACAATCTGGAACAGCACACTGAACATGTCCCTTTTCAGGAACATCCCAGGGGTACTGTCTGATGAAGAAACTTGGCAGAGTCACAGAAGACAAATGAAAGCTGAGGGAATCAAACCATATACTACAGGAAGCAGAGCTTAAACAGCACATAACCTTACTCATATGGACTAAGTGCAAGGCAACATGACAAACTGTAACCCAGACAGTGCATTTCATACCTCTGTGCCTGCAAAAAAAAACAAAAAACAACAAAAAAAGCTAAATTATAATGTATTCATAGTTATATTAACATTAAACTTACACTCACACGCACAATGCACATATGTACTCCTGGCTTGTGAAAATTAAATCTCACGACTCATTTAGCTTGTATCTGTTTTTCAGTGCTGCTGTAGTAACCTGTACCTCCTGTAACAAAAGGCTCAATCATACTCCAAAGCTGATGTAATAAATCCATCTAAAGAAAGCACATGAATCCAAAGCTGCTGAAATAAGCCGTACAAAGAAAATCTAGCACTTATTTCACAAAAGTTTTCCCGGTACTTTAAAGATGCTGTACAAAGACAATGCAGCACTCATTTTACAAAAGTCTTGCATGTACTTTAAAGCTGCTGTAGAAAGAAAATCCAGAACTCATTTCACAAAAGGCATGGTGGTACTTCTGACTTGCTGTAATAACCTGTACAAAGAAAATCCAGCACTCATTTGAGTTTGTATGCCTGGCTTGTGAAAATTAAATCTCCCGCCTCATTCATTCTGCATGAAATGTCAAGCTGGAGAAGATGTTCGCTCACATTGGATGGATACATCTAAGAATGTGAAACAATGCTGAAAGCAGGGACATCTCAGATTTCTCATTCAGACTCAGAAGATAGCATAGTATCTGATTCTCCCTGTACAGGTTCTGTTTCTCTGAGACTATTTCCAGAATGTGTCAGTGTTTTCAGAAGGAGAACGCTGAGGTTTCTCAGTTCCTCAGGAAATATTAAATATTATGAGCTGTTACAGCTGGATTTTCCAGGACCTTCAGCCAGTGCAGTCAGCTTTGGAAGATGTGTGTGCCATTACCTGTAATTTTCTTCACAATCAGCCTGCTGAACCTAAAAAGGCAGAATGATGGTATAAAATTCCTCAATCTTTTAAGTTTTTCTAAACTCCTACCAAACCTTACCCATTGGTACTTAGTTCTACTGCTGCTTTAAACATTTAGTTAATTCCAATCCTACACTTTCTGACAGTGATGGGAAATATGTATGGGTGAGAGTGTATGCTTCTGCAACTTTGATTTTCAGAATTTTGAATTGTCAGGCTCATATGTTAAATTTTATTCTGACTAATTGTGGAAGTATGAATAATGTCTTGTGTGCAGTTTCCTCTTGTGAAAAAAAATCTGCTTTAAATTGTTTATTTTTTCCATTTTACAAGTCACAACCCAGTGTTTAAAGTGTGTGTATGACTCTGTTGATACTTCTTCCAGGGCTATGGCCACTGGTACTGCTTTGAGAAGGTTTGTATGGCTGCATTCTCTGAATCTTCCAGATGAGTTTAAATGAGATTTTAAATTCTCCCTTGGATAGAGATTTAGTGTTTGGCTCCTCTGCTGCAAAGGTGATCAAAAAGTGTGATGAGAGGGGTACGCTGATCCAGGGAACCCCTAAAATTTGTTTAGCCCTGCTTTTCCAAATTTTCTAAGGGATTCTCTAACCCCTCATCCAGTTTTGGCAAGAAGCAAAATAAACAGATGTTTAAGACGAAATGGCAAGGGAGTTCCAAAAAAAAAAAAAAAAAAAAATACAGGAACCTCTCCCCACATGTCAAGGACAGTCCAACAAGTCAGAATGACTATTAAAGGTATGTTGTCTTTGGCAACAGATTATTTTAGATTAACAGGTTCTGAAGATCATTCATCAAAGTTACAGATGACAACAGGAGGAAATTCCTTCTTTCCTGGGGGTAATTCCTTTTCCACCAGTCCTGACCCTGTCTTTCAACACATGTTGTCTCAGGGAGTGATAGAGGCAGTTCCTCCTTTCCCAGGACAGGAAAGTATTTGTTCAAGGATGGTTATGGTGCCAAAGAAAGAAGATGGTTGGAGACAAGCTTTGGATCTTTGTTTCCTAAACCAGTTTGTGATAGTGCCCAGATTCAAAATGCTGCCACTTCACAACCTGCTACCCCTTCTTCTTCAAGTTTCCTGGTAACATTAAATTTAAAATATGCTTATTATCACATCTCTATTCATCCAGACATCAGGTGTTTCATAATGTTTTCTGTATCTGGATCACATTATCAGTTCTCTGATTTACCTTTTTGGACTATCTACTGCACCAAGAGTGTTCATAAAGTGTCTAGCCCCAGTTAAAGGTCATTGCAGGTTGCAGGGTATCCACATTTCCATATTTAGATGTCTTGCTTATCTTTGTAGAGTCCTTTTCAAAGTCTCAAAAATCTGTCAGTTGGGTGAGAGATCTCTTACACAAGCTGGGATTCCAAGACAAAATTCAGAAGTCTTTTTTTGACTCCATCACACAGAATTGTGTTCCTGTGGTGTCTGCTAGACATCTCTGTTTAAAGAGCTTTTCTTTCACAGGAAAAAAATAGATCTATACATAGCTCTATTTCTAGGGTTTTCCACTCAGACTTCAGTCATTGTAAGGGAATACCTCAGGATTGTGGGTCTCATGATTATCAGGATACCTCTGGCAAGACTCCATATGAGAAAGGCACAATTGTATCTGAAGTCTCTTTGGTCCAGGCACCAACACCCATTACCTTTTAAGATCACAGTTCTGGGTTTTGTCAGAAGAGAGACCACTTGGAAAAGAACAAATATCCCTAAATCCATGCCCCCCTTCTCCCTCCCTTGCTACAAAGCAGTCAGTCCCCACAGATAGCTTAGACATTTTCAGTTTCAGGAGGGATGAAACTGCAAGGTGTTTGGGACACCACGAACAGACACAAGCACATAAATACAACATGTTGAGACACCAGGAACAGATACAAGCACATAAATACAAAAAAGCGGTGCTTGCTCTGAACAAAGCACTTAACTCTCTGAATCATCTCTGGTCCCCTGGCCCTCTTCAATCTCTCTTTCTGCAGGCATCTTACATTCCATCAGAGTAGAACTGTGTGGCAGATGAGCTGAGCAGGAGGCAGATGAGATGAACAGGACAAAGACAGAGCCTCACTAATGGCAACTAGGTCACAGGGTCTTCCAATATTTGATCCATGTGTGGGGAGGTCCTTAAGTGGACCTGTTTAACTCCTGTCTGAAAAATAAGCTGGCAAATTTCTCCTCCATGTCTCCATGCAAGAAGGCCTGGAAGACAGATGCCTTTCCTTTTCTTGTGCAGGAATGCTCCTGCATGCTTTTCCACCCTTTCTAATGATACCCAGGGTACTTTTGAAGATTCATAAGGAATCCCATAATATCATTGTGATGACTCCCTACTGGCCCAGACAACAGTGATTCTCTCTTCTTTAGGAAGTGGCCATGGGCAGTTATCACAAGTTTCCTCACAGAAGGGATCTACCCACAAAAGAACAAGGGTGCCTAGTACACCTCAACCCAAATCAACTTCATCTGACTACATAGCTGATAGGGTTTTAATTCCCTTTGGACATCTGCTTACTGAAGACATGTAACCAGTACTAATGGAGGCAAGAAAGCCTGCTAGTAGAAAATAATATATTAGCCAATTAAGATTTTCTAGTTGGTGCAAACAATATAGAAAGCACCCATTCAGGCTTAGTTGCTTTCTAGTTTTACAATATTTGTGTGAGTTACTATCCTATGGCCTTATTAAAGGTCATCTATCAGCCATTTCAGCATGACTGCCCATGGATCTTCATATCATTCAGAAAAATACATACTAATGCAAAACCTGTTATTCTAGCAACTTTTTAAGTTTATAATAGCAATATTTAAAGTCTGTCTCTATTTTGGGCCTTTATCCTCCCATTATTTTAGGCTTTGTCCAGATTTCTTGTGCTAAGAGCTAAATTTTTGGCAAAAATCTAGACATTCTGTGAAAATCTGGAAATTAAGAGGTATGACCTCCAGTTCTATGTGGTCATTCTCTATGGGTCATGCTTCTGTTTCCACATGATGCCTTGTTGGTTTGCTGAACATGATGGTCACCTTTAAGCATGGACATCACTTTCCATACATATGTTGCTGTTTGGGCTTCCTTTAGCACCCAGATTGTTTACTAGGTTATCATCTAACTGATTAGCCTCTGATGGATCCATTGGTGGAACTACCTGGTAACATCCATCCCCCAACACAACCCAAATGACACATAGCCCACAGACTCAGTGTGCCCTCAACCACAGCCAATAAGACAAAACAACGTACCCAACACACTAGTCATAGGTGACTCTATAGTCAGGCACACTGATGTCCCATTCACCAGGCTAAACAAGGAGAAGGTTAGTCAGCTGCCTGTCGGGTGCCAGGATCCGCCACATAACCCATGCACTCAGGTCACTCCACAACAAGTACAAATATGACTCTGTCATTGTCCATGTTGGTGTGAATGACCTGAGATGTACCTCCCTGGACTACATGAAAAGAGACATGGAAGAGCTCTAGGATCTTGTAGCCCAAGCAGGTATGACCCTAGCCCTGAGTAGCATTCTGCCATCGCCCAGAATGATCCCGCAGTACAAAGACAAAATGATTGACTTCAACAATTGGCTAAGCTTCTGGTGTCATTCTAAGGGGATCCAGTATCTGTCTGCTTGGGATGACATGGTCGACAGACCACGATGCTTTGCCACAGATAGCCTGCACCTGTCACCCCTGGGATTCCAGATACTGGCTAAGGCTCTTGCTGCCCTTATAGTGCCTTTTTTAGTCAAGGTTCAAATACCAAATTCACCACCGTAACAGGAACAGGCAAGCAAAAACTGAGGGTAATGCTACTCAATGCTAGAAGTCTAAATCTCAAAATGCACTCACTCGAGGCACTCCTTAAAATGGAAAACATCGATATCTGTGTAGTGACTGAGACCTGGTTCAAGGCTCCAGAGAGCACTCCTGCACTACCAGGCTATAACTCATACCACACTTTTCGGCCATGTAACCTGGACCAAAACACCAAAGGTAGAGGTGTGTCCATATTCATTAAGGATATCCACACCTCCAGGCTAGTTGCTCAGCATAATGCATCCAAAGTTATCCAAGTGCAACTAACTCTGGGCAAAACTGCAATCCAAATTGTAGCTTGCTACAGATCCCCCACCATGCCCCAGGATTCCCACTCCTCTTTTTTTGATGTACTGGAAAATATTAGGGTTCAACCAAACACCCTAATAATGGGTGACTTCAACTACCTCACCATTAACAGGGAAAACTACTCATGTACCAACTCCTTAGCTCAACGCTTTCTGGAATTTATAAACTCTAATGCCCTGGATCAACTTATCCACACTCCCACCAGGGGCAACAATATCCTAGACCTAGTCATTACCAACATGAGTGACTGGTGTTCCACACCTGAAGTCAACTCCTCGTTGGTCCGATCCCACCATAAGCTAATCACCCTTGATATCCACATCCTGCCCCCACCCCCATTAAGGAAACCATGGTAAAAAATTTATCCAAAGCCAACTTTATGCTTCTTAAGACAGAAGTGGTGAACTTCATGACACCCATGCAGATGGACAATACAGTTACAACTGTTGAATCCTACACAAATGCACTCTATAAGCACTTACACGAGAGCATGGATTGTGCTATCCCAAACAGAACCAAGACGCTATCCTCCAAAAAAAGGAAGCCAATCTGGTGGTCCCCTGCCATAAACAAACTGTACAACAGAAGGAAGAAACTGTTGCAAAAAAGAGTAAAATCCCATGAGTGGAGGAGCTCCCTGGTCAGCCTCAGTAAGAAGCTGAGATCCCTTATAAGATCCTCCAAAGCTAGCTATGAAAACAAAATCATCACTAATTCTAAGGACAACCACAAAGCATTCTATAGCTATGTCAAGAATCTCAATGGCAACACCCAGATCTGCTCTGAGTTACAGCACAACGACATGAAAATTACAGAACCAACTGATTTTGCCATCATCCTGGCAGATAGGTTCAGTGCTAACTTTATCCCCCCATCCCCTAAAGGGCCCATATCTATACAGAAAGAATGCAGAGTCCCCTGTAATCACTACTACGCAGGTAAAAGCTGCACACTCTAAAGCCAAAACCACAGCATCCATGGGACTGGACAACATCCCAAGCTGTGTTTTACATGAACTTCAGAATGAACTGGTTCCCCACTTAAGCACCATGTTCAATAATAGCCTAGCATCAGACTTTGTGCCCACTGAATGGTGCACAGCAAGAGTTATCCCACTCCACAAAGGGGGAGCCACCACTGATCCCGGGAACTATCGACCTTTTAGCCTGATGAGCCTGGTCTGCAAGGCCATGGAACGTATCATCATGGAACTCATAAACAAAGACATTGGTAACCTCCAAACTCTGGATCCCACCCAGTTCAGGTTTGTGAAAGGCAGATCATGCCTCCTGAACCTGATTGACTTCTTTGAGGCAGTCACCAAAGCCGTAGATGAGGGTAAGGTGGTTCACACAGCCTATCTTGACCTCACCAAGGCTTTCGACACCATCCCCAATCTGGAATTATAGCTAAACTCACAATAAATTAGGTATAAATCCCTACGGCACAAGAAGGGTTGTCAACTGGCTCACTGACAGAACCCACATTGTAAAAGTTGCAGACTCCAAATCTGACCTCAAAGCAGTGACAATTGGAGTACCACAGTGTTCTGTCCTAGGACTGCTCCTGTTTGGTATCTACTTCTGAAGTACAGGCTAACACAAAAGATCTCTGGCTAACAAAGTTCGCAGATGACTGCAAACTAGGAGCCATAGTCAAGTCCCCAAATGATGTGGACATCCTACAGAAGGGCCTCGCTGAGACAGATGCTTGGTGTCAGAGCCATGGCCTCAAGCTCAATGCCAAAAAGTGCAGTGTCATCCCCTTTGGTAAAAACTCTGTACCCATGAACTACCACATAGGCAGCAATCTACTTAACACCAAATGTGTGATGAGACCTTGGGACCCAGGTGGACAGTATTCTCTCCTTTGTAGTCACATCGCCACAGTAGTCAGGAAGTCCTTCTATGTGGCACACCTCATCATAAAAGGGTTCTCATCCAGGAAAAAAGAGGTCATTGTTCCTCTCTACTCGACACTCATTAGACCCATTATAGAGTACAACACCCCTTTTGGAATGTACCTCACAAGACATCTGCAGCAGCTGGAAAGGCCACAGAAGTACCTCACAAAGAGGATTACTGGCCTCAAACAAATGCCCTACACTGACCACCTCAAAAAACTCCAGCTTTACTCCATAGCATATCGCCTACTCTGAGGTAATCTCTGGCTAACATATAAAGCTGTGTCAAACCCATAGCTGTTGGACATGCTACACCTAAAGAAATCCCAATCCCTCTGAGCTGCACGCTCTAGGGACCTAAACCTTGTCACCACAATAAACAGGACATGCTGGAGGGATAGATTCCTGTCCCAGAAACTTCCCGTACTCTGGAACAGGCTACCCATCTATGTCAAGCAAAGTTCTTCATTAGCTCTCTTCAAGAAAAATCTTGATGAGTGGATGGGAAATAGGAAATACACCCCGGGGATCACTTCTGTATCTCTACTCGACAGTGGCACAGGAAAGTAACTTTCTTGGGTGGCGTAAGCCAGGGAACCTTGTTGGCTAGGCTTACGTAGGCCTTTGGGGTGATAGCCTAGTACCTACCTATGAACCTATGAACATCCTTGGAGTACCTAGTCTAGTGGTTCGTATCTGGATGTGGCCATAATTTCAGAGAAATCTTTTATTTTACCTTATAGATTTGCCTTTATAGGCACTAGCTAGACCCTCTCCAGTGGGGAGGTATGTCTTTTCATGGAGAGGACCAAGCTGTCATGGCACTGACTGCCTGAATTTGAAGACAGTGTAAGTTCTAAAGCTCTGTGCTCAGACTCTACTGTGATTGTGGGCTCAAAGGGTAATCTTCATGGTACTATTTACATACCTGAGAATGCAAGTATTACAATTGATTTTGAAATATCAGTAGTTACATAACCATCCCAAAAATTTGGATCTTCTTGATCTTCTTCTGGTGTCAGACTAATGTTTCTGGGTCTGGTGTAGTGGACAATTTCCATCAACATTTGGTTGACCTCCCATTCCTCAGCTGAAGCCATTGCAGATTCTGGTAAGGAATACTGTGTTGTTTCGGTGGACAGCTCCTCTTGGCTCTATCATGTTTCAGTAGATACATTACCCCCAGAGAAATGGGACAGATTTTGCATCAACCATATGGAGTTGTAAGCACTTCTAGTCCTCTGGGGAGGATAGAATAAGGGATTTGGGTGTTATAATTGACAAACATTTAAGTTTTGATGATAATTTATCATTTATAACTAGAAAGTGCTGCTCCACTGTAACGGGCATATTATATAGTATCACAAGTAGTGATGAAAGGGTGCTTATTCTACTGTAAAAAGTGATGGTAAGAACTATTATCAAATAGTGTTCTGCTGTCTCTTAACTTTAAACAATGCAAGAGCTTCAGAAGATTCAGAGGTACTACAAAAGACAGATCTCTGTGGGTAAACATCCATGCTATGAAGAGTCTAAAGAGATTACTTGTATACTCTGTCAACTATTGGTTAGTTTGGAGTGACCTGCTACTTATCTATAAATGTTGTAAGAACAATGTAGATCATTGTGTCTATTGTTCCTATTCAGCCACTGTAGCTAGATAACACGTGCATATAAATACTGACCACATGCAAGAACAGTGCCATTTTGTACAGTCAGCCAGAGTGAATGCATCATGAATGGAGATGTACATGCAAGTGCGTTTGAAGTAATGTGTGAATCAGTTAGCTTAAATACATGTTGTAATTGCAATTCCTGACATGTTTATGTACAATAAATATCTTGAACCCATACACCACTTAATTGTTTCTTTTGAATGCATGAGACAAGTGATATGGTGCCAGAATGAGATCTGAAGTTGAAGCAATGCACAAGCCATGAAGCACACAGTTAGAAGTGGAGGAATATACTGGATTGAACTCACAGGCAGATCAGTGTTTATTCAAAGGTACGGAAATTCATTTAAATGATTTTTCAGTCACTGAATGTGTGGTGAAGCATTCAAAATGTTCAAAATAATTACCGAGATAAATGAAATGTCCGAAATTGTGACATACTGATAAAAGTATTCAAAATAAATGCAAAAGTGTTCGAAACAATTTATGAAATGTTTAAAATGTAAGAAAAGGCTAAAATGACCACATTTCTTCTCAATGTACTACTTTTTCTCATTGATTAAAGCTATTTGAAGTGTCTGACATTTCAGGAATGTTCGTAGTGTTTGCAGTGTTAAAGTGAATCCTTTTCAAAGAAATTGTTGTACATTTGAGCATAATTACAAGTACCTGGTCTATGCTTATGGTTAAACATATTTTCTTATGGTGGCAGAGGGACTTTGCAGACTTGAACCGCTGGGGCTTGATAATAATATTGCTGAGAACTGGTGAGTGTTTGAACTAGAATATGATATTTTCATACGAGCTGCTTTTCCTGATAAAGACGCAAGTACAAAGGCATTCATACTTCTTAATTTAGCAAGCTTAGAAGCCATTGAGTGGGAATGCTCATTTGTGTATGTACCTGCCATGTATTCAGAGGAGGGGGAGAACCGCCATATTGTGATACAGGCTGAAACATGGGAAGACCCTGTGTGCTTAAAACGTAAATTTAGACAAATGTGCAACCCTGAGCAGCTAAGTGCTCTGCATTGTGTGGAATGCTCCACATTTAACATCGACTTAGTCCACTGTTCCGCTGTTCCGCATTGAACAGTGCTGACTCCACTTCACAATTTTTGATTGGTTTGTATAATGCAATTACAGCCAATCAGCATTGTGGTATACGAGTCAATCAAAAATACCATAAAAACAAGCCATCTAATCTAGCAACTTCATTTTCCAGAACATGCAAACCATGAATCAACCAATAAGGATGTCACAAAGTGACTCCTTCCACAGTTATTGGGACTGGAATGATGTTGTATCATTTCTGTTTACTGAAGTTTATGTTGAGGGTTTAGGGGGTGTGGAGTGCCTTGCAAAAGAACCTTGGTGGGCTGTAAGCCAAGAGTGGCTTGGCTGGGATGTTTTGTTCTTTAGTGGATATCGCTGGTATTATTAAAACAGCACATTTCTCTCAAGATCTTACAGTTGCCTTATGCTTATAAGCTGACAGATGGACTTTATCCCAATCAGCACAGTTAAAAGTCTTGCTTACCTTTAATCGACCATCAGACAAGATGCGGGGCAAAGGGTATGATCTGAACTTTGGGCTGTTGCACTCTAGTTGTAAGCACTGATGAGACAGTAATAAAAAGTAGTAAGTAATGCTACCCTTGCTTAGAGCCATGCATTTCAGAAGGCTCACATTGTTTTCCTGCTGTTGAAAGTGGCCACTAGTTTTTGTTTATTAATTGTACAGTTTTTGTGCTGGTTTTGTAGATTATTTCTTTCAGTTTCATTTCTTGGGAATGTGACCCTTCCAGTTTTGATACTGTCTAGAAGATATCTATCAGGGGTCTGTTCTTTCTTCTGGCAAGTCATGCTGGCTCTCATTTTAGGCAGATACTGCCCTGTCTTGTTATGTTAAGTGTGTTGATTATTGGGTTTTTTATGCTGTACTCTGGTTAGGCACATTGCATTTTGAATAATGTGATTTGTTTTCTTTACCTTGTGTTTTGGTTTGTCAGATTGTTCTTTCAGAAAATGTATATTAATTCACACTCTCTTATTCTGTCAATGGCTCAAGGTAACAGAAGAAATATTTTGAGTGTTCCTTATTAATTCTGGATTCACCTGTGAATCTGCTCAGATTTATTAAGGCTACATGAAAATGGTACATTTTCACGCAGTGCAAAAAAAATGGCATTCCACATTTTGATTGTTTGTCACACTTGCTAGGATCTGTGTTCCACATTGGCCTGTTTAGAGGTTGAGACCTATGGCGTAACCCTCAAAGGAATATTACAATGGAAAGGCACATTTTATACAAGAAATCAAAAGCCTGGTGAAACTATAGCAGCATACATTACTGACATTTTAATTGTTTGTCACACTTGCTAGGATCTGTGTTCTACATTGGCCTCTTTAGAGGTTGAGACCTATGGCGTAACCCTCAAAGGAATATTACAATGGAAAGACACGTTTTACACAAGAAATCAAAAGCCTGGTGAAACTATAGTAGCATACATTACTGACTTGAGAAATAAGGCAAAAGTATGCAGATTTGGTAACTTGAGAGATGAGTTGATAAAGGACAGACTTGTGTGTTGTGTTAATAATGATGCAGTGAGAAAAGATTTTGCTTCAAGGCCGTAATTTAACATTGAGCAAAGCCAGAGAGATTTGTCAAATATATGAGCTTACAGAGAAGCACATAAATATGTTTACAAATGAGAGAAGCATGCATATGGTGACTACCACTGGGAATGTTGATAGTACACAACATAAAGTTAAGATAAGAAAGAGATATAAGCCAAAGAACCTGGCAGTACCCAATTTTAACTATAAACAGAATGGGGCCACAGCACCTAATCTAATTGCTGGTTGTTGTAATTGTAAAAACACTACTGGGGAGTTTGTTTGCCTGCAGTACATGTGGAGGGAACATTCCATACTGGCCGTGCTGTTGCTGGGTTCTTGGGAGCTATAACTTTAGATTTTTTGCTCTTGTCACATTGTTCTTTCAGAAAATGTATATTAATTTACACTCTCTTATTCTGTCAATGACTTGACGTAACAGAAGGAATATTTTAAGTGTTCCTTATTAATTCTGGATTTGCCGTGAATCTACTCAGATTTGTCAAGGCTACATGGAAATTACTAGAAAGGCTCACCCAGACTCTGCTACACGTTGATGTGATGGAAAGGTTACTTTGCTTTTTATTTGTTGTATTTTCTATTACTTTATTGCCTTTTTCTATTTTGAATACTGTGATTTGTTTTCTTTACCTTGTGTTTTACTTGTATTCTGCTTTTAACTGCATATTAAAACTTGAAAAGAGACCACAGCTCTGTCTTTTGACAGTCAGGCAGAAATTAGAACAAGTCAATTAAAGACACACACATAAGATAGAAGAGGTCAGTTAAGGTTAATCATCTGTGAACTGAGGGGGTGGAGCTAGGAACTAAACCTTCTATTTAAGGGGTAAAATAAAACATTTCAGAGCTTTACTAGAAAGGCTCAGTCAGACTCTGCTACACTTTGCTATGAGGGAAAGGTTAGTTTGCTTTTTATTTGTTGTATTTTCTATTACAATATTGCCTTTTTCTATTTTAAATACTGTGATTTGTTTTATTTACCTTGTGTTTTACTTGTATTCTTCTTTTAACTGCATATTAAAACTTGAAAAGAGATCACAGCTCTGTCTCTTGTGAGTCAGACACAAATTAGAATAGGTCAATTAAAGAATCACACATAAGATAGAAGAGGTCAGTTAAGGTTAACCATCTGTGAACTGAGTGGGTGGAGCTAAGAACTAAACCTTCTATTTAAAGGGTAAAAGAAAACATTTCAGAGCTTTACTAGAAAGGCTCAGCCAGACTCTGCTACACTTTGCTGTGAGGGAAAGGTTAGTTTGCTTTTTATTTGTTGTAGTTTCTATTTTGAATATGTATTCTGCTTTTAACTGCATATTAAAACTTGAAAAGAGACCACAGCTCTGTCTGTTGTGAGTCAGGCAGAAATAATTTTTCCCACCCTGCCACCCAGTTACTGTTGTGTTCTTAAACATCACTCTCTTTCTAGTTGCCTGTCCCTTATGTTAAATTGACCATATATCTCATTTCCTCTCTGCTTTTACTGGCTTATGTAAGCACAAAATTATCATTTTGTGAAATCACTCCCCTTCAACTATTTAAATTTGTTGGCCATCCTACTGTATTCCATAGTACCAGAATACAAAAGTGACCACCCCCTTTCAATCTATCTTGCTGTTTTAAAAATAGTGACTCTCCACTAAGAGTTAATTTTAGACAGGTAAAACTTAAGTTACCTACTTTCACATCTTTATAGGTGACAGCTTGGAATCGGTGCTTATATTCTGATCCTGGTGAGAGTAGGAGCAGAGTGCATTGATTCCTGACTCTTTCTGGTTGGAGTCCCTGTGACTAGCACTTGCTCAAAAACCTGCTGGAAAGCACTAGGAAGCCTTAAACTGATACAAGCACTCAACTCTCCTTGTTAATAAGAGAAATTAATCATAGGCACTAAACAACCTACAGTTGGAAAGTACCTTGCCAAAGTAAGGGAAAAAAACACCTAACCAGGAATGTCCAAGGGTCATCTTCCAGTGATTTCTCCTGTTCATCTGGTGAATCTGGGCATACTGGGGTAATGCAGCAATTGCCTCATGTACACAGACAACCCTCTCCTCCTACCACCCAAAAACTACAACCTGTGAGGGATGCACTTACATAGCCAAACTGGAAGCAAAGCTCTCTCCAGCCAAGATTGTGCTAGACAATCAAGAGGAGAAGGTTAACACCCACACTACACCTCAAGCAACACATAGCCCTTCAAAACTGTTAAATAAAATTCAGAATTCAAAAAATTCAATACACAGGAGGTTCAGATTCAAAGGTTTACTAGTGTACACCAGGAGGCAAAAAACCATACAAGTACAGAATTTTGTCTGACATGAGACAGGAAGCACACAAGTTTATATAGGTTTAACATTCAAGTTGTTCCCACCTTACTGACGTTACAAGTCACAGGGCATTTACATCACTTTAGCTTACAGGCCTTCATTCATGCAACAGCTGTAGTTGTATATTTTTCAAAAACTTCCTTTTGATAATACTACAACCTTGCTGTTTCATCCGGTCAGGCACAATGTCTTTCTGTAAAGTTACTTCTTAAAGGTCTTATATCAGTTTGAATACAATAACAGATTCAGTCTTTAACATACATCTTTGTTCACTGTTTCACTTTCCCACCAGCTGTGTGTTTATCTCACAAGGACAAGTTACTTCATCAGGAAGAGCAGAAGATTTCATTATTTACAAGGACAAGTTATCTCATCAGGAAGGAGCAGAAGATTTACACATTTAATTTCCTGACCCAGCAGATAATCACTTATGAAAAGCATAAACATTAAGCTTGCTGAGCTGGCAGCTGCCAGGGTCAGGGGTCAAAGCACACTGCAGTTTCAGAAGCTACTTGCATTTACACATGAATTTATCCCTTCTGTTATATGATTAATAGAATAAAATGCATTATAAACTACCTTGCTTTTAAACTAGCATTTCACATATATTTAAATACATATTTTTCTAACATTTCCCCCCATTAATACTTTTTATTCTATTTTTTGAAGTATACATAGTGTTATTTCATCTCCTAACCTTTTCCACTTAGGATTTTCAGCTAGGTGAGTCATTTAATTTATACTTCAGAAAAGATGTTGTCTGAGATCAATTTTTCAATCTCAATATCTTGATACATGGTTTCAGTAACAGATACATCAATAAAATCTTTGATTAATCTTTTCATGCAGGGAATTCCACAGCAAACACATGCCCCTATTAGGAGTATACCCACACAAATGGCAATCAGAATATTCATTAGGATGGAACCCCACCCCCCAAATAGATTCTGGAAAAGGTCCGTCAGTGGGTTTGGGCCTGGTTCAGTCATGGCTGATACTTGCTGAATTACCTCTAGGTGATTATTTATCTCATGACGATTATCAGGAATATATGCACAGCATTCTTCTTTGATAAGCGCGCACGTACCACCTCTCGCCACTAGGGTGAAGTCAAGAGCCATTCGGTTTTGTAGCACTACAGTTCGCATTGCATTCAGTTCATCAGTCACTAATTCAAGGGCAGAAAAAGTTGCGTTGCTCATTACTTCAAGAAGTTTTGACAGTTTTCTCAACTCCCAGATCGATTTGGCTGCTCCATATGCTGGGAGTATCCCTGCCCAAGATATAACACTGTCACTCAAGTCCATATGAGTTAATTTGTCTTTATCCTTCATGGAATTATGGTCTTTCCAGCCAGCTTCGATCTTTCCGACTGGATTTACAGGTTTCTCGACTGGACCTTCAGGTTTTCGGGCTACATCTCTCACGTTTCATATCTTACCCAAAGGCAATTCTGCAGTATGTCTTATTGCTGGAACCAGATAACCCAAAAAACAACTTCCGGACCAATCTTCAGGTAACCATTTATTTGCCTTTTTCCCACAAATAAAATAACAGTTTTCTACTTTAGTACTAATACGCATTAGCCCTGCATGAAACATTTTCTGATCTATTATTGACAATTGTTTAAACAAAACAGGGTTTTGTCGTACTTCATTCAATGTTGTTTTCATTGTGCTCAAATATGAATCATAGTTAGTATTGCAAACAGTACCTCCACTTTTAACTTTAATGTAACACTTGTAGGATATCGTTATATTACAATTACTCCATCCTACTTGGAGGGTATCGTTTTTATAAAAGCACACAATTCCCTTTTGTGTAACAGGTAAAAATAATGCTATTTTGTCTTGTGACCTTACAGTTCCAGTGTCAAAAAGCAAATTTTCCCAAGTCTCATTTATCCCCAAAGGGATAGCGGACATTAACAGTCCTCCATATGCTGTAGGTATGGCGGTACAAACCCAGCAATTTGAAATGTTCATAGTCTCTGCATATACACGTTTCATGGCCAGGTATGCGTTAAAATTTGGATGCCAGTCTATAGACGTTTCATCACGCCTTCCCACTTTCACTTGTGTGGTTGTGTGTAGGATAAACCACAGCAAGAGGAAAATTGTCACAATTACAGTTAATAAATGTACACACAACAAAATAATTATGCAACATCTCTGGGGTTGATCTAAACTTCTATTTGCTTTGTTTTTGGCCATCTCGGTCTGGTTGTGTATCAGTCACAAAGTTTTTATCAAGTTGAAAGTTCTTTACCGGTTTACAATGCGTTAAATGAACCCAGGATGTCCTCTCGGCCACTCTAACTGCAGTAGGCGTTGCCAACAAAACCTGGTATGGACCTTCCCACTTTGGACTCGCCCAGTTTTTCCTTTTCGTCACTTTCAGCCACACCCAACTTCCAGGGCCCATGACTGTTTCCACTGGTCTGGTCTGTTCCTTATCTGAAAGACAGTTAAACTGCAAAACAGACTTATTCCTTAACAATTTCTTCATATATTCTGCTAATGAACTGTCAGCCTCTTGTTCTGCAGGCATGAGAGCTTTCCACTGAGGCACATAGTATGCTCTCCCAAAAACCATTTCAAAGGGAGTCAGACCCTTTACATTTGGAACCGTTCTCATACTCAGCAGTGCCAAAGGCAGACAGTGTATCCAGTTCTTTTGGGTCTCCTCAACTAACTTCCTTAACTTGTTCTTAAGGGTACCGTTGTACCTTTCCACCAGTTCTGCTGACTGTGGGTGGTAAGCACTATGGTTCTTCAAGGAGATACCAAAAAATCTCCCAAGCTGGTGAATCATCTGATTCACAAAATGTGTGCCATTGTCACTATAAATCCTCTCTGGAATGCCAAATCTAGGGATTACTTCTTTTATCAAGGCTTTTGCTACTGTTGCTGCATCCGGGTTTTTGGTTGGAAAAGCTTCTACCCATTTAGAAAACATGTCTATAATAACTAAACAAAACTTTTTCCCTTCACATTTATTCAATTCTATGAAATCCATACAAATAGTATGGAACGGGTATGGTGGTATAGGAAAACTTCCTTGCTTGGTTTTAAATGCTCCTTGTGCATGATGCTTGTTACAAGTGTGACAAGCTGCACAAAATTTTTTTGTGTAATTTGTGTATCAGTATGTTTGGAATATTCGATTTACTAACTGTACCATCCCCCCTGTTGAGACATGGCTCTGCCCATGGCTCAACAAAGCTGCATACCTAAATAAATTAGACGGCAATATCGGTTTTCTTTCTTTGGAAATGTACAGTCCATTCTCAAGATTTGCACCTTGTTTTACCCATTTTTGTTTTTCTGCTTTTGTAGTAAGCATCTGCATTGTTTTTAACATGTCTAAATCTAAAACCTCAGAGGGTTGTAATTCCTCATTTAAAAGTAAAGTTTCTGAGTCTGAGGCTGCTTGCTTTGCAGCTGCATCAGCTCGTGCATTGCCTTTTGAAATCTTATCTTGTTGTTTTGTATGAGCTACACATTTACAAATAGCTACTTTGGTAGGTAACTGAATAGATTCTAATAACTCCAAAATAAATTGCGCATGATTAATAGGTTTTCCACTGGATGTTATCATTCCTCTATTTTTCCATTGTTGTGCAAATACATGTACTGTAGAAAAAGCATACTGACTGTCAGTATATATGTTTACACACTTGTTTTTTGCTAAAGTACATGCTCTCGTCAAAGCTATCAACTCTGCTGCTTGTGCAGATAAGTTGTGTGGTAAGGATTGAGCTTCTAAAATTTCAGTGTCTGTAACTACTGCATACCCTACCAGATTCTTCCCTGTAGGACCCCTTCTGCATGAGCCGTCCACGTAATATGTCACCTCGGCATTATCCAAGGGCATATCTGTAAGATCTTGTCTAGGTAAAGCTAACTGTTCAATTTCCTGCAGGCAGCTGTGTGGTGTGCCCTCCACAGGAGTTGGAAGTAATGTTGATGGATTCAATGTCATACATCGTTCAATTGTCATATGAGGTTGGCTCAGCAGTATAGTCATACATGAAAGATGTCTAGCAGGAGAAAGGTATGCCACTTTCTCTTGTAGTAAAATTATTGCAACTGCATGAGTCACTCTCAATGTGAGAGGCTGGAATAACACCACTGAGGCCGAAGCCTGTACTGCCATTGTGGCTGCAACTACTGCTTGTACACAGTGAGGCAAAGATTGCACCACTGGGTCTAACTGTGATTAATAGTAGGCTATGGGGCGTTGCTTGTCCCCATGTTGTTGTGTCAATACTGACGTCATATATCCTTGCTTACAATCTACGGTCTGAAAGAACCGTTTGTGATAATTTGGAAGTCCTAAAACTAATGAAGAAGCTATCAACTGCTTCAACCTGCAGAAAGCCGTTTCTGCTTCAGTTGTCCATTGTAAAATATCTTGTGCTGCCATTGGTGACTTATATATCAAATCAGTCAGTGGAGCAGATTCCAAAGCATAATCTGGTATCCAGCTCCGACAAAAATTAGTTGTACCTAAGAAAGACATAATTTCTTTCTTGGTTGTTGGTTTGGGTGCTTGCAAAATCGCTGTTTTTCTTTCCTCATCTAGTATTCTACCGTCATTGGATATTACATACCCTAGGAATCTAACTTGTTTTCTCCAAAGTTGTAACTTACTTTTGTTTACTTTGTGTCCTTGTGTTGCTAAAAATTTCAATAATGCTACTGTATCCTCCCTGCACTGTTGCTGGGTGGGGGCTGCTAGCAAGATGTCATCTACATAAAGTAGAATTTGACTTCATCCCGGTGGGGTAAACCCTGCCAGGTTGCTAGCCATTTCTTGTGCAAATATTGTTGGGCTCTCACAATATCCCTGGGGTAGTCGAGTATACGTATACCTCTTACCCTGAAATGTAAATGCAAACCAATATTGACTATCAGGATGTATAGGTATTGAAAAGAAAGCATTGCTAATATCTACCACAGAGAAATACTTCTGTTGTGGTTCTAAATCGTTTAACAAGGTATGTGGGTCTGGCACCGTAGGTGCTCTGGGTATTACTGCATTATTTACAGCTTGTAAATCTTGTACCATCCGCCATTCCCCGTTTGCTTTTTTAACAGGAAATAGGGGTGTATTACATGGTGAATCAGGAGATTCTACCAGTACTCCTTCTTTGAGTAATGCTGCTATTATAGGCTTAATTCCTATTTCTGCAGCCTTTCTCAAAGGGTATTGTCTTCTCTGTGGTCTGAAAGCAGACTTTGGGGTTATTGTAACTGGTCCTGCTGTTCGAATAAGTCCTACATCTGACTTGCCTGTTGACCAGAGAGTTGTTGGAATTTCACATAAGGTCTTTTCTTCTTCTTATAATAAAAATGCTAATCAGCTGCCTCGCTAGATTGCAAGTGTACAGCTGGATGTGTCTGTGTCAACCAATTCAGTTTTTGTTTTTGTATCCCTTGTTCTGATAGTTCTAAATCAGTCTGTTTCTCCCATCTTGTCACTTTTTCTCCTAAATCTGCCCATTTAACACTTTTGTTCTTTGTCAAGCTGACATGTGGCAACCGATTCGATTTATACAATGCAAGGAATTCTTGAGGTAATGAACAGCTAACTACACTGTTCCCCTCAGTATCCCAGTACAAAGTACGCAAAACCAATCTAGTTGCACGATTTCTAAACAGTTCTTGCTCATACTCTCTATCAGGTCCTGGTGTAGTACAGTAGTATAGAGTACAGTGTAACAAATGCTGTCGATCAGTGTCAAGGGAGGGGGCTTTACTGATGGCTACGTTCATCAGCTCCTCGGTCACTGCCCCTGGACCAGTTGTGACTAGGTCCTGGCTGTACCAATAAAAGGTTTCACCCTCCGATCGCACTACAAAGGTATCCATTTGTCTCTGTGCCTCCATACCTTGTACAGTTGGAACTACTGCTATGCCAAATATCTGCATAAGGTCCCTGCCCAATAGGTTTACTGGACACTTTGCAGAAACAACTAATTTACTTCTCTGGGTCATACCTGAAACAGGGTCAGTTATTGCTATATCATGGGAAAGTGGTTCCCTGTATAGCTGTCCATTTGCGGCTTTTACTAGTATATAATCAGGTGATTCGGAATGTTCTGGTAACTTGGAGGGGTGTATCAAAGTCTGTGATGCTCCTGAGTCACACAGGAATTTGACTTCCCTTCCCTCCATCAGAAGTGTAACTTCTGGTTTTGTATCTGCCAAGTAGAGCTCTAAGCTCAATAATGCTAAGTCCAAAATTTCACTTTCTTAATCCTCCATATCTATTTGCACTTCCTCTACTCCTTCTATCACATTTACATTTGCTTTTTGTTTCTTACCTTTTCCTGATGATTTCTGACTTTCACTTGACGTATCCTCACTATCATATAGTCAGTCCTCATCTCCTTTATCTTCTGTAATTACCTTTTTGTTTTGCCTACAATCCCTTGCTAGATGCCCTTTTTTCCCGCACTTGAAGCATTCACCTTTCTTTTTCCTCTCTTCAAAACCTTCTGATCGTTTATCAGACTGTTTGTTTCCCTGGGCATTCTTCTTGCCCTTTTACCTGACTGTAATACAAATACTTCAGCTCCATCTTCAGCAGTGAAGACTTGTGCCTTCTTTTTCTTTTTACTATTAAAATGTCTCTCAGCATGTCTAGCGTATTCGAGTAAGGCTTGTAGCCTCCCTTTTCGATGATCTATCATATGCTTCGTAATGAAGCTACTAATAGGTGCAATGCAACCTTTCAAAATGCATTTTTTAATTGTTGTTCATACGGGGAATCATTCGTTTGGTTCTCAGGAACCGACATACCGCTATGATTATTAAAACATTCTAATAATCTAGCATAATATCCATCTATTGTCTCATTTTCCTGTTGTATGCATTGATTAATGCAAGTCCAGTCTGCTCTGGGTTTCCATTTCTCAGAGATTCGGTCTGTCAGACCTTTTACTCTGTTGTCTAACTCTGCGTCACTATGTGGGAGTGGTCTGAGCTCTGCATTACGAGGATTCCAGGTGCCACAAATCATGTGCTAATCTGGACCTATAATTTGTCTTACTACTTTTTCTACTTCTTCCCCATTCAAGTGGTAACTTAACCTCATGCCTTGTAAATCTTCTAAAAATTTCGTAAAATTAACTTTCGGATGGGGGATTCCCTCAGTAGCCTTCCAGATGTCTTCCAGTGTCCATGGTCTATATATTAAGAGTGTTGGATCCTGCCCTTCCTGTCCTGCTTGAGGATTTGGAACTTCTATAAGTGGGCATATTTCTTCCTCACTCTTATCCTGTAGATTTCTCTCTATTTGGTATGATTCTGTGTCCCTATGTGTTTTACGTGTTCGGGACCTAGTCTCAATAGGATCTCTAACAAATAGTTGTGGTTTCGCTGAAACTTCAGGATAACGCAGAGGCGGACCAGCCTGTCCACTCGCTTCATATCCTGAAAAGGGTAAGGGAGGGGGTAAGGGAGGAGGAGGGGGAGCTGTCGCTATTACCAAGTTTTTATCCTCTTTGTCTAAAAATAATGTTTTTGAATTTTTAAGCTTCTGTTCTCTACGATTTGCTTCCTCAATCCACCTGTGTGCTTGAGGAATGCCTAGGTGGCGTTGCTTTTTTGCCTGACCTCCTGCATTAGATTTAAGCTGTTTAAGGAGTTTAACTAGTGAAGGTTTATCTAGTTTACCATCAAATTCATACTTATTAACCCATTTCGTATAATACCTAACGTTATCAGAACGCTGTAATTGCATGTATTTTGCGTCTTTGGTTAGGGGCGGATCTCGCGAGGGTTTAGTGCACTGATTACCTATGTCAAAGAAAATGTTACATAACCCTTTTTTTTATCACGTGATATCAATTTCTTAGTTCCTGTTTACAGTTTATCTAGAATAACTGTCTACCTTATTCTGTTACCCTGATCTATGACCAAATATACAGTACTTCCTTTTGTCCCTGATCTGCAAAACAAATCTTGACAACAATATACTGTAACCTAGTCCCTGATCTAAAACAGAAAAAAGGCAAATTCTTCCTACCTGAGCCTCCTGGTTTTGAAAAACATTCAAATTCCGCTCTTCAGCCACAGATCAGAAAGTGGCCAGCCTCTTTACACACGACAATTCAGTCGGAGGTCTTTTCACTCAAGAAGAACCATTTCAGTAACTTCTCCTGCGCAGTATTCGACCACTGATACGCTCTGATCTGCAGCTTACCAAGGGAATTCCGTCTCGAAAGGACCAAACTGTTAAATAAAATTCAGAATTCAAAAAATTCAATACACAGGAGGTTCAGATTCAAAGGTTTACTAGTGTACACCAGGAGGCAAAAAACCATACAAGTACAGAATTTTGTCTGACATGAGACAGGAAGCACACAAGTTTATATAGGTTTAACATTCAAGTTGTTCCCACCTTACTGACGTTACAAGTCACAGGCCATTTACATCACTTTAGCTTACAGGCCTTTATTCATGCAACAGCTGTAGTTGTATATTTTTCAAAAACTTCCTTTTGATAATAATACAACCTTGCTGTTTCATCCGGTCAGGCACAATGTCTTTCTGTAAAGTTACTTCTTAAAGGTCTCATATCAGTTCGAATACAATAGCAGATTCAGTCTTTAACATACATCTTTGTTCACTGTTTCACTTTCCCACCAGCTGTGTGTTTATCTCACAAGGACAAGTTACTTCATCAGGAAGAGCAGAAGATTTCATTATTTACAAGGACAAGTTATCTCATCAGGAAGGAGCAGAAGATTTACACATTTAATTTCCTGACCCAGCAGATAATCACTTATGAAAAGCATAAACATTAAGCTTGCTGAGCTGGCAGCTGCCAGGGTCAGGGGTCAAAGCACACTGCAGTTTCAGAAGCTGCTTGCATTTACACATGAATTTATCCCTTCTGTTATATGATTAATAGAATAAAATGCATTATAAACTACCTTGCTTTTAAACTAGTATTTCACATATATTTAAATACATATTTTTCTAACAAAAACCCTCACCACCAACACCCACATATAGCAAGACTAAACACACATATGTGGAGGCCCTTAACATTAACCTGCCCAAACAACAAGGACCTCCGAAGCTGAAAGGCAAACACCAATCACAACCAATGTATCACATAGCTCACAACATCAGTGTGCCACCCAACAACAGCCCCTAAGGCAAGACAACATACCCAACACTTTAGTCATAGGTGACTCTATAGTCAGGCACACTGATGTCCCACTCACCAGGCTGAACAAGGAGAAAATTATAGTCAGCTGCCTGTCTGGTGCCAGGATCCACCACATAACACATGCACTCAAGTCACTCCACAACAACTACAAATACAACTCTGTCATTGTCCATGTTGGAGTGAATGACTTGAGACATACCTCCCTGCACTACATGAAAAGAGACATGGAAGAGCTCTCAGATCATGTGACCCAGGCAGGTATGATCCTAGCCCTGAGTAGCATCCTTCCTTCGCTAGAATGATACCACAGTATAAGGACAAAATGATTGACTTCAACAATTGGCTAAGCTTCTGGTGTCATTCAAAGGGGATCCAGTATCTGTCTGCCTGGGATGACATGATCAACAAACCATGATGCTTTGCCAGAGATGGTCTGCACCTGTCACCCCTGGGATTCAGGTTGCTGGCTTAGTCTCTTGCCACCCCTATAGTGCCGTTTTTTAGGCAAGGCTCAAATGACAAAACCACCACCGTAACAGGTACAAGTATGCAAATCTGAAGGTAATGCTAATCAATGCTAGAAGTCTAAACCTCAAAATGCACTCTCTCAAGGCACTCCTAAAAATGGAGAACATTGATATCTGTGCAGTAACTGAGACCTGGTTCAAGGCTGCAGAGAGCACTCCTGCAATACCAGGCTACAACTCTTACCATACTTTTCTACCAGCAAACCAGGACCGAAACACTAAAAGTGGAGGAGTGTCTATATTCACCAAGGATATTCACACCTCCAGGCTAGTTGCCCAACACAATGCATCCGAAATTCTCCAGGTGCAACTAACACTAGGTAAGACTGCAATCCAAATTGTAGCTTGCTACAGATCCCCCATCATGCCCCAAGATTCTCACTACACCTTTCTAAACATATGGAAAAATATTAAGATACAACCAAACACCCTAATATTGGGTGATTTCAACTACCCTGCCATTAACTGGGAAAACTACTCATGTGCCAACACCTTTGCCCAATGGTTCTTGGAATTCATAAATTCCAATGCCCTGGATCAACTAATTCATAGTCCCACCAGGGGCTCTAATACCCTGGACCTGGTCATTACCAACATGGGAAACCGATGCTCCACACCAGTGGTCAGCCCCATGTTGGTTATGTCCGACCATAAGCTAATCACCTTTGACATCCACATCCCACCCCCACCCCCCAGTATGGAAACATCCGTAAAAAACTTCTCCAAGGCCAACTTCATGCTACTCAAGTCAGAAGTGACAAATTTAATGACACCTATGCAGATAGGAACTGCAAGTTCGACTGCCAAATCCTACACTAAAGTACTGTACGAGCACATCCACTCGTGCATGAATCGTGCTATCCTAAATAGAACCAAGATGCTCTCCTCCAAAAAAGGAAGTGAGTCTGGTGGTCCCCTGTCACAAACAAACTATACAACAGAAGGAAGAAACTGTTGCAGAAAAGAGGAAAATCCCAGGATGCAAAAAAACTCCATTACCAGCCTCAGTAAGAAGCCAAGATCCCTCATAAAATCCTCCAAAGCTAGTTATGAAAATAAAATTGCCAAAGATTCCAAAGACAGCCACAAGGATTTCTATAGCTATGTCAAGAATCTAAATGGCAATGCTCATAGGTTCATAGGTTCATAGGTAAGTATTAGGCTATCTGCCCAAGGGCATTTATAAGCCTAGCCAGAGTGTGTTGGCTTTCGCCACCCTCTTAGATTAGTTATCTGTGCCTCTGATCAGCAGAGCCATCAGTTCCCTGTGACTCTGTCCAGCAGAGCTACTGCGGTGATCCCTGGGGTAAATTTTCTGTTTCCCATCCACCCGTCAAGGTTTCTCTTGAAGATTGCTAGTGACGGGCTGTGCCTGATGTATATTGGAATCTTGTTCCAAAGCATGGAGACTCTCTGGGTTAGGAATCGATCCCTCCAGCGCATCCTATTTATTGTTGTGGTAAGGTTTATATCCCTAGAGTGTGTGGCTCTCTGGGATTTGGTTTTTTTAGGTGGAGCATATCCATGAATTCTGGGTTGGCCATGGCCTTGTATGTCAAGCAGAGATCACCTCTGAGTAGGCGATATTCAACCGAGTACAGCTGGAGTTTCTTTAGTCGGGCTGCAGAGGTCATCTGTTTGAGGCCAGTAATCCTCTTGGTGAGGTACTTTTGTGGTCTTTCCAGCTGTTGCAGGTGTCTTGTAAGGTAAATCCCAAATGAGGTGTTGTATTCTATAATACAGGGGTGTCCAACCTTTTCAGTTGCAAGGGCCGCATTGAGTCAACAAAAATGGTCTGGGGGCAAACGGCAGGTGAGGACCAAAAAAAAAATAAAAATAAAAATAAAAATAAAAAAAGGTCTCACATTAACTGAAGAGCAAAAAAAAAAAAAAAAACACAGGTTTATGCAGACTAATGTGGCTGTATTGTAGGTTAATTTGAACAATAAATAAATTAATAAATATAAATAAATTAATATCTCATTCTAATTATTTAAGATTTTTATAACATTTTGTATTGCTGATGGAAAAAAGTGTATGTTCTCATATTAGTAAGACTCATTTATCATTAAATGTAATAGATGGGTAGTCCAGCAACACAGACGTTAGCTCCACTGAGATAATATTACTGGTTTGTTTCCTGGATTAGGTAAATTTTGTGAGGTGTCTGCATGTTCTCCCCATGTCTCTCAGGTTTCTTCCACATCTCTGAAATATGTGATATGATGATAGATTATTACACAGACAGCATCATGGTGTTATATTTGGATATGCCACTCCACAAATTACAAGAAAAGCTGCAAGACTTTTCCTACTAGAGAAGTGACTTTCTGGCATGATGTTTTTAAACTGTAAAAGATTAACTACTATGATGTGTGACAAACCAGAAACTTAAATCTAAACCCACATTAGAAATCATTGCCACTCAAAGCAACACACTGCCTAAAAAAGTCACTGAACAAAGGTACGTAGGTATAACATTTGACTCACAACTCATCTTTACTGCACACATGCGAACTTCACAAAAGTAGCACTCAATCAACTTTGGTTCAAATAAATACTCTCACCTACTCCCAAGAAAATCTAGGAAAGCTCTGGCATTACAAATGATAATGCCAAAATAAAATACTTTCTACCATTATTTGTTGTAAATCTGCACAGAACACTCACATTCTACAAGTGACCGGCACTGCAAATAAGATCTGTTGAGTCCTAATGCTGGGTGAGCCATGAGAATATCACTCTATCTCTGTAGAAAAAAAATCCAGTTGGCTACCAGTAATTTCTATGGCCATTGTCATATTTGACTGACACTCAAACTAATTCACTACTCATACTGCCGACAACTAGTACATACACCACTGATCAAACAGGCAAATAATTCTCATTAAACTGTGAACCACTGTGTTGCTCATAGATATGCTTGTGGCATGAATGTGTGTGTATACGTGTGTGTGTGTGTGTGTGTGTGTGTGTGTGTGTGTGTGTGTGTGTGTGTGTGTGTGTGTGTGTACTCATCATGTGATAGTCTGGCATCTACACTTCTACAGGAATGTATCTCTAAGAAAATTATGCACTCAAGATTGGTTCTTGCTTCCGTTTTACACTGAAAAGGATAAAAATGGTATTAAGAGTGCAAAAAATAAGTTATTGTATATTAGATTACATTCCAGCCATAAAAAGGTAGCAAACAATGCTTCATATATACCAGTACTGAAGACTCCTATGCTGAAATATTTTAGATATGCAAATCAGTTTGTCACTTCTTCATGAACTTAATTTCTCTTAATAAAACAGTAGTTGATTGAATTGAATTCTACCATGGAGTGATTTTTTTGCTACTTTTATGATATTTTCAGTGGTGACACCGTGACACAAGAGCACTGATTAAGTAAGTGACTTGCTTAGAATCTGACATAGGCAAATGAAGACTGAAGAATTTAAACTGTAAACTACAAGCTGCAAATGATTCTGTACACAGGCTAACTTTGTTTTTTTTCACTCTGAATTAACTTTCCCACTCATGAATTATTGCATACCAAGTGATACAGAATATTAGAAGAATGAAAGTTCTACTGTTTGAGAAAGAATTTTGTTATTAACTCAAAAATGTTACCCAGGGGCCAGGAAATGTTAAAAATGCAAACACGGCTTTTTGAGAGGCAAAGTGTGTTAAAGGTATCATGAAGTTGTACTCTGGAACTGAGTTGACTTTAAATTCATAATACTGTCTACTATTGATTTTTAGCATTTATTTTAACAGTCTGTCTCGTACTTTATCTCATTTGTTTCATGTGTATTTTCAGGTTTCACTGAATCATGTTTTTTCATTTCCATAGTATCAGCAAACAGTTCACTTTCATATGTCTGCTCAACAATTCCCAAGTTCTTTTGAGCCTCTTATTTTTACTTTTACATGTTTTTGCAAAATGTCCTGTCTGCATGAATTTGGAAGACCTGATTAGACAACTCTTCCTCTCAAGCTTATAGCCTCACCTACTAGAGGTGACTTGAATTTCAATTGCAAATTCTTTACTCCCTGTTCTGTTTTTAAGTACATACTGAATGCATTTTGAACACAGGCTTTATTTTTCACACCTGACTTTTGTTTGACTCATTGTGTACTACATGCATCGTTTTTCTCAGTTAATTATTTTAACTATGCTAGCAATTTCACTTTGTCTGCTTATACTTATAACTTTTGATAAGATAATCTTTTTTCTTAAAAATGCAACATAAACTAGCCTATTTTTAGTTAGTTGTACAACTCACTAAATTCATTCTTTGGCATTTTCCTTCAGGTCAGTAACATAAACATCAGAATAATTCAAAGAGCATAAAATCACTGCCATACATGTGTATGCAACTGGCTCCATCAAATAGTATACAGGCACTTTAAAAAAACACAACTATAATTGTTTCATTCTCTTTGCCAATAGCTACTTTCATTTTAACTAATTTTCCTTACCTAGCTAGTTCTAAGGGAGCAAAATACTTAACTTACCTTTGTTGTAGTGTAGTCGGTGTGTACACAACGAAATAAACTAAAAAATAATAAATCCTCTCTCTACGATATGATCTCACTCCTTTCTGCAGCTTTTCTTTACCAGTAATGTAAAAATCGCCCGAACGGTGTTTTCGCGCATGCGCATACCAGCAGAAAGACGCTGGTATGAAAAAAACGTAAAAAAAGAAAGTTGGCGCATGCGCAGAAGAGCAAAACTACGCGGACGTGTAAACACATGGAAAAAAAGTGAAATTAAATTTAAATTTAAATTTAAGGGTTGCGGGCCGCATGGAAGAGCTCTGAGGGCCGCATGCGGCCCGCGGGCCGTGGGTTGGACACTCCTGCTATAATAGATCTAATAAGTGATGGGTAGAGAGGCACAATAACATCCTTTGTTCTAGATGCGAACCTTTTTGAGATTAGGTGGGCCACGTAGAAGGATTTTTAACCACCTTGGCAATATGATTATCAAAGGAGAGATTGCTATCTTCTTGGGTTCTCAGATCTGCTCTGAGCTACAACAGAATGGCATTAAATATACTGAGCTCAAGGACATTGCCAATATCCTGGCAGATTGATTCAGTGCCAACTTCACCCCTCTCTCACCCCCCAAAGGGCCCATCTCAGTACCGAAAGTTTGCCAAATTCCGGTAATCATGGCCACACAGGTAAAAAATGCACTATCCAAAGCATACAATACAGCATCCATGGGACCACATGACATCCCAGGCTGTGTACTACATAAACTACAAAATGAACTGGCACCTCACCTAAGTGTCATGTTTAATCATAGCCTCACCTCAGGCTTTATGCCCACTGAGTGGCCACTCCACAAGGGGGGATCCACCTGGGATCCTGGGAACTACCGTCCCATCAGTCCGACAAGCCTGATCTGCAAGGCCATGGGTTCATGAAGGGCCGATTGTGTCTCCTGAACCTGATTGACTTCTTCGAATCAGTCTTTAGAGCTGTGGATGAGGGTAAGGTGGTCCACACAGCCTATATGGACCTCGCCAAGGCCTTTGACACCATCCTCCACTCTGGAATCATAGATAAACTGACTAAGCTGGGCATGAATTCCTACATCCCTCGATCGGTTGCCAACTGGCTTACTGACAAAATCCACACTGTAAAAGTAGCTGACTCCAAATCCAGGTCCAGACAAGTGACAAGTGGAGTACCTCAGGATTCAGTCCTGGGACCGCTCTTGTTTGGCATCTACTTCTCTAAAGTACAGGCCAGCACTAAGAGACTCTGGCTAACAAAGTTTGCAGATGACAGCAAACTGGGAGCCATTATTGAATCCCCAAATGTTGTGGATATTCTACAAAAGGGCCTTACCGAAATAGATGCCTGGTGCCAGAGCTATGGGCTCAAGCTAAATGCCAAAAAATGTATAGTTGTCCCCTTTGGGGAAAAACCATGTACCTGTGAACTACCACATAGGTGTCAGTACATTAAACATCAAAAGTGTGATAAGAGACCGAGGGACACAGGTGGACAGTGGTCTCACCTTCGATAACCACATCGCCACAACAGTCAGGAAATCCTTCTATGTGGCACACCTCATCACTAAGGGCTTTTCATCCAGAAAAAAGGAGGTCATTGCCCCACTGTACTCATCCCTCATTAGACCCATCATAGAGTACAATGCCCCATTTGGTATGTACCTTACAAGACATCTGCAACAACTGGAAAGGCCACAGAAGCACCTCACTAAAAGAATCACAGACCTAAAGCAGATGCCCTATGCTGACTGACTAAAAAAACTCCAGCTATACTCTGCCACATATTGTCTACTCAGAGGCAGTCTCTGCTTAACATACAAGGCCATGTCAAACCCAGAGCTGTTGGGCATGCTGCACTTAAAGAAATCCAAATCCATCAGAGCCACACGCTCCAGGGACCTAAACCCTGTTATCACAATGAACAAAACATGCTGGAGGGATAGGTTCCTGACCCAGAGACTCCCCATACTCTGGAATAGACTGCCCATACACGTCAAGAAGAGCGCCTCCTTGGCCCTCTTCAAAAGGAACCTTGATGCCTGGATGGAGATAGGAAATTTACCTCAGGGAACATGTCAGTCGCTCTGCTAGATAGGGGTCCAGAGAAGTAAATACTGTGGGAAGAAATAGCCAGGGAATTGTTGTGGCTAGGCTTGTACAGGCCCTAGGACCGATAGCCTAGTACCATCCTATGAACCTATGGTGTGTTTTCATGCAGTGCAAAAAAAAAAGGGTGTTCCACATTTTGATTGGCACACATTGCTAGGGTCTGTGTTCCACATTGGCCTCTTTAGAGGTTGAGACCTATGGCGTGACCCTCAAAGGAATATTGCAATGGAAAGGCACATGTTTTACACAAGAAATCAAAAGCCTGGTGAAATTATAGCAGCATACATTACTGACTTGAGAAATAAGGCAAAACTATGCAGATTTGGTAACTTGCATGATGAGTTGATAAAAGACAGAGCTATGTGTTGTGTTAATAATGATGCAGTGAGAAAAGGTTTTGCTTCAAAGCAGTGATTTAACACTGAACAAAGCCAAAGAGATTTGTCAAATATATGAGCTTACAGAGAAGCACACAAATATGTTTACAAATGAGAGAAGCATACATAGGGTGACTACCACTGTGAATGTTGATAGTGCACAACATAAAGCTAAGATAAGAAAGAGATATAAGCCAAAGAACATGGCAGTACCCAATTTTAACCATAAACATAATGGGGGCCACAGCACCTAATCTTATTGCTGGTTGTCGTAATTGTGGGGGCAACCATGAACCTAAATGAGAAAAGTGTTTTGCTTTTGGGCAGCAATGTCAAAAATGTAAAAAGTGGAATCATTTCAAAAGACTTTGTAAGTCTAAAGTGTCACAATCTTTTAATAAAAGAGGTCATCCAAAGAAGCAAGTAGATCAATTAGATAGCCGTGAGCAAACTTTCTATGTTAATGGCATCTCTGTGATTGATGAAACTGTTAATACATTAGACCAGGAGTGTCCAACCCGCGGCCCGCGGGCCGCATGCGGCCCTCAGAGCTCTTCCATGCGGCCCGCAACCCTTAAATTTAAATTTAAATTTAATTTCACTTTTTTTCCATGTGTTTACACGTCCGCGTAGTTTTGCTCTTCTGCGCATGCGCCAACTTTCTTTTTTTACGTTTTTTTCATACCAGCGTCTTTCTGCTGGTATGCGCATGCGCGAAAACACCGTTCGGGCGATTTTTACATTACTGGTAAAGAAAAGCTGCAGAAAGGAGTGAGATCATATCATAGAGAGAGGATTTATTATTTTTTAGTTTATTTCGTTGTGTACACACCGACTACACTACAACAAAGGTAAGTTAAGTATTTTGCTCCCTTAGAACTAGCTAGGTAAGGAAAATTAGTTAAAATGAAAGTAGCTATTGGCAAAGAGAATAAAACAATTATAGTTGTGTTTTTTTAAAGTGCCTGTATACTATTTGATGGAGCCAGTTGCATACACATGTATGGCAGTGATTTTATGCTCTTTGAATTATTCTGATGTTTATGTTACTGACCTGAAGGAAAATGCCAAAGAATGAATTTAGTGAGTTGTACAACTAACTAAAAATAGGCTAGTTTATGTTGCATTTTTAAGAAAAAAGATTATCTTATCAAAAGTTATAAGTATAAGCAGACAAAGTGAAATTGCTAGCATAGTTAAAATAATTAACTGAGAAAAACGATGCATGTAGTACACAATGAGTCAAACAAAAAGTCAGGTGTGAAAAATAAAGCCTGTGTTCCGAAAATGCATTCAGTATGTACTTAAAAAAACAGAACAGGGAGTAAAGAATTTGCAATTGAAATTCAAGTCACCTCTAGTAGGTGAGGCTATAAGCTTGAGAGGAAGAGTTGTCTAATCAGGTCTTCCAAATTCATGCAGACAGGACATTTTGCAAAACATGTAAAAGTAAAAATAAGAGGCTCAAAAGAACTTGGGAATTGTTGAGCAGACATATGAAAGTGAACTGTTTGCTGATACTATGGAAATGAAAAAACATGATTCAGTGAAACCTGAAAATACACATGAAACAAATGAGATAAAGTACGAGACAGACTGTTAAAATAAATGCTAAAAATCAATAGTAGACAGTATTATGAATTTAAAGTCAACTCAGTTCCAGAGTACAACTTCATGATACCTTTAACACACTTTGCCTCTCAAAAAGCCGTGTTTGCATTTTTAACATTTCCTGGCCCCTGGGTAACATTTTTGAGTTAATAACAAAATTCTTTCTCAAACAGTAGAACTTTCATTCTTCTAATATTCTGTATCACTTGGTATGCAATAATTCATGAGTGGGAAAGTTAATTCAGAGTGAAAAAAAACAAAGTTAGCCTGTGTACAGAATCATTTGCAGCTTGTAGTTTACAGTTTAAATTCTTCAGTCTTCATTTGCCTATGTCAGATTCTAAGCAAGTCACTTACTTAATCAGTGCTCTTGTGTCACGGTGTCACCACTGAAAATATCATAAAAGTAGCAAAAAAATCACTCCATGGTAGAATTCAATTCAATCAACTACTGTTTTATTAAGAGAAATTAAGTTCATGAAGAAGTGACAAACTGATTTGCATATCTAAAATATTTCAGCATAGGAGTCTTCAGTACTGGTATATATGAAGCATTGTTTGCTACCTTTTTATGGCTGGAATGTAATCTAATATACAATAACTTATTTTTTGCACTCTTAATACCATTTTTATCCTTTTCAGTGTAAAACGGAAGCAAGAACCAATCTTGAGTGCATAATTTTCTTAGAGATACATTCCTGTAGAAGTGTAGATGCCAGACTATCACATGATGAGTACACACACACACACACACACACACACACACACACACACACACACACACACACACACACACACACACACACACACACACACACACACACACACACACATTCATGCCGCAAGCATATCTATGAGCAACACAGTGGTTCACAGTTTAATGAGAATTATTTGCCTGTTTGATCAGTGGTGTATGTACTAGTTGTCGGCAGTATGAGTAGTGAATTAGTTTGAGTGTCAGTCAAATATGACAATGGCCATAGAAATTACTGGTAGCCAACTGGATTTTTTTTCTACAGAGATAGAGTGATATTCTCATGGCTCACCCAGCATTAGGACTCAACAGATCTTATTTGCAGTGCGGTCACTTGTAGAATGTGAGTGTTCTGTGCAGATTTACAACAAATAATGGTAGAAAGTATTTTATTTTGGCATTATCATTTGTAATGCCAGAGCTTTCCTAGATTTTCTTGGGAGTAGGTGAGAGTATTTATTTGAACCAAAGTTGATTGAGTGCTACTTTTGTGAAGTTCGCATGTGTGCAGTAAAGATGAGTTGTGAGTCAAATGTTATACCTACGCACTTTGTTCAGTGACTTTTTAGGCAGTGTGTTGCTTTGAGTTGCAATGATTTCTAATGTGGGTTTAGATTTAAGTTTCTGGTTTGTCACACATCATAGTAGTTAATCTTTTTACAGTTTAAAAACATCATGCCAGAAAGTCACTTCTCTAGTAGGAAAAAGTCTTGCAGCTTTTCTTGTAATTTGTGGAGTGGCATATCCAAATATAACACCATGATGCTGTCTGTGTAATAATCTATCATCATATCACATATTTCAGAGATGTGGAAGAAACCTGAGAGACATGGGGAGAACATGCAGACACCTCACAAAATTTACCTAATCCAGGAAACAAACCAGTAATATTATCTCAGTGGAGCTAACGTCTGTGTTGCTGGACTACCCATCTATTACATTTAATGATAAATGAGTCTTACTAATATGAGAACATACACTTTTTTTTCCATCAGCAATACAAAATGTTATAAAAATCTTGAATAATTAGAATGAGATATTAATTTATTTATATTTATTAATTTATTTATTGTTCAAATTAACCTACAATACAGCCACATTAGTCCGCATAAACCTGTGTTTTTTTTTTTTTTTTTTTTGCTCTTCAGTTAATGTGAGACCTTTTTTTATTTTTATTTTTATTTTTATTTTTTTTTTTGGTCCTCACCTGCCGTTTGCCCCCAGACCATTTTTGTTGACTCAATGCGGCCCTTGCAACTGAAAAGGTTGGACACCCCTGCATTAGACTATCAGTTGGCAGCAAAGGACGAAATATTTTGTACTATACAAATTAATGGGAAACATGTTGAGCTTAAAGTAGACACTTGGATCTATGTGCAATATTATATCAGCACAAATGTTTGCCAAGGTGAAAGCTGGTGAGAAACTTGATTCAGCAAAGTGTGCAAATCTAGTTGCTTATGGTGGTGAACAGATTCAAGCTGATGGCACAGTAGTTCTTACATGTCATTCTGCTGGGAACAACTTGCAGTTTTACACAGTCAAAAGACACGTGCAATCATTATTAGGCCTCAAAGACAGTTTGAGGATGGGACTGATTTCATTAATAAGGAGGTCCACCACATAAGTCTGAACAACTACGTAGTTTTACACAGAATAGTTTTAGTGAATATGCTGATATTTTCAAAGATGAGCTTGGCAAGCTACCAGTCACATATTCCATGAAGTTAAACCATGAAGTAAGCCCAGTTGTCAGACCAGCAAGGAAGGTTCTGGTAGCAATGAAGAGCAAAGTAAAAACAGCACTAGACAAAATGGTGAATTTAGGTGTGATAACTCCAGTAAAAGAACTAAATGAATGGGTATCCTCCATGGTCGTAGCTCATAAGAAAAGCTCAGATGATATTCGAATATGTATCGATCCCAGAGATTTAAACAAAGCATTTAAATGACCTCATCATTCAATGCGCACAGTAGAAAAAGTAGCAGCTCTTATGCCAAATGTCACTATTTTTTCAGTCTTAGATGCAAAAAGTTCATTTTGGCAAATTTCACAATTTCACAAATCTTCATTGTTAACTACTTTCAGTACTCCATTTGGAAGGTACAGATTCTTGAGAATGCCATTTGGAATAAATTCTGCCAGTGAAGTATTTCAATTCTCCATGGCACAAATTTTTCAGGTTATCCATGTGCTGTCATAGTAGACGACATTATTGTAAGGGGCAATGGTGATAACGAACATGATCAAAGCCTTAAGATAGTTCTAGACCATGCATGTGAAGTTAGTCTTAAACTGAATCCTCAGAAATGCAAATTCAAGCTGAGAGAAGTTACTTATGTGGGTCATCTGTTTACCAGTTCTGGCTTACAACCTGATCCATCTAAGCAAGCTGCAATTCTTGAGATGCCAGTTCCAGTCAATGTCTCTTCTTTGCAAAGTTTTCTTGGTATGGTCAACTATTTAGGAAAGTTTATCCCAGATCTGAGTGAGCTTTCAGTACAGTTATCTGAGTTGACACATAAAAATGTAAACTGGTCCTGGATGGAACAACACCAAAGAGCAGCTGATGCTCTGAAACAGAAAATTGCCAGTCCACCCACATTGAGATATTATAACGTTCGTAAGCCAGTAACTCTTTCATGTGATGCTTCAAAGTATGGTTTTGTGCAGCATGGCTTCAAGAAGGCATACCAGTAGCCTATGCATTCAGTACTTTAACCCAAACTGAGATGCAGTATGTGCAAAATGAAAAAGAGCTTCTGGCAGTAGTGTTTACATATTCAAAGTTCAATAATTATATTTATGGCAAATCTGTTCAAATAGAGACTGATCACCAACATCTAGTGACAGTTCTAAACAAGCCTATACATTCAGCCCCAACATGCTTGCGATGCATGATGTTAAAATTGTAAAAGTATAATTTCAATGTTGTCTATACAAAAGGCAAATATGTATACCTTGTTGATGCTTTGTCAAGAGTACAAACACAAACTACAGAACAGCAAGACAATGAGCAAGCAGACCATGAAGTGATGGATATCAAAAATGTTTCCTCATCACGTCTTGATGAACTCAGATATCACACAGCTTTAGGCCCTGTTCTTCAGAAGCTGAAACATGTTATCAATCAAGGATGGCCAGTGCGACAAACTAATCGACCCTCTGACATACAGAAATGTCTTCCTTACCAAGACGAGCTCATGATGGAAGATGAAATCATCACGAATGGTCCTAAAGTAGTTATTCCTTCAGCGTTACAACAAGAATATATTAAGATTTTACACTGTGGACATGTGGGTACTGATTTAACCAAAAGAAGGGCAAGAGGCATATTATTCTGGCCTTCTATGTCAAAATATATAGAGAAGGAAACGCTAACATGTTCTTGTTCTATATGCAATAGTACTAAATTGCACCAACAAAAAGAGCCACTTCAGCTAAACCAGATTCCTGAACTATCATGGTCAACGGTTACTACTGATATTTTCAAATGGAATGGTCAACATTACTTAGTGTTAGCAGACTCTTACTTGAATTGATTTGAAATTTACCTTCTTCCTAATCTCACATCCAGCACTGTTATTACTAAATTAAAAAGACATTTTTCTGTGCATAGTAGTTCACACAGTTATATCTGACAATGGTACGCAGTTTACAAGTCAGCAGTGTAAGAAATTTGCTGAGTCTTGGGACTTTGTCCATGTTACTAGTAGTCCTGAGTATCCACAGTCCAATGGCTTAGCTGAGTGTGCAGTCCAAAGTGCGAAATATTTGTTAGAGAAATCTGAGATGGTACCACTGTTTCTCTTAACCTACTCAATCTCAGAAACATTCCTCAAGATAACTTGCTTGGTTCACCTGCTCAGAGAATAATATCTAGACAGACAAGAACAACCTTGCTGATGAGTAAACAAGTATTGTTTCCAAATGCAAAGAACAACAAAGTGGTCAAGACTCAACTTTAAAAAAAAAAAACATCAGTCACAAAAGTTGTGTTTTGATAAATCTAGCAAACTTCTTAGACCATTAAGACAGAGAGAGATCATAAGGATGCAGACAACTAAAGGATATGACCGAGTGGGTATTATCAAAAATATTTGTGAAAAACTGAGATCTTATATTGTACAATCAGAAGGAATGAATGTTAGAAGGAACTGAAGACATATACTTCCAGTTTCTGAATCAGTGACACAGTAGATTGCCTGTGCCAAAGACTCTATTTCTCAGAGTGACCTTACACTTGTTCCAATTTCAGAGGACAGTGTACTTTCCTCAGTTAATCCTGATGTCATCCCCAAAGTTTCTATTGAGAAGAATTTCCCAGAGACTGTTCCTGTTGCAAAACCCAATCAAAGCTTTTATGTGACCAGATCAGGTAGACTTTCCAGACCCAATCCAAAATATACAGCAACTTGGACTTGCGTTCTGATTTGTTATTAGTATTGAAATGTTATCTAGCACATAGATTGTCTTGTTCTCCTATTGCTTGTCAAACAAATCAAAGAAGGAGGCTTTAGATCACTGAGTATATTGTTCATATTCAGCCACTGTAGCTGGATAGCACATGCATATAAATACCGAGCACGTGCAAGAACAGTGCCATTTTGTACAGTCAGCCAGAGTGAATGCAGTCATGAATGGAGATGCACATGTGAGTGTGCTTGAAGTAATATGTGAATCAGTTATCTTAAATACATGGTCTAATTATAGTTCCTGACATGTTTATGTACAATAAATATCTTTAACCCATACACCGCTTCATCATCTCTTTTGAATGCATGAGACAAGCAACAAATGACATCTTTGCTTCTACAATGGGCATCAAGTTTAAACAACACAAGTTTCGTACCATGAATAATAATACTCTTGCTGATATTCCAGTTTTTAGGATTGTCTCAAGAAGTAACTTGTTCCATTTTAGGGCAGGAAAAGTTTGAAGATCATTACCACTAAGCATCAGGTAAGCTAATATTCTGTTGTCTTTTAAAAAGTAGTTTGGAAAAAGGGCATATGACCCCACAGTTACTGCTTACAAACTCATAGAAAGCCTTTAATGAGGCATAGAGTTTGATATGTTTATAATTAAACGTTGAAAATAGTGGAGAAAAAATGCATGTGTGCCCCTCCTAATTAGGTCTGATAGCCAGTCATTTGAGAGGCATGTACACCAGCATAGGGCCTTGAAGCTGTAATTCCTCTCACACACACCTCAGTGCTCAGAGGCAGTTAGTTTCATTCTGTAGAACATTGAGAAGGGGTTAATCATATACTTCTTGGAGAAGTGAACATGCCTGCAGACTCTTAGCGCAGCTCTTTCAGTCTTTCTTGGTTAATATTAGATTAGAGATTAGTTTTGTTTGCCACCTGATAAAATGCTCATCTTTATGAAGGAGTGTCACTCTGACAGCAATTATTAATGTACAGGTTTATCCACCTTCTGTTTCATGCTGTCTTGCCAGATTTCTAAGCAGAACATTTTTCCATATGAGGAACAGTGCTAATCTAGCACCTGCAAATGTGTGTACATGCATACAGCGCTATTTGCTCTGTTCATTTATTGACATCTGAATTACCACTGGTCCTTCAAAATAATGCCAGTTTTTCAGGTGTGCATTTGGTTTGCCATTGTCTGTGTTTGTTTCATTTTAAGAGCAACTCTTAAACAAAAAGAGTAATGAGTACAGCACCCATTCTTTGTCCGAGTGCTATTCTCCCACACAAGTCAAATCTACCCACTCTTCTCCCTGGTTAAACCTATAGTAAAAAAAAAATGAAACCATGGATGGGCACCTTCCTGTTGTCTCTGTGGCCAACCTGGTGGACATAGGCTTCCTGAGGCAATGTAGCAATTGTCTCAAGTATACTGACAACCACTTAATTCTGAAACAAATAAACACAGTATGTGAGAGATGTAGTTACACTATGAAAACTGAAACACGACTTTCACAGGTTGTCAGAACATGCACATCATTTCCCTCACTAAATAAAGTTGCAACACATAAACCCACATATGCGGAGGTACTCACAAGTAACTTGCCAGAACTTCAGAGGCCTTCCCTATGCTGCTATCAGAAACCACGTGTAAGCAAAACCAAGTCAACATGAACCACTACACATAAAAATACATATTACACTGTCTCCACGAGCAAGCCCCTAAGGCAAAACACCACACATTCAAACATCTTGGTCATAGCAGACTCCATCATGAGACACACGGACAATGCCCCCCTCAACAGGATGTATAAAGAGGGGGTTACAGTCATTTGCTCGTCAGAGGCCAGGAATCACTAGATCACATAGGCATGCAGGTCATTCAACCACAAGTACCACTACAACTCAGTCATAGTCCATGTAGTTGTGGAAGACCTGAGACATACCTCCCTGGGCTATATACGAAGAGAGACATGATGGACCTCACTGAATACGTGTCACAGGAATGTATGAGCCTCGCATTGAACAACATTCTACCCTCACCAAGAATGATACCACAATACAAACATAAAATGATTGACATCAATAATTGGCTTTGCTACTGATGTCATTTCAAGGGGATCCAGTATTTACCTGCCTGGGACAACAGGATTGACAGACCACTCTGCGTTGCCAGAGATGATCTGTACCTGTTGCTGTTAAGCTTTTGAATACTAGCCATGGCATTAGCCACCCCATAGTGCCTTTTTTAGTCAGTGCCAAACCAACAGACCTAACAAAATAACAAATTCTTCTAATGCCAAGCTGAAGGTACTACTGCTCAGTGCTAGGAATCTTAACAAGAAACTGCACTCCCTGGAATCTCTCCTCATCCTGGAGAATGATAACGTTTCTGCAGTTACAGAGATGTGGTTCAAGGCTCTGGAAAGCACCCTGGCAGTGCAAGGCTACAATGCCTATCACATATTCAGACCATCCTCTGAAAAGGAAAAAAACAAACAAAAAAAAAACAAAAAAAGGAAGTGCTTCCATTTGCATGAAAAACAATCATACCTCACGATTGGTCAGGCGAGATGATTTGCTAGAGCTATTCCATGTCCAGCTGACCATAGGGAAAATCCCCTACCATACCATAGCTGGCTACAGGTCCATACCTCTCGACTTCTAAGAGCAGGAAGTATGGATAAAGGCCCAAAAACAGGGACACTTTTTAAATATTGCTCTTACAAAATTAGAAAGTTGATAGAATAACAGTTTTTGTGTTACCAAGAATTTTCTGAAGGATAAGAAGTCCAAAACTCAAATATGTGCCATTATTTTCTCACCTCAGTCCTCAATGATTTGCTAGGGATTTGTCAGAAAACCACAATTTTGTGAGAAACAGACCAAAAATATGAGGAAAAAATATGGGTATTCTGCAAAAATCTGGACAGTTGAGAGGTAAGCAGGTCCCCAACCATGAACCATGAAAACCAATCTGCATACCCAAAGTGACAGGAATCACTTACAATTCAGCCCAACACAATACTCATGGGCGATCTTAACTACCCCTCCATTATCTGGGAAACATACATGACCGCTATCATATAGGCTCAGAGATTCCTAGACTTTGACAATGCAAATGGTCTGGAACAGCTGGTCTGCACTCACAGGGGCTCAAATATCCTTGACATAGTACCCACAAACATGAGGGAATGTTACACCCCCAGTGTAATGTCCTAAGTGATAAGAGCAGATCACAAATCATTCTCCTTTGAAATAAATGTAACAATAAAACCCCAATCAAACCCTAAAACTCTAAAGAATTTTTCCAAGGCAAATTACTTTCTATTAAGTGATAGCATAGGTAATTTTCAAGTCCCTCTAACTCCAAAAACACAGAGGTCTATGCAGAAGTATACACAAATGCTCTATACAACCACTTAAACAACTGCATAGAAACGTTAGTAACTGACTGTACTAAACCCAGTTCTAGCCAGAAAAACAGGTCACCTTGGTGGACTCCTGGGATATATATTCTATACAAAAGATGGAAGAAATTCCCATCTAGAAGTAAGAAGAAGGCTGCATAACAAAACAAAATCCATCATTAGACTCAACAGACAAATCAGGGAACTACCCAAAAGTCTTCAAAAGCTAAATATGAGACTAAAATAGCCTGCCAAACAAAGGACAGCCACATAGCATTTTTAGTTATGTCAGAAATCTTAAGTGAAGCACTCCACAATGTACTGAGTTGGCTGTAGATGGCACTACCTATACTCAGCCAGAAGAAATAGCAAACCTGCTGGTTGGTAATTTTCAGCTCAAATTTCACCCTGTCTTCACCTCCGGTCCCTCTATCATTCCTTTACTTGTTATCACGAAAGAACAGCTCATCACTGCACTCCCTACAGCTAGAAACACGGTATCAACAGGTCCTGATGGTATCCCAGGGTGCCTATTAAATAGTTTGAAACATGTCTGAGCAGATCCACTTAGATCTATATTTAACCACAGTCACCAGACAGGCTTTGTCCCAGTAGAGTGCAGGACAGCAACAGTCATCCCTCTGCACAAGGGTGGACCATCAATGGACCTAGGAAACTATTGACCCATAAATCTGACTAGCCTCACATGCGAGGCTATGGAAAGGATAATCATAGAACTGATTAACAACAACATAGGAAATCTCCGGACCCTAGATCCCACCCAATTTGGCTTCATCAAGGGCAGGTTCTGCCTGCTCAATCTGGTGGACTTTGAGGAGGTCACCAAGGCCATGGATGAGGGTAAGTCAGTGCATACCACCTACCTTAACCTGGCCAAGGCCTTTGACACAATACCCCGCTTGAGTAATATAGATAAACTCACAAAACTGGGAATAAACCTCTATGTCACCAGATGGATAGCCAAATGGCTTAAGGATAGGACACATATTATTAGAGTGGGGAAATCCACATCCAGCAAGAAGACAGTCACCAGTGGAGTACCACAGGGCTCAGTGCTGGGCCCCCTCCTGTTTGGGATATACTTCTCAGATGTCAAGGCAAATTTAGGTGGTCTTTGGCTGACCAAGTTTGCTGCTGCCTGCAAGTTGGAGGTGATCACTGACTCCCCAAATAATGTTGATATCCTACAGAAAGGACTGACACAGACTAATGATTGATGTCAGAGTCATGGCCTCAAACTAAATGCAAAAAAGTGCATAATAATTATTCTTCTTCTCGCTTTTCCTGGTTAGGGGTCGCCACATTGATCATCTCTCTGCTCATGATTGGCAATGGAGTTTTATGGTGTTGAGTTGCCAGCCCGGTGCCCAACCTTCCACAGAAGGCACACACACATACACACTCACACCTAGGGCCAATTTAGAGTGTCCAATCCACCTACTGCATGTCTTTGGGATGTGGGAGGAAACCAGAGCACCCAGAGGAAACCCTCACGACCACAGGGAGGACATGTAGACTCCGCACAGAAGGAACCGGAGAAACTCTTGCTGTGAGGTGGCAACGCTAACCGCTGCACCACCGTGGCCGCCCAAAAAAGTGCATAATAATACCCTTCGGGAAATAAAATACCCATGCAAATTACAGCATCAATTGCACCCTCCAAGACTGGACCCAGTGGTGAGAGATCTGGGTACTCAGATATAGTAATCTGAACTTTGACCAGCATGTGTCCACAGTGATAAGGAAATCCTTCTATGCAGCTCAGGTTATAAGTAAGGGCAAGTCATCTGAAGCTAAGGATGTCACATTACCACTGTATCCGGCCCTCATCAGACCAATAATTAAGTACAATGCACTCTTTGGCATGTACCTCACCAGGTGCCTGTAACAGTTGGAGCATCCTCAGAGGCATACCTCTCAATTGTCCAGATTTTTGCCTCACATTTTAGTCTGTTTCTCATGATTTTTTGGACAATCACTGGTAAATCACTGAGGACTGAAGTCAAAAAGTAATGGCAAACATTTGAGTTTCAGACTTCATTTCCTTCATTAAATTCATGCTAATGCAAAACCTGTTATTGTATCAACTTTCTAAGTCTGTAACAGCAATATTTAAATAATGCCCCTATTTCTGGGAATTTGTCCCCCCATTATTTGTGCCTTTGTCCAGATTTCTTGCTCAGAGAGGTTGAGAGATATGCTCAGCGGTTTCTCACAAGAAAAATACAGTGTCTAACCAACATGTCATAATGTGGACTGATTAAAAGTCCAATCACTTTATTCAGTTTCCTACCAATTACTGATGAGTGACCTATGCCTGACCTACAAGGCAGTATGACCCAGTCCCGATGAAAATGTTGCATATTTACAAAACTAACTGCAGGAGGGTTACTCACTCCAAGGACATAAACTTGATCACTGACATGAACAGATCATACTAGAGAGACTGATATGTGTTCCAGAGATTGCCCCTCATCTGTAATAGGGTTCCTATTCATGTGAGCAGAGCGTTTCCCTGATCATCTTCAAGTGCAATCTGGGCCAATGGATGGGAAATCACAAATTCACTCCATTGGTGACACCCATGTCCCTTATGGACAGAGGAGAGGCACTTTGTAAAAATTGTCAAAACCCTGCTTGCTGGCTCTAGTTATCTTTCCTCTAGGGGTAGAAAACTGGGTAAAATCTGGGAAAAACTGGCTAGGCTTGTAAGGATTCTTGAGCCATTAACTTAGTAATCTATAAACCTATGAACCTATGGAAAAAAAAAGAAGAAAAGACATTAAAGACATCTGGAATTTCATATAGTGTAAGATTATGTCTTTTTCCACTACAACTAGACCCACTACAACTAGAACCAACACACTCTCTTCCAAAAAAAAGGAAGCCTATCTGGTGGTCCCCTGCCATAAACAAACTCTACAACAGAAGGAGGAAACTGATGTGAAATAAGTTGAAGTCCCAAGACTGGAAAAACTCCCTTATCTGCCTCAACAAAAAGTTGAGATCCCTCATCAAATCCTCTAAAGCTAGGTATGGAAACAGAATTGCAGCAGATAGTAAAGACAATCACAAGGCCTTCTATAGTAGATTGTCAGGCACCCAGTATTACTGCTGCACAGGTTAAAACAGCACTGTCCAAGTCCAAGAATACAGCTTCTATGGGACCTGACAATATCCCTGGTTGTGTTCTGCATGAACTACAGAGTGGACTGGCACCTCACCTGTGTGCCCTGTTCAATCACAGCCTTACCTCAGGCTTTGTCCCTACCGAATGGCGCACTGCTACAGTCATCCCTCTCCACAAAGGAGGAACGACTACAGACCCTGGGAACTATCGCCCCATTAGCCTGATGAGTCTGATATGCAAAGCTTTAGAACGCATCATCATGGACCTAATGAACAAGGATATAGGGAATCTCCAACCTTTGGATCCCATACAGTTTGGTTTTGTGAAGGGTAGATCATGCCTGCTCAACTTGGTTGACTTCTTTGAGTCAGTCACTAGAGCTGTGGATGAAGGCAAGGTGGTTCATACAGCCTACCTTGATCTGGACAAGGCTTTTGATACCATTCCCCACTCAGGAATCATAGAAAAACTCACTAAGCTTGGCATCAACCCCTATATCACTAGGTGGGTTGCAAACTGGCTCACAGATAGAACCCACAGTGTGAAAGTAGCTGACTCCAAGTCAGACTGCCGATTAGTCACGAGTGGAGTCCCACAGGGTTTGGTATTGGATCCTCCCCTGTTTGGTATCTACTTCTTTGAAGTCCAGGCCAACACGAAGGGACTCTGGCTGACAGAGTTCACAGACGATTGCAAGTTGGGAGCTATTATTAACTCCCCAAGTGATGTCAACATCCTACAGAATGGCCTCACTGTGACCAACGACTGGTGTCAGAATGATGGCCTTAAGCTCAATGCCAAAAAATGTGTTGTCATCCCCTTTGGGAGAAACCCAGTTCTCACGAATTACCACATTGATGGGTCGTCCACTGAACACAGAAGAGAGATAAGAGATCTGAGAACACAGGTTGGCAGCAACCTCTCTTTTTGATCACCACATTGCCAGTGTGGTCAGAAAGTCCTTCTATGTGGCACATCTCATTACTAAGGGTTTTGTATCCAGGAAGAAAGAGGTCATTGTCTCCCTCTACTCTTCAGCCAATCCTTGAGTACAATGCCCCATTTGGCATGTACCTCACTAGACTTCTTCAACAACTGGAGAGGCCACCAAAGTACCTCACAAAGAGGATCCTAGGCCTTAAACACTTGTCCTATATGGGCAGACTCATAAAAACTCCAGCTATTCTCTGTCTCCTATCGCCTACTTAGAGGCGATCTCTGCTTGACTTACAATTCCATGTCTGACCCAGCTCTGTTAGAAATGCTACATCTAAAGAAATCCCAATCCCTCCGCACCACACGCTCCAGAGACCTCAACCTCATTACAAGAATTAACAGAGAATGCTGGAGGGACAGGTTCATAACCCAGGGACTGCCCATGCTATGGAACTGACTTCCCATACATGTCAAGCAGAGCATCTTGCTGACCCTCTTCAAGAGAAATCTTGATGAATGGATGGGTAACAGAAAATTCACCCCGGGGATAACTCCAGTGGCTCTACTTGATAGAGGCACTGAGAACTAATGTCGGGTGGCACTATGCCAGGGTAATCCTATGACTAGGCTTACAAAGGCCTCAGGGTCATTAGTCTAGTACACACCTATGAACCTATGAACTATCAGCAAGTATGCTTGCTGCTTGATAATTTGAACCTAAAAATTGCAACATCCCCTGCTTGCTTTGTTTAGGGTCTGAGCATAAACTTGAATCATGTAGTATTTACTTGAGGTTTAACAAGGCTGTATTAAAGATTATTAAAATCTATTTTTTCTTACTTGACTAAGGAACACTTTAAAGTCTCTTGACTAAAAAAATGTTTAATGTCAACTGAATAATATTCTAGAAAGTTCTAATCACAAAAAATACTAATTATGGAGGAAGAATGTGAGGGTAAGATAGGACAAACTCACCACTAAAGTCAGTACTTCCATTGCTAAAGAAGTTTTATCTTGTTTCTAGCCATTCAGCAGTACATCTGTTTTATCACAGCTATCTTTTGACTGCAGATTATTTGTCAGAATATTTTAAAATTGTACAAAACGTCACTATGCAGCAAACCTACATTGCCCCACCCCCACCAGCAAATCTCATCTTTTTGTACTAAAACTCATGAAGCTTTTCTGGTACTGACAAAGATCATTGAAATAAATGAAAAATAAGTCTGTTTCCTTTATCCTGGAAAGAAGATGAGGACTTCCCTGACTGATCTTGAGGACATTACTGTCAATGAGACAGTGAACTATATGGGGAAAGTTCTTTGGGTGGCCTGCAGGGGAACTCCATTTCTACAAAGAAAATATGTGATGAAAATGATGAATCTGACATAGCTGAAGTGGACTGTTCTTTATCTGTTTCCCATGTTCCAAAATCCCATGAAGGCTAAGTAGGAGCCCCTTTTTATTTGACCAATAGCACTAAAAGACAGGTTCTATAAATCACCAACAGCCAGGCAAGAATCTTTAAGGTAGTCAAAAAGTTTTTTATTTCACTGTTTCTCTGTCCTTGAAAGAACCGTCTAGGATGACATTTCTTGTAACCACTTAATCATTTGACACATAGACAAGGTTACTGGGTGGATACGCATGAAGATGCATAATCCACTAGGACTCACATAGTTACATATCAGAGTATGATCTTTGGGAAGGTGAAAAGAGCACGTAAAGAAACTTCCAAACTCAGATGATAATGGTTGGCCAAAGAAGCTTAAGGCCAGTGCTAAAGAAATAGATATTCCCAGAGGATGCATTTACTAATTTATTTATTTATTTGACATTTGTTAACTGGGTTAGTCCAACTGAGTAGATACCCTTTTTCAGTGGAGACCCGAGGAGAAAAGCTCCAGACATTACAATATGAAAATAGACATTAACAAATTGAAAATTAACAAATGGAATATATGTAATAGAACAGTGGTGCAAAATCATCAGACAGCTTACACTAAAGTAATGAACATATTTACAGAAAGTATTCTTTTTTAGCAAAGATATGCAAGTATCAATTACATATTAGATATTCTTAAGTTCTGAGATGTGAAGATGAGATTGTATATTGCAGTGATAAATAATTAGAGTGCAGACAGTTGTTGAGAAAGGCTATAAGATGACAGGGTCTTGTTATTTAATGGTGCAACTGGGGGGAGGGGACCAGTAGGAGAAAAGAGATGACAGGAAGGTAAGGTTATGTTGGTTCAAAACAGAGGCATGACCATGCCAAAAAAGGTATCTTTTAGTGCCATTTTGAAGGAGATGGTGTTAGTGATAGATCTGATATTTGAAGGAAGTTTGTTCCAAGCATTAGTGACAGAGTAGCAATACAGTAGTTTGCCAATGTTTTTATTGGGCTTATAGATGCGCAGTAGGTTCTGTTGAGAACTGCGAAGAGTACGGTTGGAGATGTAAGGCTGAATAAGGGTAGAGACTGAGAGTGATGGGCAGAAGCATGGGTCATGTAAGACTGAATGAGCTGTGACAAGCTGGGGTAATAGAATTTGGTGCAGGAATTCAAGCCATTGCAGATTTTTTATGGCTGTACAGTGATGAGTAGGATAAGGTAGGTTAGAAGCGAATTTTGCTAGTTTGTTATAGGTGTTTTCTAGTTTAACCAGGAGATTAGATTGAAGGTTTGTAAAAATAGGGGCTGCACAGAGTAAAGTGGGGCGTAGGTAAGCTTGAGCAAGGGAAAAGCTAGAGGATTGAGGGAGAAATTTTTTGTGCCTATATAGGAGTCCAAGTTTTTGATTGGTCTTTTTAATACATAGCTGAATGTGGTGATCGAATTTTAGATGGTCATCAATAGTAACTCCAAGGAGTTTGGCATGAGGTTCAGTAGAGATGACTGTATTGTCAACTGCGGAGACAGAGAAGGTAGCTTTATGATGCTGAGGGGTTGTAGGGAGGAAAAGGAGGAGCTTAGTTTTCGTGGGGTTCAGTAAGAGTTGATTAGAAGTGAGCCATCTTTCGACTGAATGGAGGGAATGTTGAGTGAGGGTATGGAGATGAGAGATGTCAGAGCAAGAGATGACAGTAGAATCACCGGCATATTAATAATGGTAGAGTTTGGGCAAGAAGAGTAGAGGTTGTTAATAAGGATATTGAAAAGTAAGGGTCCAAGGATGGAGCCTTATGGCACCCCTGACTGAACAGATAGGAAGGGGGAAAAGGTAGTTTGCCATTTTACAGCCTGAAGTCTGTTAGAGAGGTAGCTGGAGAACCAGGATAGGGAAGAGTTGGTGAGGTTTAGAGAAGCAAGTTTTGAGAGAAGTAGTCTATGGAAAACAGTGTTGAAGGCTTTAGATAAATCGAGGAACAAGCAGGAGACTAACTTATTGTCACGGGAATGTGCAATGGTGTTTATAAAGGACATGAGAGCAGTAGAAGTACTATGCTTTGGAAGAAGCCATGCTGAGAGGGGGTAAGGAGATTTTCTTGGAGGAGGTGACTAAGGAGCTATTTGTGGATGCATTTTTGCACTATTTTTGACAATGGGGATAGTATAGTGATAGGTCTAAATTTGGACTGGTCGGTTGCATTACCACCTTTGTGAAGGGGAATGACAGAATTTTTTCTAGATATTAGGGACTGTGCTTTTGAGAATGGATCTATTGATTAAAATGGAGATGGGGAGGGTGATAGAGTTAGCAGCAATTTTTAGGAACTGAGGAGGTAAATTATCAACTGATGGTGATCAGTTTTTGAGTTTAGAGAGAAGAGACTTTATCTATGCTGTAGATACATGTTTGAGAGAGAGGGGAGTAGAGTGGTAAGTGGTGGAGTATCATTTTTAGTCAGGTTATGGATCAAATCAATGAAGAAAGTATTGAGTTAGGTAGCAGTATCAGTGGGTGAGCTATTTGGGTATGGGTTGGAGGTAGATGGACATCTCGGGTTTAGTAGCTTATTCACAGATTGCCAGAATTTATGGGGGTTGGAGTATGAGCAGTCTAGTGGTTTGTGAAAAAAGTTTTGTTTGTCAAGGGTAATGTGATTTTTGTTAAGTTACAGAGCTCTCTGTAGGTTTGGAGATTAGAGTAGGTATTGGATTTCTTCCATTTTTTCCAAGCACTGTCTCTCCTATTCATAAGAATTCATCTTTGGATAAAGTTTTCTTGCTCCTAGGAAACCTGATCAGTTATACTACATCCAAGATTTGCATAAGTCTCTGTAAGAACCCTTTGGCTAATCCCGTTGTGTTTTTTTTTTTTTTGGTTTTCATCTAGGGATCTTCTTCAGCTCCACCTACAAACCATATTCTCAGTGAAAGGAAAAGCTTTGCTACCCTGGCATTTACACCTGTAAATTGACAGACCTATGTGATCAATTACCAGCAGTCTCTACTAGAGAAAACGAGGTCTAATGGACAGGAGATCACTGATAAGGATCTGAAACAGAAGATGTTAAAATTATGTCACCTATCAGGCCAGGTTGCAAGGCACTCAAAAAAGTGTGGATATGATACAGTAGATGCATTATGCAGGGAGGGCAGCAGCAGCAAAGTCAGTTATTCTGAGATATACCTGGCTGAGGGTGTTCCCCCTGACAGCTTATGTCAAGGCACAACTTGTTAATGCACTCATGAAAGGAACTCTTCTTCAGACCACCTGCAAAAGCTGTTTTTAAGAAACTAAAAAAAGAAAGGTAAGTCTAGCAGCTTTGGAATTCACAGATACCTAAATTTATTAGTAATTACCCTTCCATGTCCTGGTCTTTCTACCTTGGGGAAGGCAAAGGCATGCTCAGCAAGGAAAAGAAGTCCAGGTATAAAAAAATAATGGCAAATTAAACATAAGATGTATGAATGGCCTCAGGGTTATGCCTCCCGGAGGGAATAGCAGAGACTTAACCAGGCATCCCCCTTCATGTTCCCAAAATCCCACCTATCCATCTTCAGTCCCAAACCTGGACAGCCTCCCCCTTTCACCTCGTTGGAGGATAGGAAAGTGTCTAGGACTGCTTGTAAACCAGTTTAAGACAATTGCTGAAGACCAGTGGATCCTGAACATCTTATGACTGGGTTGATAATTTAACTTTCAAAGCAGAGGTTGTTGCCCCATAACTTTCAAAAGATGAGTTAACCCTCTCCCTACCCCTACTAAAGGATTTCCTGGAGCAGGAGCCATAGTGAGAGTATCAAAAGGGGAAGGAACATGGAATTCTACTCAAGACTCTTCTTAGTGCCCAGAATGGTTATCCAATGTGCTGAAAAACACCATAACAAAAACTAAGGCTTCTCATGAACTTAGGCTGACACTGAAAGCTAAGGATAATCACAAATCCTTCCTTAATTACACCAGGAAGTTATGAAGTAACAACCAACATTGCTCTGAACTCATTCGAAATAACACTACCTACTCTGTTCCAGTGGGTATAGCAAATTAATTCAGTGCTATTTTCACCCCAGAGACATTTATACCAAACCCACTTACACCTGAGGATCTAAACCTCCCTATCTTCACAAAAGGACACTTGTTAAAAATATTTTCCAAAACAAACAAAAAAAATACATTCTCTGTGAGACCTGATAACATTCTGGTGGATCCCCTCCAACAACTATTTAAACTGAGCTTATCCACTGGATTTGTCCCTGAGGTTTGGTGAACAACAGTTATGATGCCTTTTCACAAAGACAGCCATGCTATGGACACCAGGAATTGTAAACCCATCAGCCTGACAAGCCTCATCTTCAAGGTCATGGAATGGGTCATAACAAAACTGATAAAGTACAATATAAAAAACTTATCCCTCAGCAATTTGACTTTACTAAGGGTAGATCCTGTCTAATGAACCTTGTAAAATTTTTGAGAAGGTAACAAAGACATGGACAGAGGTTACACTAACCATACAGCATACGCTGACCTCACCAAAGCATTTGATACTATAACACATTATGAAAAAGCAAAATGTTCCCTAAATTGATCCCTATGTAGTTAGATGGATACCAAACTGGCTGAGAGATGGAACTCACACTATGTAGGTGGCAGGACCTTCCTCAAAGAGCATGACAAAAATCAGTGGGTTACCAGAGGATTCCATGCCAGGACTTTTGCTATTTGGCATATGCTTCTCTGATCTCCAAATCAGAAATCAAGAACTCTGGTTAACCAGGTTTGCCAGATATTGAAAACTGGGTGCCATACTTGAATCTTCTTCTGATATGTAGAAGCTGCAAAGTGAACTTACACATGTTAGTAACTGGTGCACTGACAATGGGCTGAAACTAAATGCTTAAAAATGCAATATTGTTGCATTTGGCAAGCATACCCGCTACCCAGCTTATAATACAGAAAACACCCCACTCCCATACAAAGATGTTGTGAGACCTTTGAACATGGGCAGATAACTCCCTCTCCTTTGACCGTCACATTACAACAGTGGTTATGAAATCCTTTTATCAGGAAAAGCTGATCACAAAGGGTATTTACTCTATGTCCAAAGAAGTCTTGACCCCTCTATATTCTACACTGATAAAGTCCATTATAGAATACAATGTCCCTGTTGAGATGATTTTACTAAATATATCAGGCAAAGGTTCCTGACAAAAAAGACCATGGGACTAAAGTACCTGAGTTATTAAGAGAGTCTGGAGGCCTTATCCCTGTATTTGGTGTCCTACAGATTCCTTAGGGTGATCTGTGCCTCAACGTCTAGATCACAGAGATCTGAACCTGCTTCAGCAAATAAACAAATCATGGTGGAGAGACAGTTTTTGTCATCCAATGTCTATCCCTTATCTGGAACAAACGTCTTCTCCAGGTCAAGCAATGTGACACACTATCTTCCTTTATGAAGGAATTAGACAGTTGGATGAGTATTTGTAAATTTTCCCCATGTATGACTGACTTATCACTCTTTGAAAAATTAGGTAAGGTCTAAGGGTAGGTGCTGATAAGGTGTAAATGGCCACATGGCCCAGTTGCTTTGTACAGTCTATTATTCTTTTTTAAGAGAAGGGGCCTTTAGATACATATTTTAGACCTCATTTTGAACCATTCCAAAATTCAAAATGCTGCCCTTTGTGGTGTCTTCTGCCTTTCTTATCCTTTCAGGCAACCCAGCACTCCTTGGATCTAAAATAAGCCTATCTTCATATCACCGTTGCCAGGACACAAAGATGATTTCTAAGGTTACAAGCAGGGGAAGTAAATTTCCACTTTATCTCCTTACCCTTTGGCACTCAGAATCTTTACAAAAGGCATGACTCAGTAGCACCCTTTTCTAGGACAAAAACAATCCATATTTACCCCTTGTTTGATGACCACTGATTGTGGTGGAGTCCAAGGAGTAGCTTCATGTTTTCAGAGAATGGTCCTGATGCTTTCTCTTGACCTCACTAAACTGAGTTTCATCCCATCAAAGAAAACGGTGTTTCTGTAGGTGCTGCTGGACTCAGAACAGCAGAGATCTCTTGTTCCAGAATACAAGGTACTCTGTCTAGCTCATACATTTCAGTCAATTCGACAGAAAAACAGTATCCCAGCAAAAAAAAATTCTCATGATTCTCAGGTACATGATATTGTACATCATCATGGTCTCATTAGCAAAACTACATATGACAAAGCTGCAGAGGTATCTGCTGAGCTCATGGTGCCAGCATTTCCAGCTGCTGGAATCCTGTCCTGCCCTTCATAAAGAGGGAGCATCTGTGGTGCAACTGAACTTAGGAGAGCTCTTTGGACTAATCCAGGGAATCCAGACTCACTACAGACTCATCAAACTTAGCATCTGGGGGACACATACTGGGTCTTTAGGGGTCCAGAGCACTTGGAGAAAAAAATGAGAAATAAAGTTATAAATATGAAATAAATAATGGCAACTTTTTTAGCACTAAAATCTTTCAAACAGATGTGAGCAGAGGGAACCTTTCACATCCTTGCAAATATCACTCTTATGTGGTATATCAACAAGGAAGGGGAGGTCCACTCTTCCACCCTTTGCAGACTGGTAATGTAAGGATGAGAGATTGCCCAAGAGTTGAGCCTGATCCTCAAGGTGACCTACATTCCATCACAGGAGAATATGATGGCAGATAGGCTGAGAAGATCCTAGGTGGACCAACATGAATGGATGCTGAACATTTAAATCTTTTTGGATCTTACCAACATGTGGGGTGTGTTAGAACTACGCCTTTTCCTTCACAAGAAAAAAGACAGCTAAGAAAGTTCTGCTGCAGGTAGCATCTCCAGAAGCCTGGAAACTATATGCTTTCTCCATGAGCTGGTCAGATCTATTTCTTTATACTTTCTATCCCATTCTATTGATCTCCAGGGTATTGCAGAAAAGCAAGGAGTAGGGGATGAAAGTTATACTGATAGCCTTAATATTGGTTCAACCTCATGTTAAGCCTAGCAAGGGCAGAGCCAAAAATGCTTTTTCACTGGGTGGACCTCTCTTTCTCTCTCTCTGTCTCTCTGTCTCTTATGTTTTGCACCACCACAGGACTGAGCCCCATAACTCCTGTGCCTACACCCATCCATCCCATTTGTTCTGTGGTAACAGGAGGTTGGAAACCCTGGGTAGGTGAGAGCCCTACAGTCCATTTTTTACTGCCTGGGAATTCCTAATGAGGTCATTCACTTGTAGCAGGAGCTGGGTGGTAGGAGTGGACAAGCTTTGTTGGTCCTGCAGGGTGGTCTACCATCTCCCCTAACAGATCAATCTCTCCCCTGCAGCAGCAGCACAGCAGCAGCAGCTCTTCTAAGCTCTGCTGTAGCTGCCTCTGAATATTCCACTTAAATCACAGTGAGATTGCATAGGGCAGCACAGACTTGATAGCCTAGAGCTCCATGAGGTCGACACGTAGTACTCCACTAAGCGCTACTCATCTAGCAAACCAGAACTGCCTCCCTCTTCTCAGGACAGGTGAGCAGGCAGTGCTGCTCACTCCCATCTACCCCTGTTACCTAATACAGGTGCTCAAGCTGTTACTTGAACTCAGGATACCTATGATATAGTTAGGGCTTTATCCCTGTACACCATGGAATGGCTCAGTGGGTAGACCTCCTGACCTAGGAAAAAGGTGCCCCAATTCACCCCAACTCTAAAGCTGACAGCTTGGATGATCTATCCTTCATCCTATCCAGGCACATGTTTTCAGAGGACATGATAAATATTATAAGGGAGGCTAGGAAACCAGACACAAGGAACTGGCAAAATGGAAAATATCCCTCTGGCGAGTATAGAGGAACTAGGAGTCAAATACAGCAGGAGTGTCACTGGTTCTCAATTGCCTGTCAGACTGCTGCAAAACAGACATATTCTATATGTCTTTAAAGGTTCATGCTATAGCTGTCTATGCCTGTGGGTCTATATTATATCATCGAATGCTTAAAAAAGTGAACGCTGATTGATCGACCTGATTTAAGCAAAAGCTTACAATCTCGAACTGTCAGATCAGTGATTTTTTTCCCAGGGAAAAAAATTGCTGATCCAAAACACATACACACAACACAAGCACACCAAACAAACAGAAATCCACACACATACACCTAAAATCTAATATCTAACCCTACATTAAACTATGCACACACCACTAATTACCCACTTATCTTAACCCAAACCCTAACCCTAAGGTCTGTCACTATCACCCACTCACCTCACCCGCTCCCTAACCCTAACTCACTTAAATCCACCCTAACCCTCATGTCCACTCAATTGCACACACACCTAACCCGAGCCCTAACCCTAACTCACCTAAATCACCCTAACACTCACATCCACACAATCTCACACTTACCTGAATCCGACCGGTAACTTTCCACCATAACACTGAAAATACCGAAGCAACAGAAACGGACAACCGAATTCTTTCCCTAGGAAAAAATTCGAGTTTCTGCTGCTTTGATATTTTGCAGTTTTGTGAAAATAAGTTTGATCAATCAGCGTTCGCTTTTTTAAGCGTTCGAGGATATAATATGGACCCATGCCTGTCTATCCTTTAATCCCCCATTGCATTTTTATTGCCACTAAAGCAGTTCTTAAAAGGAGTCCTGCATGAGATCTTAACTGTGTATTGGAGAAGCCAACCATCTCCTCCGATGAATCAGCTTCTTTGCCCCCCTTAGGTATTTAACCTGCAAAGGACTGTTCTTAGTGGCTGTGAAATCTGCTAGGAATTTCAAAACTGCAAGTTGTGATGCACAATAAACATTTTTTTTTCTATAAGGATATGGTGTCCCTTCACAACAATTATTTCATGCCAAATACAGTAACTTTCATATTCTCAAAGCATTACTACCTAGAAGTTGCATCCATGGTCAGAGCAAAGTTTGCTTCTGATGTTTTAGATGGTTTGCTTTCTTAAAGTAAACACCTTGGGCCAGCCACTCATTGGTCCATTGTTTGGGAGTCACCCCATTGATCATAACTGCGACAGTGAATACAGCAATGAACATAATACAGTTATGTTAGGAAGTTCTCCCAATTATAAATGTTTGAATACATACAGGTCACCCCACCATCCCCTTTTTCACCTTGCATTATGAGGTTGAGGTGGGTACCCTTCTCTACTTTCTTCCCTCAACATCCATTTCATCTTCCTACTAGACTCCCTTCCTCTTTGAACTCCATAATTCACATAGAGGGAGAATGAGGTATCGTGGGTGGTCTTTCTGGTGAAGGGGTCACTCTTCATCCTTTTCCTAGCATCCCCAGTGCTCCAGTGTCCAATTCAGGGCAATAATGATCTGACTATGGCATAGGCTTACACCACGGTCTTAATGTCTAATTAGAGAGAGTCAGCCAAAGCCACTAGGGGGAGGTACAGCTCTGGAAGCTGGGTCACATGGAGGCTATCTACTGGCAGGATATCGTATTGATCATGATTGAATAGTAAATGTGCTCAGACATCTATGGGTATTTATTTTATCAGTATTTCTTTTGTTTTTTGCCAGTTCGGAAAACTGGCTTTCATGGTAATGCACTTTCGCGGTAGTGTAGTTTCCTTCTTATGGGTGTCGATGTTGCTTGTTCAAGATTTTGGGATTTTGAGCAAGCAACATAGACCCATATATATATATATATATATATATATATATATATATATATATATGGGTTCACTTCAGTTCACTGAACTTTCAATTCACTGACTTTCATTTCACTGACACCATTTCACTGAAATTCATTTCACTGAAACTTCATTTCACTGAAAGTTCATTTCACTGACAACTATTATTAGCAATAAAATGGAATATTCCCCCTTCCCCACTGTAGTGCGACCCTGGAGTTAGAATATATAGTTAGGGGGGTGTGGGGGGCAGAGCCCCTCACATTGGGGGGTGTGGGGGCGCAGCCCCTCACTTCATTTCATATGATATTCTTACGTTTTGATATAATATTGCTTAGTAAAAGAAAAGTAAGTGGGGGGCTGCACCCCCCCACACCCCCCGATGTGGGGGGCAGCGCTAGGTCCTATACTTTCCCCCCGCCGAAATATGCATTAGGGCTTATTATCAGGGGATGCCTTATTTACCCCCCCCGTACAACAATCTACATTTATTCATTTATTCATGTACACAATTTGACATTTATTCATGTACACAATTCGACATTTACTCATCTACACAAATTGACATTTATTTGGTACTTTTCTGTTATTGGGCAACAGTTCTAGGTAACACGTTCACAGTTGTGTGAGAATTCTGCATAAACAGTGCAACAAACATTTCAACTTCAGAATATCTACACCTTGGCTTTCACAGTGCAATATTTTATGCTTAACAGAAAGTGCAGAAACATCTCAATGCATGTGTATTGGAGGAGGGGAATAAAACAGATGAATAACTGCCACTTTTTGAGTGGTGATGCTTTCTTTATTCCTTACGCAAACCATAAGAGAAAAATGATGGAAAGTCATAAAATTTAAGTCTGGGAACTAGTGGCCTTACTTTGTAATTACCCCTTGATAATGAAACGTTACCTTAATACAATAAAGTCAAAAAAACTGACAAGAGCTTGCTGGCAGCTGAAAGCAGAAGCAATCCATTCTGTTGCCCCGATAACAGAAAAGTTATTCAAATACAGTCATGTCATCTTCTTCTGGAACATTGTCATAAGTCTCCAACCCCCAAAGTCCGGCCTGAATTTCTTGTGACTCCATTTCCTGTAGAACCATTGGCCCCAATCTGTCATGCCTAACAATAGAGCTGTCCTTAAATGAGCACTGCTTGTCCAAGTAGCCTGCTTGTAGTGCACTGGCAACACAGCTGTCAGTGATTTTATCCCATGAATTTTTAACCCAAGTCACAACCTCTTGTAGGCTAGGCTTCACAAAGTTTCCATGGTGATTCTCTCTATTCTATTTTCAATGTAGTCATTGAGTTCCATGCACAAATGGTCCTTGAAGGACTTGTTTATTGCAATATCAAGAGTCTGGAGATAGGCAGTCATTCCTGTGGGAATCATTATTTGATCTATTCTTCTCCATGCAAGGAATAACTTCATGTCTTTAGCGCGGTGAGTGCTGGCTGAATCCCAGACTAGCAGACCTCTTTCACCACCTTGCAAAACAAATGGCAGCATTACATTGACCCACTTCTTTATAACTGTTTGTGTGCACCAGGCTTTTTCAGTTTCAAGAATGTAAATGCCTGAAACACATTCAATCTTATCTTTCTTGCCCTTACAATGATTAAAGTGGGGGGGGGGGTGATTCTTTCCATCTAGATGAACTTCCAAAATACAGGTAACTGGTGCACTTTTGTAACCAGTACAGGGAATGTAGATTGATGAGGCACCCCTCTGATCAATTGTTTGAGATCCGTGGCCCATAAACACTGAAGTTTCAGCCATAGCAATCATGTTTGAGAGTTGGTATTTAGAAAAGTCGATGCCATCAGCAAAGGACTTGAATGCAAGTGCACGTTTAATAACTTCAGTATCGTCCAGCTTGAACAGTGTTGTTGATCTTCTTAGAGACATTTCATATCGCTGAAGGACGCCATCCAGCCAATGTTGTGATGCTTTGAATTCTTCTGGGGATATTTCTAACTGTGGTGCCACTGCAAGGGCAAATGCTTGAATATCAGTGCTGCGCACAACAAAAACCTTCGCTCTCCTGTTAGCAATCCATTCACAGATGATGTCTTCCAGCTCAGGAAATAATGGTTGGTGACCTGATCCACACTTGCACTTCTTAGCATTTCCCTCGTCGGCCTGTTGACTGAGGTTATTGTACGCTGCATGCCATTTTTGGACCATTCAGAGATCCAACTTCTTCTCTTTGCAGAAATCCATCAGATTCTTTCCCCAGGAGTCCTCCATGATTGATTTCTTGTACTCGATGGAATAGCTCTTTCTTTTTGCACTCGTCTTGTCTGGGGGGAGTTAATTGAAGACTTACGAGACAGGACTGGCAACACAAAATGGTGACGGTTAAGAAGATACTACAGCCGCTTGTTATCAAGTGCGCAAGTTTTATGTGCGTTGTCTGTACTTTGACCAATCAATGTATACTTGCCAGTGTTTATGGGCCAGGGATCTCAACCGTCACGTGTAAGTGAAGATTAGGGTTACAGTAAGAATCGTGGAGGACTCTCAGGGAGAAAAATCTTACAACTTTCTGCAAAGAGAAGAAGTTGGGTGTCCGAATAGTTCACAAATGATGAGCAGAGTACGATAACCTCAGTAAACAGGTGTCAATAATATTATGTTATAATTCAACATGTCCGTCATGTCTTGTTGACGATCTTAACTGGGGCTTATTTTTGGGGTAGGGCTTATATCATGACCAGCCTGGAAATATATATATATTTGCACACACACACACACACACACATATATATATATATATATATATATATATATATATATATATATATATATATATAAAGTGTCAAGGTAAAGAAATGTTCTATTCATGTTATCAGTCTCATTTTAAGAACACATTTAATACTGATCTGCTAAGTCAGACTTGTGTGGGGAGGTCTATGCGGCACTGAAGATCTAGACCAATTACCAATTCAATTCTCTCTGCTCTGACATACAGTCATAATCCCCTCCTCTCATATCCAGGTGCTCTTTTTCTACTACTCTAAACATAATTTTTTCGTGCTTTTCATAAGTAATAGAGTGTTTATAGAAGATAATGTTATGATCATTAGTTCTAGTAGCATAATTGTGCTTATAAATGCTGAGTGACAGCTTCTGTGTGAATTTTCATACATGGAAGCTATCACAGCCAGAGCAAAAAAATGACATATGTAATGCCAACTATATTACAATTAAAAAATATTATTTATTTTAAAAGTTCTACCAAGGTGTAAGAAATAAAAAAGTGAGGGTCTTCATTAAAGAGCAGTGGAAACAAAAAACATATTTAAATATCTTTGCAGGTCTTATTATATTAGTAGAAGTGACTCCATTTTACTCTAGTGTAGCTTTCACAATTTTTTCCATTTTTTATTAATGAATTTTGGAAGTTATTCCACTGCCTTGCAAACATTACAATTTCCTTTAAACATTTTCTGCTTGTTTCATATAATCACCCTAAAGGCCCAGGAATAAACAGGTTTATAATGTTCTTCTTCTTTCAACAACTTCTTTAATAATATTAATTAACCAATGCTCTCTTTATCCCCTGTCTAAAAACATCTGTTTTATATTTCCTGGAGTTAAAATGGGTTCTTCTTCTAACAACGTCAATAGAAATAATAAACTGATACTTGCTGTATGCTCTGTTTAAAAGAATCTTACTCAAAATTAATACTTCTTTGTTAGCTTACTAGTTCTGATAAACTGACCCCACATCATATTTTAACATGTGCAACTGTATTTTCTCAAAAATGGTTTCTCTGTAAATGGTGAACTGCAATATATTACCTACATCAGAGTAAAATGGAAATCCAAATACTTAGTCTTCCCCGAACTTGATAAGTAAACTGCAAAATATAGTACTGTTATTCATCTTATTCAGGGGTATTAGTACATCTTCCATTGTTTACAAAGGGAAAAATAATCTGTAAAGGATATATAGTAAAATTTGAGCAAACTTACTGTACAAATATTAAGTTTCCCATTATGCCATCATTCAGTTTGCAAAATGTACGGCTATATTTGCACTGATCGCTGCACATATTTTTCTGTCTAAAATATTTGTCTTAGATGAAAAATAAGTATTAACCAAAACTGAGTCCAGCAGTGTACAGACAACATCAACATCCTTGTTTGAAAATGTAGACTGTTTGCAAAAATCTGTCTCAAATAATATCTGACTCACTATTTCTGGTCCTATGTCTTGAGGGATACAAGTATAAGGTGGATAAGCATTCATAGTTAATAATACAAATGTTCAGGTGATTGGTGTTTATTTATTTCATGTACTTTGCTAAGAAAATGAGCAATGTCTCTAAAATAAAATGACAAACTAACCACAAAATGGTTAATTTTTGCATTACAAAAAAGAGAAACAAATCTCCAATTTAAACACCATAGGATGGTAGGGTAGTCTGTTGGCACCATTAATCATTTTAGGGATACCAAAAACACCCCAGTCATGGAGAACTGTTGTGACCCCCGTGCACTGGCCCAGCAATCAAGAAGCCTCAATCCTCACCACTAACACCAGTGAGGAGCATCCATATAGGGAAAGGATAATAAATACACACGCATTAAAGTACAATTTCCCTTAAGAGCACTCAGAGATCACAGTCAGTCTGGGGCTGGCCTCTCCCTTTCTCTCCAGGTCCCTAACAAGACTCCCCACTGGCACAGCTATAGGGTCCAGACCTCAGCCTAGTGGGCAAGCTAAAACCTCCAGCACTCTCTCTGTCCAACCAGTGCTTCGTGTCCCTGCCCAAATAGCTCACACACACACACACACACACACACACACACACACACACACACACACACACACACACACACACACACACACACACACACACACACACACACACACACACACACACACACACACACACACACACACACACACACACACACACACACACACACTCTCACACACAGTTTGAGTTTATACATCCCCACTGGCACTCCACTCCTGGGGAAGGCTGGCACAGATTCTCCAGCTGTGCCACTTTTACCCAGACTATTCGGTAGAAATCACTGCCACCACCCACCTAATATTTATCATCTGCTCAAAGGCCCTTATGAAAAGGGTGTCCAATTATTACTGTGCAATATTATTATCCAAATGGTAAGTGCAACCTAACAGTCAAGACTTATTTAGAGTGACTTGGTACAGCATCACTATATACATGCAATGTACTCTAGAGCTTAAATTAACACTACATAAAACATCCACAGTTGAAAGATTTAAAATATTTAATAATAAATAATAAAAACATAAGACAATACTTCTTACTACTCAGTGCTAGTCAAGAGTTCAGAGATCACAGAGAAATACTTAAAATAATACTGTAGAAAAGTTCTGACATCAGTCTGATCTTCTTAATTCCTAGCTATTTCTAAGAGAAAACACAGTTCTAAATAAGTTACATCTAGTGAAAGACAGTGCTGGTGATGCTGGATGTTCTCAAGACAAATGCTCAGAGCTTTCTGATTCTCTCTCTTTAAATTGATAACACAGAGCTGCTTCACATGGCATCATTCTTCACACTTTTCTGGTGTTCCCAGGATAACAGAAACTACATTTACATTCTTTACACCTGGTCAGAAACCAGAGCAATAAAGGACATTTATACATGCAAATTCTAGCAGTTAACTCTGGCCTCAAAACAATAGGTAGGATGACTCCCTCTAGATGTATCGGCTCGAAATTTTGACATCAAAGAATTGACTTTATCAGCTTTGTTACAGCAGAGTGCACTGTTGTTACATTTTTGCAGTTCAATAACCAATACAGTCTTTTCACATTTAAGAGAACAAGCCTGTGGCTTACATTAATATTTACAAATGACAGAATTATCTACAAAATTCTATCTGGCAAGGCTGGCAGTCTTCACCTATCTTCACAACTATCTTTAAGGAAATCATTTTTTTGGAAGTTAAGTGGTCCTTCTAAAATAAGTCATCCAACACAGAATCAATCCACTAGTAGGTACCATCAGTTCCATTACATGAAATATTCTCTAAGCTTAAGATATAGATGTAAGAATGCAAACATTTCCTGCTCACTCCTTTTAATGTCCATAATTACCACTTACCTCATTTATCAACATTAACATAATGCAAAGAGCTCATAGTGAGTCAGGAAAATGAGAACCCTAGGACAGAAAGTGCATGACAAAGGAAATGTGAGAAGTACAGATATTCTCTACTGGACATTTTCCAACATGGTTTAATAAGAAATAGGTTCACATTTGCAAACTTGGTTGATTTCTATAAACCTGTCATTAAATCCATGGATTCTAGTATTGAGGCTGAGTTGGTTTATTTGGACTTATTTGAGGCATTTGACAATACATATCTGGGACATGTACCCATGATTTTTAAATGTAATATTTGATTGTTATGGTAATTCCATTATACTTTTCATTTGCATCAATATATATTGAAAATTAAAACACATTTTTGACACAGAACACTCAGTAATGCAAGTTTACAATGTTAAAAACAATAAATATGAGCAGAAAAACATCTTGTTGTGAAATAGTTTTCTGTTCTACAACGCCAAATTCCATGAAAATCCCCTGGTCTATTCTAAAAATGTTCAGATTTGGGATTTACAGGCATTTATCACAGAAATTCTAGAATCAGGGCTTCCAATTATCTACCACTGCTTTGATGACAGCTATACTCTCTGTGCATGCTTATTGGAAAGGTCATTAAAACTTTTTATGAAATGTATAGTGCTAATTAGATGAACATATTGTTGTCATGCATGTAACTGTTAATTACAATACAATACAATACATGTAGTTATGATGTGTATTAGGTGAGAAAAGTAAGATGGATAGCTTAAGAGGAGAAATCAGGGAACCTCAAAGTGTGGAAACAAAGGGGGAGCAGATTATTAGAGAATTGAGGAGAAGAGAGAGGTAGAGGAGTTGTGCTGTAGAAATCAGAAGCCTTAGGTACAGGTTAATGGAGAGTTGTGAAAAGAGGCAGGAAATTCAGCTGCACATAGAGGCATGAAGAATTGGGGAAGGGAGAGAGAATGAGGGGCTGTGAATCAAGGCTAGTGGAATGGGTGAGGGATAAAGCTGATGTCTAAAATAGGTGGACAGAGATGAGAGTGATGTGTGAAAAGTTATTTTAAGACAAATTGGAAGTGAAAGGGCAAAGTGACTTGAGAGGATGTTCATATTTCAACTGCTTGTTAGAAGATGTAGTATTGCAGACATGATGAAAAATATTGTAAACTAGTGGGAGATATTCTCTTATGCTCAAAACACACAGAATGTATTCTTGACTAGGAACTTCTTTAGCTGCAGTCTGAATGTTGTGAATGGTTCACCCTCTTGCAGTTATATAGGGATGGATGCCCACATTTTGTGGCATGTATGGTAGCAGTGTTTAGTACTGTATAACACTGTCCTGGGAGTCTGCAGAGAAGAAGTTGTAGTGCTAAGTGATTGGAGGATGAACTCTGCTGGCTGGGGGGAAAAGACAGAACTGAACAGTTTGTAGATGAGATAACTAGGTAGTAGTTTGGATCTCTGATGAATTGGTGGCCATTTTATTTTCTTAAGTAATACACAATCATACTATCTAGCTGTGGCTAAAGTGATGAATCTACAAATGCAGTTGGGGTAATTAGAATAGACAGCATATTATTTTTGGTGACTGAGGGTTTGTAAGCTGACAGTAATATTAATCAGCAAGGAGAACGCCATTGCCAGTTGCCATTTTCTTTGCCAAAAAGAGATGCTTATTTACTTTTGATTTTATTTTCAGTATTTGCTGAATGTTTAGCTGTTGGTCTAGCAAAATGCTAAGACATATGAAATACTTTAAGGTTGCTTAGGGATCTTATTTAACTATCTCATAATCCGGTGGGACTGATGAATGTTTTGGTTTAGTTCCAAAGTGTGTATGTGTGTGTGTTCAGGATTAATGTATGATTAGTTAGTTAGCTAGCCAAGTAGCCATGTAGAGAGTTGATGTGTGTTCTGTTCTAGCAGTGATTTCATGTTTGAGTATGAATAGTTTGATCTGTAGATGACTATTTCATCAGTTTAGAGGATGAGGAGTAAGTGCAGGAGATCAGTAGACAATTTGCTTATGAAGAGATAGAGCATTATGGGGAATAAGATGGAGTCTTGAAGTTCTCCTTTGGTGAACCGGTCTTTGGGAGAATTTTTGGACCCTATTTGAACCTTGAAGTTTCTATTGTTTAGGATGTTTGAGAACCAGAGAATGGATTCATTTCTAGTGTCTGCAGTCATAAGTGAGTTAAGTAGAAGATGGTGATCTACTGGATCAAATACTTTGATCAGATCAATAAATATAGTCAGTTAGGTTACCCTTATCTATCTTGTGTATATCATCATTTAGAGTGTATAAGGCATTCTTAGTGTTTTTCCTGTGCAGGAGTCATTCTAAAATATTGTATATTTTGTAAGCACTCTTATAATTGGCTATAAGCTATTTTTCTAAGATTTTAACAAGGGCAGAAGTATATATTCGAGTCTAACATTATTGGTAGAATCTGGTTTAGAAGGTCTTGGGATGGGTTTCATTATTGTTTGTTTCCAAATGTTAGCATTCTGTTGTTAGATAGCTATATATTGTATAGGTGATGAAGAGGTGTAACATTGCGCTCCTTGTACATGGAAAAAAACACAGATGTAGTTCATCTAGTCCAGAGGAGATATATATACAGATTTTATCAGTAAATTTCTCAGTCGTTTTTTTCTCCTTGCAAATTTGAAATTGAAGAATGAGAATAAGAGGGAGGATTGTGTGTCTACAGATGGATAAAACTATGTGGACAGGAATTGGGATGATGTTTAGAGGTCTGGTGACCTGGTCTTAGTTTGACTAATATTTTTGTCTAATTTAAAAACAAATATTTTAGACAAAAAAGATGTAGCAATAGGGGAAATTGTAGCCCCATCTTTTGTAAATGTAATAATTGCACAAATGAAACTGAACATTTTTATAGTGATGATTTTTTTTCTATGCATGCTTTATAAATGATTTTATTTCTTTCATACAGAGTAGCAGAAAATTTCGTAATAGTTCTGAATCAGATGAATAAGTGTATCAATATCAATCTTTCCATTTCTTGCAAGCAGGCAGCATTCTAACAAATATCTCTGAAAAACAGAAGCAAAAGAAACATGTCAGACTCCCCTTCCATCTCTAGGTGGCTCTCCAAAAATAAACTCTGCAGTATACCTTTTAGAAAGGTGCACATAGTATTCCAGTATTAATATTACTAAGTTCCTGAACGATAGCTAAATCCATTGTAATGTAAACTCCCAATCAAAAGCATGTGCATTGTTACACAATGCACCTTATCAACACTACATAATTCTGATAAACATGAAATAAATTACAACTGCAATAATGTATTTCAACTTACTGCTCTTCAAGCATACACATTTTAGCCCTCATAAAGGCCCCACACTAAGGTCACATTTTAAATATTAGTAAAATTAACTTAGAAAATTAACAGAAAACGTGGATGTGAATTAGCATGTTTTTTTTTAAATAAAAGAAATCTTTAACAATTAGGATTGTCAGTATTTACTTACAACAGTCCACCATCTTTTCTCAAAAATATTTCTACTTTTGAAAGGGAAGGAAAAAAAATTTGAGCTGAAATTAGAGATGACCCTAAAATTAGGGACAGTTGAGAGGTCCCATATCTCCTTCCACCAGAAAAAGGCCTGCTTGCTTGTAATGAATATTAAAAATATTACAGTCACAAGTACTATATTTCAGTTGCTGCTCATAGACATGTACACTACAGACTAATAATCATTTTAACAGGAAAACTATGTCTTTGTTTACATAGTCATAGCCTGCCTACCCCTACCTAAAAAATAGACACTCTTTGTTTACACCTGTAAAGTTTGACTGATCCCTCCCCAATCCCTCCGAGCTACATGCTCTAGGGACATAAACCTTGTCACCACAATAAACAGGACATGCTGGAGGGATAGATTTCTGTCCCAGAGACTTCCCATACTCTGGAACAGGCTACCCATCTATGTCAAGCAAAGTTCTTCATTAGCACTCTTCAAGAAAAATCTTGATGAGTGGATGGGAAATAGGAAATACACCCCGGGGATCACTTCTGTGTCTCTGCTCAACAGTGGCACAGGAAAATAACTTTCTTGGGTGGCATAAGCCAGGGAACTTTGTTGGCTAGGCTTATGTAGGCCCTTGGGCCAATAGCCTAGTACCTACCTATGAACCTATGATGAATTTAAACAAACAAACAAACAATGGACACAATACTTCAACTTACAACTGTCTGCTATATATACAGCCCAGCTGCCCTGACAAGCTACATTAATGATCATTTCACACATGTTGAATGCCTACCTCAATAGAAAAGTAATCATAATACCAAAGTAAGGCATCTAAATAAGCCTGTTTTGTGAATGTGTATAGACAAAAACATGTATAAGAATCTTGGACCAAATAAAAACAACATGAGGGGTACTTCTCTCAGAATGTTTTTTTTTAAAAGAGCACTTTTCAATAAACTAGCAACACAGTATTCTGTGACTGTACAGTGCATTCACTGCATCAACCATTAAATATAGCAGTCTCCTACTCATCTTTCCCAAAGAGAACCCAAATGTTGAATATCATGGGCCACAGCTAAAACATTGCTGATTTAAGGAGCTTGTTTGTATTACTACTTCATACAATTCATGTAAAATTTGCATATGAGAGGTACTAACATATCACAAGTAGTAGCAATTATAAACTGCAATACACAATAAAGAGGCATAAACATAGATAACATCATGTAGTGAGTTAAAAAAAAAACAATATATATATATATATATATATATATATATATATATATATATATATATATATGTGTGTGTGTGTCTATTTAATTTCATTGAAAACTCATTTCACTGAAACTCATTTCGTTGAAAACTCACTCCACTGAAACTCAGCTGCCTAAGCACAATTCACTGAAAGCTCAAGTCACTGATAACCCATTTGACTGAAACTCATTTCGCTGAAAGATATATGCCCTGTTCCCCACTGTAGTGCAATCCTGGAGTTAGTATATATAGTAAGGGGGGCACAGTCCCCCACATAGTTTGGTATATATTGTCTTCTAGAAAGAGTTATTCATTTGACTTGTAAGTATCCATGTCTATGGTTTACAATGTTTAAAATAGGTGGGGGGCTTGCCCCCCTGCTTATATGTAGAGTAGGTTTGTAGATGTGTGGTGTTATGTTTGTGTGTGTTTTTTTTTTGTAGTGTGGGTATTGTGGTGTATGTGTGGTGGTGTAAGGTGTGCGTTTGCGATTTGAAGTTTCGCAGTTTTGGGCTGTCGTTGTTTTGTGGATTCGATGTTATGGTCTCGATATACTGAAATTTGACCTTTCAGTATTTCGAGATTATAAAGTGAATTTCTCTCTCTCTCTTTCTATATATATATATATATATATATATATATATATATATATATATATATATATATATATATATATCTCTATAGATACACACACACACACACACACACACACATATATATATATATATATATATATATATATATATATATATATATATATATATATGGTTTACTATCATTATGTCGGACCGGACTCGGTCGAATGCTGCTTACTTCGACTCACGTCTGGGAAAGTTGACAATGCCAAATCCCGACATTGCCGAATTACATCTCAAATGTAACCATGGAACGGTTCTTAACATGGGTCGAGATAGGGGGGAAATTTGTACTTCGACAATGTCGGGTTCGACATTGTCACCATTTGACCCTCTGCCTTTCGTTGAAGTGGATTCGTCTGAATCCACTTCAACATAATGATAGTAAACATATATATATATATATATATATATATATATATATATATATATATATATATTTTTTATTTTACATTTGTTTACCAGGAAAGTATGACTGGAATAAGGTCCATTTACAGCGGACGCCCGGGGAGAAAAGCTCCATAACATAACAGTACAAATACAACAAATGGCAAAAGAATTTCTGTACAGAGGCATATATACAATCAGAACTCTATGTCTTTATATGACAACACGTAATCCACGAATGACAGAAAATTTCTATACAGTGGCATATATACAATCAAGGAGATTTTTTGTACTTATTTTGATTTGAGCAAGCTTGGTATATAGATAGCAAAACTCTGAATTCCCTATTGGCAGTACAAAGCATATTGGTATATAGATAGCAAAACTCTGAATTCCCTACTGGCAGTACAAAGCATAAAAATGAAGGAATGGAATCTGGAAAATAATGTTATTCGGGAGATATGTCATAGCGTGAGAAATAGTTTGTAGGATAGTAGTTCCTGATAGGGAGTATTTGAGTAGTACAGAATAGCTGAGGTAAGCAGTGAGGAGATGAGGTGTGGCAAAGTAGGAGGAGAGAAGAAAAGATTTTATGTGATACAGGGACAGAGCCATGATTGCAAGACTTTAGTGATGTCTTGAAAAGTGAGATGGATGGTGCAGAGGAGATACTTTGGGGGAGGTTATTCCATCCATTATAAAAAAAAATATATATATATATATATATATATATATATATATATATATATAGGTTTATTGTGCATGACCGAAGCACCCTAATGTCTAATGTAAAACATCAACAAAATAAATTTGATTATACACAATGGCAAATACAAACAAGGGCAAAAACAATAATATCAAGACAGGAAAACTAATTCCACTCCTGATATTAAAATGACCCCCCCCCCCTCCATAACACTAGCCTCAAATTTGTCATTGTCCCTAAAGCACTTATACTCAGTTTCCTTATACAAGCATTCGCAGAAGGCTTTTTTGAACTTGAGATATTCTAGGCCCCTTAATTCAGATGAAAGTCTGTTCCATAATGCTGGGTCTTATCAGAAGACATGTTCTCCAGTAGCTGTTTTATATGGAGATCTGCTTAATGTGATGGCTTTCTCCTGGGTACTTCTTAGGGAGTAAACCTGGTCTTGGGTGGGTAATGTCCATCTCAAAGGTATGCAATAGTCATTGTTTAGTATTTTGTGAATAAGATTACCTAGAAGATAAACTGACTTCAGGAACTGGAAGTTATTTTTAGACATTGTACAGGGTTAGAATGGTAATATTTGTTGTTGGCAAAGAGTGAAATCTATAAATTTTATATTTTGGGGTCTGATGTCTTTGGGAGTTTTGTGTTGAGTAAAAGGTAAATAGAGGAAGACTGCATTCCAGTTTAGTGAAACGAACATTTCTGACTTGGGAAAAGCAGACTGAAGGGAGAGCAAATGAGAGATTCTGTAGGAGAGCTTAAGTTGAGATAGTGCAGTTGTAGTTATTTAATCTATATAATTCGAAAAAGTTAGAGAAGGGTCATGGTTAAGTCTAAGGTATCTTTTTCAGAAATGAGGGTAATAATGTTGTTGAGGTTATCAGTGGTGTTAATAAGATGTTAATGAAGGAGTTTTTGAGCTGTTGTAAATAGGTTAGGTTTTGTGGTTAATTAGAAGGAGATTACAATCAACCCAGATGCATAGCTCAAAGAAAGACTGTTGTAGTTTGTTCTGGGGATCAGAGGGGTACTTTACTGGTCTGTAATAGAAGATGCATCTGTGTACAGTATGACATCAAGGGATGGGAGGCCATCTGTAACATCATTACTAAATAATGAAAACAAAATGGAATCCAGAAGGTAACCTTGTGGCACTCTTGTTTAGGGTGCCAAGCCATGATAAAAGGTTTTTAGTAAGGATTTACAATGCTCTATTCTTCAAGTAACTTCGACCCACTTGATAGTGTTGTGGACAAAATTAACTTTGTTCAGTTTCATAAATAGAATATTATCGTTAACAGTTTTAAATGTCCTGATCATATCTACAAATATCTCAACAGTAACAAGACCTTTATTAATGTTACAAAAATGGATTCATTTGCAATGAGTAAGGCAGTGGAGGTACTGAAAGCATTTCTAAAACCACACTGTTTGTCTGATAGCAAGCCATCACTATTCATTATTTGTTGTACAGGATTTTTTTCAAATATTTTTGCAAGATGGCAGAGTAGAGATAGGTCTAAATGTTCTTTATAGCTCTGGGAGAGGGTATTTTAAGCACAGGAATTATGATGGAGTGTTTTAAAGCTGGAGGCACTGTTCTGATTTTTTAAGGAAGAGGAAGAAACAACCTGTAATGTTGTTTACTATTGCTGCGACTTTGTATCTCTAACATGTACATGATCTGGAGCTTTTCTCCCCAGGCATCCGCTGAAAAAGGATCTGCGTCCAGTCGAAATTTCCCGGTAAACATATGTAAATAAATAAATAAATTATATATGTAGAATAAGAGTTTGGCAATTTTCTTTGCTGCTCTTTTTAGGAAGGTGCAGTGTGACTGGGTGACTTCAGGACATGATTTTTTTTAAGATTATTTAGGATTGTGTTAGTTTCTTTTATTGAGCTCTCTCTAAAATGGAATGTTGCTGCATATTTAGCTAATGGGAATAGTGTTGGTAGAGAGAAATTTGGAAAGTTGTGTTGAGATGGGGTAGAGAGTTGAAAAGATCATTTCTTGTATACTGGCAGTGACAAAGTTCTTGCAATTTTCTGGATGGAGAGGCTTCTTGTTATATTGTGAGAATATTTAGGTTGTGTGATTTCTCCTTCTAATTCCTTTATTTCCTTCCAAAATAGTTTCAGACTACTAGTAGCTGAGGTTTGCTTATTTCATAAGTGTAAGGATTTTGCCAAATTAGTTGCTATTCTAGTTTGCTTTCTTAGAATTTAATAGGTTTGGTGGAGGTTACAGTTATTTTTGTTTTGTTTCCGGGCTGACCATGTTATCCCTCTAAAGTAATAATGCAATATGTTTCAGATACTACACCTAGTTTAAGGCTTTCTTTCATAATTTCTTTCATCTGAAAATGCATAACAATGCTCTTTTAATTCATAGAAGACCTTTATTGGCATTACGTCTTTTACACTGCATTTGTATTCATGTTTCTGTCAAATACAAACAAAATTTATAGGACACGTAGTAACAGTGAAAACTGTATCATTTCCTATGTCTTCCACTTTATATAAAGTGAGAGAGCCTGAAGGAAAGCATGTTCCTCCATTATATCTTTATCCACCTATGCTGAAAGTATAAACTGTCACAGTGTGGACTCATCTGTAACCTATTTTAATAATTACATTTGATACAGCTTTAATCCAAAAACTCAAATAACAAATATGAACACAGCAACTCTCTGCCACTGTTATGTGCGCTCTCAGGTAAGATCACGTCAGTGCACATCAGCAAAGCGTATGAGTGTTTTTCAAAGACTGCTCATAAAATACATTCTTATAAGATGAAACCTCACAAAATGGTTAAAATGTTAACTAACTAACTAACTAATGAACGAACGAACTGACTGACTGACTGACTGACTAACTGACTGACTGACTGACTGACTGACTGACTGACTAACTAACTAACTAACTAACTAACTAATTTCACCAGGTGGATTAAATGCCTGATTGTGGTCAGGGGCCTTGTTGGAAAAGCAGGTGTAGATTCTGCTTGCGTAGAATGCAGCACCTTCACATCACTGCTTTGAAATAACTGACTAACAAGAATGAGATTCTTCCTCATTTGCAAACTTTTGATTGACTTCAGCTGTTCTTGAGATGTTACCAGGAAAATGGCTGCTGTTCTTCAAAGTTAATAATGATGCGTTAGAGCTTTGTTTTTTAACTAAAGGTTTCCCTTGCTCTTCCAATTCTGTATTAATGTTAGTCAGTGTCTCTCAGAGCTGCATTTAAATACTTTTAACTGTTGTAACGGTATTAATTCAAGTACTCATTGTTTTCATACTTGGGATTGTCTCCATCAGTTAAAAATACTTGGCCACTTAAGCCGAATGCTCCTGGACTGCTTGTGTCCAGATTCCCTGAAGGTCATTCTCTTCAGGTTCAAAAGCAGCTGAAGGCTATTTTTCTATTCTTAAATCTGTTGGGGATATTTCTGCTGCTACATTTCTTTTTTATTCTTACAACATCTTATTATAAGACATTCAGTCTGTTAATACAGAAACAATGAAAAACTCTCTTTCTGGAAATTCTTGCTTGCAAACAGCTTTGCTTAGTTGAATATTCTCTTAAAATAGTTCAAAGGTGCAACAGCAACAAATTGCTAAATACTTAAAATCACATAAACTAGACACCACTGAATAACTGCTATTCATATCATTGTGCTATCCTTTTCTTGGTCACTAAGCTTTCTAAGGAAGTGACACTGTGTTTGTCTGCTTCATGTTAATAAAGCTATCAATTAAACAACATGCAGTTAAAATGTGCAGCAAAACCACCATGCGTTAAAGCCTTAAAGGAAAAGCAATGCATATTTACATACAGTAATGTATTTGTTTCAATGTCATGTTCTTACAACTGTATCACCATAATAAAGCAAGAGTCATTTGGTTAATAATATGCTGTTAAACCACAGTAGTTCATGTGCTAAATTACTTTCTAATCAAACAGACTAAGATACATATTTTATAATGTTTCTATCAAAAAAAGGAATACCTTGAGATCATATTTACATTTACAGATCTCAAGAAAATACAGAATAACTCAGAGTACTGATACTGAAGATTTTAATTTCATAAATACATAAGCAGGTAAACATTCTTGTAGACAAATCTGAATACCTATTTCATAGAATCACTTTGCTTACACCATCCTGATTTCAGTACTTAACAACAGATTGGAATATTATTTCTTGGGAGTACACTTCACGGGTAGGGCAACTAATGTCAACTGGATAAGTCACTTCACATCATTTTCAAGGAGATGAAAGTGATGCAGAGAGCCCTGACAGACTTCTAGGACATTTTTTTAGCCAGGAAATCTTCAAATCAAGAAAGTCAATGCTGCAGTAATTTAATACATGCTGAGACTTCCCGTGCTGGGCCTTGCAACAAAACCATCAGATATTGCTATCTATGTTACAGGTAGTTGAGCTTGAAAAGAAAAGTTATTTTGTCCCATGAATGGAATCAGAATGCACATATACTGAAGCACATTCAATAGATGGGTCTCCCGCAAGTTAATTCTTTGTTACATACCTCATGACTCAAGCCAAAGTATTTTGCTCCTTCATACCCTGTGATCCTCCACCACATGCCCAGTAATCAAGGAGCCTCAGTCCTCACCACTGGCAACAGTGGGGGACGTACATTGGGAGGATGACAAGTACACACACAGTATTTCCAAATGCAGTTCTCTGCATCAAGTGTGAGTTCCTTTAAGAGCTCACAGAGACCACAATCAGTCTGGGGCTGGTTTCTCCCTCTTTCTCCATATCCCCAATAAGACTCCCCACTGACACAGCTATAGGGTTGAGATCTCAGCTGAATGGCCAGGCCAAGACCACCAGCATGCTCTCTGTCCAACCAGTGATTTGTGTCCCTGCCCAAGTAGCTGGCACATACACACTTTGAGGTCTGATTTACATACACACACACGCCTGTGAACGGTGGCATAGGTTTACTAGCTGTGCGCCCTTCTGCCCAGACTATAAGGTAGTTATTGCCACCAGTCAGCTCCTTATCAGCTACTTTAAGGCCCTTAGAAAAGGGTGTCCAATCTTACTGTGTAATGTTACTATCAATACAAATGGTAGTTTGAACAAGAGCAAGGCTATTAAGAGTGGCCTACACAGTGTCTCCAAATAAATATGCAAGTACTCTCAGAACTTAAATATGTCTCTACACAGATCAGCCACAATGAAAGGTTTAAATATACATTTAATAATAAATAATAAAAGAACAAGACAATACTAAATATACATTTACAGTAACATCAGAGTTCAAAATCACAGGAAATATTTAAAACAACATTGCAGGACAGTCTCAAATAAAAAAGATAAACATCTAAATTAAGCTTTGCTATATTCCTAACTATATCTAAAGAATTGTACTGTACCCTAGTAGACTTACTTAATTAGAGCAGCAAGGCAGATGTGGTGAATAGATCCTCTAGCTGATGTTGTCAGGTTAAAGACAGAATACAGAATACTATCTCTCTCTTAGAGACTTCACAGATTAATATCTCAAATATTACTGCTGGGATAGCTTGCATAATTACATAATGTCTTGTCATCAGACTCTATCCTAGGTGAAAAACAACCATCGATGCAGCTGGTAGAATTTAGCATCTAACTGTGAAAGTACATACACAAGGACTTTTCCCACAGATCTTTGTACTTACTGGAAGTCATAAAACAATAAAACACTTGCAAGACAATGCAGAAAGTTTCCTGGTATTAGACATTGTGTCTACTTGCTGCCATGAAGTAATTTAATTTCAGCAATTTTTCTGAAGTTAACCTCATGTGTTCCAGTTTCCACTGTTAAAATATATGCATTCAGTTACAATAGTGTATGTACATTTTTGTTCTTTTCCAGTAGGGTACACTGTGGATACATCTTTAAGCTCAGTACTTTAAAAACCCTTTTCAACACACGTCTGTACAAACCTAGTTTGATATACACATAACTTACAGTTCTAATAAGGTTGTAAGACAAGCATCTTATATGAAGCATGTTGACATTAACAAATGACACATAACCATTTACAAAATTCCAGACAGCTGTGCTGGTAGTATCTCTTTGTGCCACACTTCTATATAACTCATGCTGATATTCACAAATGACGTATAACTATTTATACAATTTCAGATAGCTGAGCTGGCAATATTTCCTTATGTGATATACCCCATGAGACATTTTGGAAGATGGATGAGTTCTTCTTTTAGTGGACTCAGAATTTAATGTATGCTCTTCCTTAATTTTGCCATTTTGCAAAATATTACTATAATTAATTTAGAATATAGCCAATTTAATTCTGATAGCTCGATCTTGGTCAAGGTAACCCAGATATTCTGTACTCCAATGAGTTTGATTACTTTTCCATCATGGCTTTTACCTCTACACAGGATAATAATGATACAAAAGAGTGGGGTGCTACATTCCATTTTGAAAACTTTGAATCTATCATCTGGAAAGCTACAATTTTGATTTCCAATAGCAGCTCCTTTACATCACACATTTAAACCGATTCATGTTGATCCATCAAAAGTGGTTTTGATGAATGCAAATAAACCAAAAAGAGTTCACTGAACCTGACTTCAGCAAACATTGAAACAGGCAAGCCCCCCTCCACCCTCCATTTGGTGAGAATACTCCCAACACCTCCTGGAATTATATATATGAACTCTGAGGTTGTACAGCAGTGGAGAAGAAGGCAATCTCCACTTTTGTCAAAGGGTGCCTCAGAGAACTGGTTTCTGTTTCTTTGCAAGCACTGAAATCATCCTTGATGGCTTGACATGCTTCCATTTAAACACCTGAAAGAAGGCTAAAAGCCCTAATATGACAAACCTATACATACAGTAATGAAGTGCACTTGTTTCTTTGACTATTTTATAACTGACGCATCCTTTATATATACTAAGGTTAATATATATATATATCTATATGGGTTCCTCTGTAAAGATTGAGTGTGTATGTTTGGTTGCCAGCTGTTTAGTTGACCATTTCTGATTAACTAAGCAACTGGTCAACAGATGTCCAAGACTGTACTGCTCCTGAAGTTGGGGAATATGTTCATACCCAGTGTTTGTGCAATCTCACTTAGTATATATATATATACATATAATTAGCAGGGGGTTGCCCCCCCCCCGCAAAAAGCAATGTTTTTATTTGCCTTTTTTGTGTTTAACTTTTGCATGCACTGAGGCTGTTTCTCAGAGCATACACAGTCGACTTCTGCATTTTCAGTGTTATTACATCTATGTTTTGCATGTCGATGTTGGGTGTATTCTATTTCCTACACTACCTATATATTTATATACATAGAGAGAGAAAGAGAGAGACATATACATATACACCATGGTTATTAGACTATTTAAATGATCTTTTTGAATCAAACTAGGCTTAATTACTAATTAAAGTTCATGTCTCTGAAATGACGGCCTGCATACCATCATTTCACATACTGTACCACAGTCTTTTGTCAAGGCCTTTGTAAAAGGTGTTCATTTAAGATCACTTTACTCCCTTTGAACCTGCATGTACAATAGAATTAAAATACTTCCAGGTAAAGGCATCTTTCTGGTTCTGGTACTTTTAGCAGAAGGATTTCAGAGTTATAGGGTTTAATGTATAAACCTACTGATTTGGTGTTCCACACTAGAAGGGTGTCACTGAAGACAAATCCATCTTTCATGCTAATACTGTATCGGTAGTATCTTTTCTAACACTATTCAGCTTCCAGTCAATACCCAAATGACTACAATTTGCTGGTTTTAATAGACAACTTAGATATTATAATAGCAGGACTGGTAAATTCAGAGAGATATCTTTTTATTTCATTCATGAAAACAAAAGAATGCCTAACTGTCAATAAGCACATTCTTTCTAAATGGTTGCCCCTCTCTATTGTCTTTTTTGTATAACGTGTGCAGGGTACAATAAGAACTCATGATGTTTGAGCAATGCATACATCTGCTGCTTATTTCCGAAATGTTTTTACACACGACATGTCAGAGGCAGCCATGTGACCTATTGTACACACTTTCACAGAGCCCTATATGGGTAGGGCATGCTTCTGGAATAGCTGTGATACAGGGTATCTTAGCATTGCTTATCTTTCATGGAAATAGTAAAGCTTTTTGGAAATCTGTATGAATATTCTAATTTGCTGTTATAATTAACCTCCCTGAATGAGACAGTACAGTTCTATTTAAAGGAACACTGCACCCCAAAACTGAAAAAAAAAAAAAAATAATAGGTCCGATTCCAAAAGACTTGCTGTCACTGTAAGTGACTACTTACACTGAGAGCAGGCTGACAGCAGGTCTTTTGGAATCTGGTCCGAGTAACAAACCTATTTATAGATAGAACGTACACCAAAGTATGTCACTTACACTGAGAGCAACTCTTTTGGAATCTGGCCCAGTGTTGTTAAACATATTTTGAACTTTTCTGCAGTACTAATGTCTCTGTATCAAAGTAAGTGGATATTATTATTATAATGCCCCCTTCCACACCCCCACTAACTACATCCACCCAACCTCTACTACACCTACTTTAAGTTAAGACACCCTCCTCTCTACTAACAAACTGTTAGTCTACTACAGGTCCTATCTTTATTACACTCTCACTTCTGTTCCCCACCCCTCAGTACCATGCACACAAAATTTTCGCTAATATCTTTGATTTCCCTAACCTACCTTTTCTGCCTTACTCTCCAAGCCACCTCCTACCATGCATCACACATCTTATACTTCCACTCTCCAACTCTCCAATGCAATACCCATTACTACCATCCCATCAGAAGCATGTACATCTCACCTCATCTTTACAATAACTCTAATATTCTCTTCCTTAGAGTCAAATATTATCACTCATGCATAGCTGGCTTTAGGCACCAGCGAACCCTGTGGTCACTGGGGGCCCCCTGGTCCTAGGGGGGTCCCAACCATAGCAAGTTATCTTACCTTGATATTTTGTAACATGTCTGTTAAACCAACAAAAGCCAGTAGAGCAATGCTGTATGCTTAATAAACCAGGTGGATAATAATAACTTTTTATATCTCCTTCAAAATTCAAAGATCTTAAGTTATAATAACAGTGTTTTGTCAAGTAACAGACTTCGCAATTCCATTAAATATTTTACCACCGACATAATGCCCCTGACTTAGTTAATTCCTGCTGGTAGACATCCAGCCCATGAAAACTAACAGCATAGCCAGCTTTAGGTATCTGCAGGGGGGCCGCTTAATCATACTTGACTGTGTGGGAGCCCCACAAAAGCTGCTGTAGGCTGGGGAAAACAAGGAGAAAGAAAATGAATTCATTTTCCATTACACGCTTTAACCTTAATAGGACCGTGATATGATCCTTTTAGGATAAAACTGATAATGAACACGAGCAAGGTAAGCACTAGAGATCAATCAGCAGCCCAGAGTGACTGATGTCAGTGCGCACCTTGGATATTAAGAAGAGATGATGCTTCTGATTGTCAGGCACGGTTTCTCTTTCAGGCAGTTTAATAAGTACTGGCAGAACACCAGATACTATAACTTCCAATGTCTTTGCTGAAGAATTCTGCTCAATAACAAAACTAATAGCAGAATAAAGGCTCAAAATGAGGGACACATTTTAAATATTTCTTTACTTCACTAAAGAGGTACTAGAATAACACATTTTGCATCAGCATGCATTTTTTTTGGACAGCAGGAAGTATAAAACTGATGTCTGGATTTATTGACTGACTGTAATTTTGAATGATTTACCAGCAAATAAAGACTTTTTTTTAGGAAGGATTGAGTAAAATTATGAGGCAAAATCAGGGAATATTTGTGAAATCACGGACAGAGAGTTATTCATTTACTTCTTAATGAGTTAAATAAAAGTGACTTACCCCTGCTGTCAGATGACTGCTAAATAGCAGTCACTGATCTGGTGTGGCAGTACCAGTGTTGCACAATGTGTTATTATTTGCTGAAATACATACAAAACTAGCATTGCTGCCACGTGTGTGTGTGTGTGTGTGTGTGTGTGTGTGTGTGTGTGTGTGTGTGTGTGTGTGTAAAACAATATCACTGATTTTTATCAGTGCACACATACAATAATGTCGGGGCACACACCTTATTCATCTTTGTATCAGTAAAAAAATGCAGCTAACAAGTAATTATATTTCAAAACTAACATGCAGACAGTTAGATCTTCTAGGAATCTGGTGGGCCCCACTTCCCAGACTATATAAATGGATACTGGGGGGGAGGCTGTCTTATTCATCCTTGACTCTGTGGGGGCCCCACAAAAGCTGTTTCTGGTTGAGGAAGAATGATAAGAAAAAAAATACTTTAATTTTCTGATTACAGTCTTTAACCTGAACGGGACTGTGATGTGACCCTGTTGGGATAAAACTGATAATAGCCTCTGCTCTCAGTTTGCACCCATTCTAAAACCAGCCCTGCTAATATGTGAATGTACATAAAATTGCTGTAGGTTATGCGTGGGGGGGGGGGGATTGTGTGGTCATTGTTTCCTTTACTTTTCTTACAGACCTCAGATATGTACAAAGAAAGTTACTTTAGGTCCTGTAGGAGCAGGTGTATTATCTAGTAGAAACAAAGTAGAACACATTGCTGCAAGCATTATAGTTTTTCACTTTCCTTGCAACCACACATCAGGCATGTATAGAGGTTGATTGCTTTGGAGGGTTAGGGATGAAGAGAGAGGCATGCTATGCATGTATATTTCAGCAGCCACTTGAAATACATGACTATGACCATTTGAACCTCTGCTTTCATCCCAATCCAACACCAGATGCATTTGCAGTGACTATCTTTTTTGGGGATTAGAGAGGCAGGCAGTATTCCCAAACAGGATCTGTATATCTTCAGAACAATTGACTTGTTAGTTCAGCTTTGAGCATTAAGGCTTGGCCACAACTTATGTCTTCACTGAAATAAAAAATAAGACTGGAATACTTCTTACTTGTGATTTTTGATTAGGCCATTGTTAGATTAAAAGGTTGGGAAATGCTCTAGAATCCATTCTAGAGCATCAAAAACCCCTATAGCTTCTGGGGGCGCCGGCTTAATTGAATTATTTCTAAATGGTTATTACTGTGCTGTCTTTGTCAGGAAAGGTCTGTTGAAAGGATGCAAGGAAAAAAAAAGTTGAACAGCAACACTGAATTTCTTCCCTTAGTCATAATTTCTGTTCAAGCTATCATTGGATAAAAAGGCTATGTAAAAATTAAAAAAAAATGAAAATGCATTTCAGAGCATATATAAAGTTGTGGCTTCTTAAAAAAGCTAAAGAGAATTGTAAAATGTGAGAAATGGAAGAAAAAAGTAATACGCCTAGTGTAGGGAACCTAAGATGGGAAAAAGCAGAGGGAAGCACTGGAGAATGTGTGTGTGTGTGTGTGTGTTCGTGCATTTTGGGGGGAGTGATGAAACAGTAGGCAGTGCCTAGGGCTCCATTTCACATAAGTCCAGCCCTGCACATAGAGTTGTTGCAATGTATCATTCTTACATATAAGTGCCAGCAACTGTGAATGCCCCTTTGTGAAATGGGCCAACACAGTGTGATACATAGGCTTTTTGTAAAGTAAGAGTATTGTAACTACAGGTCAGTCTGTGTCTATTATTCCTAAAAGTTTGCAGCATGAGAAAAAAGGATGGATAGAAGACGTGGCAGTGACAGGGTAATACTTAGACTGGAAGTGCCCAGGGGGCCCCCAACTTGATATTTGCTAGTGGTCCTCAAAATGCTAACACTGGCCCTGAACTCATGTATCCTTCCTTTATCTCTTCACACTAACTCAACACTGACATCCAAAGTCAAACACCTCCTGCTACACTCTCTAACCCAAATTAAACTCCAAGCTAACATTTATCCCAACCCAGGACCTAGTAATACTCTCCCAACCAACTCGCTACTTCCCCTTCTCCCAACATACTCACAAAATCAAGCAATTGCTAATACATCTCTCAAATCCACATTTAACAAAACCAACAATAATGACTTATTAATAATAAACTTCAACCTAAGGAGCATAATAAACAAAGTAAATAATTGTCATGCTGCCCTTGTCTACTACTCACCTGGCCTAGCTATTATAACTGAGTCCTGGCTAAAACCCCATATAAAGGATGAAGAGATTCTAACCACAGTCTACAGCATTTTTAGACACAAATAGGCTTAATAAACATGGAAGAGGTATTGCTATTATGTTTAAAGATTATCTCAAATTAAACCAGCTAAATAGCTACCCACCAGACCTCCCCACCTCTGAAATACTAACCACACACCTAGAAATTAACTCCCACAAATCATTCATGCTCATAGCCATTTATTTACCTCCAGGTAGCAAACAATCTAACATAGAGCTTGACTGGCTTTCCTGTACCTTCGATAACCCCTCTAACTTTATCAACCTATAAGGCTTTACACAAACTATTAACTCCCCCCCCCACACACACATCAACAAACATACCAATAGACAATCCCTACGTGACTGGATATAAACCAATAAGCCCAACCTAGCTCATCTAGCAGGATGCTTATCAGACACCCTCAGTGAGCACTCCCCTAACTTTCTTCTCAGGAAAGTGTGTACATATCCCTGAAGACATAATATTCAAATCCATCCGCTGCAGAAAAACATTTTTGCCCATATATTTAATATGCTACTGCAACAGTGCAACTGGTCTCCTTTAAAATCACTTCAGTTAGACCTTGCTGTTCAATACTTTAACAATACCTTTCCTGAAATACTCAACAGGTTAGCTCCATTAGGAAAATATGCTTCAAAACCAAACAACTACCCTGGCTAACTAGTGATAGCAAACTTCTGCTTAAAAAAGGGATAAAGCCTGGTCACTCTACCAAACCACTAGAAAAAAAGACAACCTAATTTTGTATCAACAACTTAGAAACCAAGCCAAGAAACAAATTAATCAAGACAAAAAACTTACTTCCAAATATCCCTACAAAAAAAAAACAGAACAACGCCAAAAAATTCTGGCACACCCTTAACCATCTTCTAAAGCCAGGTAAATCTACTACCCCTATACCAACCACCAATAACACCGCAGAATGTCTAGTATTCCAGTTCAATTGACACTTCATCAATGCAATTACATCCCTCATAACAAACAACTTCTCTCCCCTTACTATACCCACCTTTTTTTAACCCAACCCTAACTCCTTTACCATTAAGCTCACTCAAAACTGTCACATAAAAAAACTGCTATCCAAATTAAAACCTTCATCCGTGGCTGATGATCAGCTATGAAATGAATTTCTAAAAGTAGCAGCAAATTCCATAGCCTACTCAATATCAATACTAATGAACCACTCTATCTCAGAACAGTATGTTTCTACCCTCTGGAAAATATTGCATATTATCCCCTTACACAAAGGCGGCACCTCCGCAGAGTTCACTAATTATCGACCAATTGCCATTCTCTCACCACTTGTTAAAATCTTAGAAAAATGCATTCACCAACAACTCCTTGACTACTTCCTTCAGACCATCATCCTATCAAATTCTCAACATGGCTTTCACCCTAAACATAGCACTAGTACTAACCTTATCAGCTTCACCAACACTGTAAATCTACTCAAAAATCAAGGCCAACTTATCTCTGCAATCTCTCTTGACATGCCCAAAGCATTTGATACAGTAAATCACCAAAATCTTCTCAATGTGCTAGCATCATATAACCTTAGCAAGACTTCCATAACTTGATTTCACAGCTATCTTTCTAATAGACAGCAAGCCACAAAATGGAATCACTATCTCTCTTCCCTCCTACCCAATTCAGTGTGTGTCCCCCAAGGATCAATCCTTGGACATCTAAATTTCACCATATTTATCAATAACCTCAGTACTTTCACTCAATTAGCCTTTATCATTCAACACGCTGACGATGCCTAGAACTACAGGAAATAACACAAAAATCTCCTCTAAGAGACATAGAAAACTTTCTCTCGGACCGCCAACTCATATTCAAGCCTAATAAAACTAAGCTTATGATTTTCTTCACTGCTAAAGTCAGAAATAATCACCCTTAACTTATCATGTACTCCTCCAATGGCACAAACATCAAACCAGTAAGCCACACTAAACTGCTAGGACTTACTGTAGACAACTGTTTAAAATTCAATAAGCATATAGCACAAACTATCAAAAAAGTCCACATTAAACTTTGTTTCACTCTATAGATCCAAACCATTCCTAACAAACAATGTCTGAACAGCTATAGCCAGATCTTACGTAATATCCTCCCTCCATTATTCTTCTCAAATTTTCACCAACCTTCGGAGGTCAGACCTAAATAATCTAGAGTTCTGCTATAATAAAATTGCACGTTTGCCACAAACTAAACCTACAAATCCCATTACTGCACTGCACTTCATCAACTAAACTGGAACAAATTACCCAACCTACTCACCCTCAACCAACTTTCCATTGAACTCAACATCATATATAATCCCAACAATTTTCCTAATGAAAATCTTTTTTTATTTCTGTATTATGTAACATCTGTTTGAATTGCACAATGTGGGTTTGTACTATACATAATATGTATTTAACATTTAATTGAAATGTATATTATGGATTTGTGCTCTTTCTGTACTATGTGTTTGTATTTCTCTGAAGCTTTTCTCCCTAGGACTCCATTGAAAATGGGCTCCTTGTAGCCCAATGGACTATCCTGGAAAACAAACTGCAAATAAATAAAATAAATAAATAAATAAAATAAACAACTGCCCTTCACTCAAAGGCCTGGTCCAAGCCAATATAAACCATAGATCCCTAAGATCATCTGACAAACTACTCCTAAAGGTAACCGACTCCCACAACTACTATGGGAACTCCCTATACCCCAATAAAATACTCAAAGCCTGGAACTCTATACCCCAACATATCTTGCAAACCTCTGATGATCACAAATTCAAACTACTCCTAAAAGACTGTTTCACAAATCACTGGATACGCTCTTGCTCATCCCTAGGCTCATTTCACAAAACCTATCTATTTCACTTTAATTATAGTACAATCCCTCACTTTCACATTATCCCCTTTTCTCTCAAGTTGACATCTAGCAACCTTTTCTCCTCTTTCTTTTGCTCCAAGTTTATTAAAAAAAGAGAGACAGAGAGAGAGTGCAATGTGATACAGTGTAGTTTGTTGTATACAGTTGCATGACACTGTAAATCATTTTTTGTCTCAACTTTTTTTTCTGCTGTGCTGAAACATGTCAATGTATAACACTTTTATATTAGTTATCTATCTTAACCTTTGTATGACTTCTCTGTTGTCATTGATTGTCAATAATTGTAGAGCTCTCCTCGGTTCCCCACTGAAAATGGGCTCCTGGTCCAGTCAGACATTAGCTGGTAAATAAAAAAAGAAATACATACATTTTCTAATTTAAATACACAAATGCAACTGATCTTAAAAAACACCAAGCTAAAACTTTATTAAATACACAACTGCAACTGGTCTTAAAAAACAGCAAGCTAAAACTTTATTAAATACACAACTGCAACTGGTCTTAAAAAACACCAAGCTAAAACTTTATTAAATACACAAATGCAACTTGTTTCTACATTTTCTAATTTGTTATACCCCCAAAATGGCCTGAAAGGGGTTGACATGGGTAGCATGATTTTGTTTTACAGTCAGTGCCTTCACCTCCCTGATGTCATTTTAGAGGGACAAAGAAATCTCTAGGATGAGATTGTTTACTGTCATTTTCTCTGTCATCAGCTTACAACAGCATTGTGACTGCCTACTTTTGACTGTCTACATAAATCCGCATTTTTAATTACTTTGCTTCATTTGATATTAATTGGTGGCCATCTCTGATACATTTTAAGGAATGTTTAAATGAAAGGCTTGAAAATGTGGCCGAGTTAATTGTTATTTTTCTCAAAGTAACAAGTTCAGTTTTCAAGTGTGAGAAATATGACCCCTGTGATTAATAGGTGTTACTTCTGCTGAGATGGTTTGCATTGCCTTCACAATTTTTAATACCACAGCTAAAATTAGAGTCTTTAATGTTAAGCTTCCTTCCTCAGCTTGACTGACTTGTCTCAACAAAACACTGTATGCAGTGCAAAATGCTGTTAACAAAACACCATAAGAAGCATACATTTTACAGAAAATAAAGTGCAGAAAGAAATGCAAAATCAAATAGAAAAAATAAGAAAAGTAAGACGAAAACGATTTGCCTTGTGGCACTCACAATTTGATTAAAGGTAAAGACAAATAATTTTTAATAATAATAAAAATAAATATAAGTTGTGTTTTCTTATTCATTTGCGACTAAAACTAATGTAAGCTAGTCAGGCTTATAGGGCGATAGTTCCTGGGGTCCGTTGTGGCTCTACATTTGTGGAGTGGAACAACCATTGCTGTGCGCCACTCTGTGGGCACATAGCCTCTGGGGAGGCTGAGTTTGAACAGTGTGTATAGGTGAGGGGTTAGTTCATCTTTGAGCTTGTGTGGGACGCAGTCTGGGACACTGTCCGGTCCCATTGATGCTGTGTTTTTGGCTTTGGAGAGGGCTGTTTTAACCTGAGTGTGATTTCAGGGGCACTACATTCTTCTGGTATAATTATGGGCCCTTTTGATGGTGAGAGGGGTGTGAAATTTGCACTGAACCTGTCTGCCAGGATGTTGGCTATATCAGTAGGTTCAGTGTATTTTGTGCCATTCTGCACTAACTCTGAGCAGATCTGAGAATTGCCACTTAGATTCTTGACATAGCTAAAGAATGCCTTGTGGATATCTTTGGAGTCCATGGCAATTTTTCTTTCAAAACTAGCCTTGGATTATTTTATGAGGGAATGTAGTTTCTTGTTGATACTGATCAGGGATGTCTTCCCTTCTTGGGATTTTTCTGTACTAGTTTCCTCCTTCTGTTGTATAGCTTGTTTATGGCAGGGGTCCACCAGACTGGTTTCCTTTTCTTGGAGGAGTAAGTCTTGGTTTTGTTTGGGATAGCATGATCCATGCATTCTTGTAGGTGCTTGTAGAGTGCATTAGTAAAGGATTTTGCTGCTTGGACAGTGTTATCCTTTAGCATGGGGGCTTTGAAACATCCCCCCTCTGTCTTAAGTAACGTGAAGTTTGCTTTTGAAAAGTTTTTCACAGTGGTTTCTTTGACCAGGGGTGGTGGCGGAATGTGAATATCCTGAGTGATTAGTTTTTGGTCATATCTAACCAGTGAGGGGTTGACCTCTGGTGTGGAACATCGGTCGCCCATGTTGGTGATGACCAGGTCCAATATGTTGTCACCTCTGGTGGGGCTGTTGACCAGTTGATCCAGGGCATTTGAGTTTATAAATTCTAGGAAATGTTGGGCAAGGGAGTTTGTACTTGAGTAGTTCTCCCAGCTAATGTTTGGGTAATTGAAATCACCCAATATCAGGGTGCTTGGTAGGACCTTTATGTTTCCCAGTGTTTCCAGGAATGCGGAGTGGGGGTCCTGGGACATGGTGGTTGATCTGTAGCAAGCTATAATTTGAATAGCAGTTTTGCCCATTGTTTGTTTTATGTGGATGATCTCTGAAGCATCGTGCTGTGCCAGTAATCTGGAGGTGTGGTTATCCTTGATGAATATGGATACGCCCCCGCCTTTTGTATTTCGGTCCAGGTTTTGTGGCCGAAATGTATGGTATGAGTTGTAGCCTGGTAGTGCTGGGGTGCACTCTGGAGCCTTAAACCAGGTTTCTGTTACTACACATATATCGATTTTCTCCATACTGAGGAGTGCCTCGAGTGCATGCATTTTGAGGTTTAGACTTGTGGCATTGAGTAGCATTGCCCTCAGTTTTTTGTTACTTGTGCTACTTATGGCGGTGGGTTTGTCTTTTAAGCCTTGCCAAAAAAAGGCACTATGGGGGTGGCAAGAGCCTTGGGCAGTATTCGAAAGCCTAAGGGTGACAGGTGCAAGCTGTCTCTAGCAAAGCAGCATGGCTTGTCGAGCATGTCATCCCAGGTTGACAGACACTGGATCCCCTTTGAATGACACCAGAAGCTTAGCCAATTGTTGAAATTGATCATTTTTTCTCTATACCATGGTATCATTCTTGGTGAGGGCAGGATGCTACTCAGGGTCAGGGTCATACTGGCCTGGGATACGTGATCAGAGAGCTCTTCCATGTCTCTTTTCATGTAGTCCAGGGAGGTATGGCTCAGGTCATTCACACCAACATGGACAATGACAGAGTCATATTTGTACTTGTTCTGGAGTGACCTGAGTGCTTGTGTTATGTGGCGGATCCTGGCACCCGACAGGCAGCTAACAGTAACCTTCTCCTTGTTCAGCCTAGTGAGTGGGACGTCAGTGTGCCTGACTATATAGTCACCTATTACTAGTGTGTTAGGTATGTTATTTTGCCTTAAGGGTTGTGATTGTGTGGCACACTCTTTTTTTTAAAGTATGTGTTTCATGGTTTGTGTTGGGGGGTGGATGTTGCTTGGACGTCTGCTTTGGAGGTCTCTGTTGCTTCTGCAGATTTTTATTTAGAGCCTCCGAGTATGTTTTCGTGTATTTATGTGTGTTTTTTGCCGGTGCTGGTTTCATAGGTCTATGTGAGACTGCTGGTGTGATGCAAGCAATTCCCTTCTCCTCTTGACTGCCTGGTCCAGTCTTGGGTTGAGAGAGCTTAGCCTCCAGTTTGGCTGCATAATTGCATCTCTCGCATGTATTAGTGTTTGGTGGAAGGAGGAGAGGGTTGTCTGTGTACATGAGGCAATTGTAACATTGCCTCAAAATGCCCAGATTCACCAGTTGGACGAGAGAGTACACCTCAAACTGCCCTTTGGACATGCCTGGATAGGTACAGTGAACTGTTTTATTGATTGGCTGGTAAGGTCGAATAGAGAGCCTTGTCCTTCTCTACAGTATAGAGGGGGTCTAATGCTAAGGTTTATTAGTGCTTGCTGTGAGTTTTGAGCAAGTGCCGGTATGAAAAGTGAATGGTTTGAGTGCTTAAGTTGAATGTTTGTCTAGTTCCAAGGGAAAAAGTGAAGAGTAGACTTTGTGGAACCGGGAATAGTTATACCCTAGCTAACCAGCACTGCCAGGTGCGTAAAACCTTGTAAATGCGGGTTTTATAGCAAGGAAATGAAAGAGATAGAAATTAGCCCAAAATGGCCAATAAACTACTAATTTCTGGGCTGAAACCACTCCTCCAGTGACAGATAGGCTGCTCAAAGCTCCCTCTCTCACAGTGAACAGAGAAACTTCCTTCTATCCAAGTAAGGTATGGGCACACATAGAAACTTGTAACACAGCCTTGAATTGAGAACTAACCTGAAAACTGGACTATACTAGCTTAGAAAGGTAGGAAAACAAGTGTATTTTTAGTTTTTTTGTTTCTTTTCAGAAAATAAAGCAGAACCGTACACTAAGGCACTGTACGAGCACATCCACTCGTGCATGAATCGTGCCATCCCAAATAGAACCAAGATGCTCTTCTCCAAAAAAAGGAAGCCAATCTGGTGGTCCCCTGCTATAAACAAAATATACAACAGTAGGAAGAAACTGTTGCAGAAAAGAGGAAAATCCCAGGATGCAAAAAACTCCCTCACCAGCCTCACTAAGAAGCTGAGATTCCTCATAAAATCCTCAAAAACTAATTACGAAAATAAAATTGCCAAAGATTCCAAAGACAACCACAAGGCATTCTATAGTTATGTCAAGAATCTAAATGGTAATGCTCAGATCTGCTCTGAGCTACAACAGAATGGCATTAAATATACTGATCCCAAGGATATTGCCAATATCCTGGCAGATTGATTTAGTGCCAACTTCACCCCCCTCTCACCCCCTAAAGGGCCCATCTCAGTACCAAAAGATTGACAAATTATGGTAATCACGGCCACACAGGTAGGAACCGCACTCTCCAAAGCTAAGAATACAGCATCCATGGGACCAGATGACATCCCAGGCTGTGTACTACATGGACTACAAAATGAGCTGGCACCTCACCTAAGTGTCATGTTTAATCATAGTCTCACCTCAGGGTTTGTGCCCACTGAGTGGTGCACAGCTACAGTTATCCCACTCCACAAGGGAGGATCTGCCTTGGATCAGGGAACTACTGTCCCATCAGTCTGACAAGCCTGATCTGCAAGGGCATGGAATGCATTATCATGGAACTTATAAACAAAGACACTGGCAACCTTCAAACACTGGACCCCACCCAGTTTGGGTTTGTGAAGGGCCGATCTTGTCTCCTGAATCTGATTGACTTCTACGAATCAGTCTCCAGAGCTGTGGACAAGGGTAAGGCAGTCCACACAGCCTATCTGGACCACACCAGGGCCTTTGACACCATCCCCCACTCTGGAATCATAGATTAACTTACTAAGCTGGGCATAAATCCCTACGTCACATGATGGGTTGCCAACTGGCTTACTGACAGAACCCACACTGTAAAAGTAGCCGACTCCAAATCCAGCTCCAGACAAGTGACAAGTGGAGTACCTCAGGGTTCAGTCCTGGGACCACTCTTGTTTGGCTTCTACTTCTCTGAAGTACAGGCCAACACTAAGGGACTCTGGCTAACAAAGTTCACAGATAACTGCAAACTGGGAGCCATTATTGAATCCCCAAATTATGTGGATATTCTACAAAAGGGCCTTACAGAAACAGATGCCTGGTGCCAGAGCCATGGGCTCAAGCTTAATGCCAAGAAATGTATAGTTATCCCCTTCGGAAAAAAACATGTACCCATGAATTACCACATAGGTGGTAGTACACTATACATTGAAAGTGTGATGAGAGAGTTAGGGACACAGGTGGACAGTGGTCTCACTTTCAATAATCACATCACCATAACAGTCAGGAAATCCTTCTATGTGGCACACCTCATCACTAAGGGCTTTTCATCCAGAAAAACTGTACTCATCCCTCATTACACCCATTATAGAGTATAATGCCATTTGGTATGTACCTCACAAGACATCTGCAACAGTTGGAAAGGCCACAGAAATACCTCACTGAACGAATCACAGGCCTAAAGCAGATGCCATATGCTGACCGTCTAAAAAAACACCAGTTATACTCTGTGGCATATCGTCTACTCAGTGGCAATCTCTGGTTAACATACAAGGCCATATCAAACCATGAGCTGTTGGACATGCTCCACTTAAAGAAATCCCTCAGAGCCACACTCTCCAGGGATCTAAACCTTGTCATCACAATGAACAAAACATGTTGGAGGGATAGGTTCCTGACCCAGAGACTCCCCTTACTCTGGAATAGACTGTGCATACATGTCAAGCAGAGCGCCTCCTTGGCCCTCTTCAAAAGGAACCTTGATGATTGGATGGGAGATAGGAAATTCACCCCAGGGATCATGTCAGTCGCCCTGCTAGACAGGGGTCCAGAGAAGTAAATATTGTGGGAAGAAATATCCAGGGAATTATTATGGCTAGGCTTGTATAGACCTTAGGGCTGATAGCTTAGTACCAACCTTTGAACCTATGAACCTAAATGCACAGAAATGGCTATCAAACTTGAGTGTGTAGCCTACAACAGTTAAACAGGTAATTTAAGCACAAAAACGACTTTGTGAAAGTGCAGGCAGTAAAATAAGTACAATATGTAGCTGAAACAAGCTTTTTAAATCACAGAAACTCTAGAAAATTGGCAATTTAGGCAGAATTAGCTAAAGGCAGCAAGAAAATGCAGAAAAATTATACTTAATCACTCCAAAGTCTCTCTTTTGTCTCTCTGCTGCTGTAGAACTCTGTCGGGCACCAGGCAGAAGCTTGCTGAGCTGTATACTAGCACAAAAACCTTGCAAATGTGGGTTTTATAGCAGGGAAATGAAAGAGATAGAAATTAGCCCAAATGGCCAATAAACTACTAATTTCTGGGCTGAAACCACTCCTGCAGGGACAGATAGGTTGCTTAAAGCTCCCTCTCTCACAGTGAACAGAGAAACTTCCTTCTATCCAAGTAAGATATGGGCAAACACAGAAACTTGTAACACAGCCCTGAATTCAGCACTAACCTGAAAACTGGACTATACTAGCTTAGAAAGGTGGAAAACAAGTATATATATATATATTTTTTTTTTTTTTCAGAAAATAAAGCAGTTACAATCAAAAAAACACTTTAAATGCACAGAAATAGCTATCACACTTGAGTGTGTAGCCTGCAACAGTTAAACAGGTAATTTAAACACAAAAATGACTTTGTTAAAGTGCAGGCAGTAAAATAAGTACAATATGTAGCTGAAACGAGCTTTTTAAATCACAGAAACTCTAGAAAATTGGCGTTTTATGTGGAATCAGCTAAAGGCAGCAAGAAAATGCAGAAAAATGATACTTAATCACTCCAAAGTCTCTCTTTTGTCTCTCTGCTGCTGTAGAACTCTGCAGGGCACCAGGCAAGAGCTTGCTGAGCTGTATACTAGCACAAAAACCTTACAAATGTGGGTTTTATAGCAGGGAAATGATAGAGATAGAAATTAGCCCAAAATAACCAATAAACTACTAATTTCTGGGGTGAAACCACTCCTCCAGGGACAGATAGGCTGCTCAAAGCTCCCTCTCTCACAGTGAACAGAGAAACTTCCTTCTATCCAAGTAAGGTATATGCAAACACAGAAACTTGTAACACAGCCCTGAATTCAGCACTAACCTGAAAACTGGACTATAATAGCTTAGAAAGGCAGGAAAACTAAAGCAGTTACAATCAAAAAAACACTTTAAATGCACAGAAATGGTTATCACATGTGAGTGTGTGGTCTACAACAGTTAAACACAAAGATATTTAAACACAAAAATGACTTTGTTAAAATGCAGGCAGTAAAATAAGTACAATATGCTTTTTAAATCACAGAAAGTCTAGAAAATTGGTGTTTTAGGCAGAATTAGCTAAAGGCAGCAAGAAAATGCAGAAAAATTATACTTAATCACTCCAAAGTCTCTCTTTTGTCTCTCTGCTGCTGCAGAACTCCGCAGGGCACCAGGCAGGAGCTTGCTGAGAGATGCAATTATACAGCCAAACTGGAGGCAAAGCTCTCTCAACCCAAGACTGGAACTGACAGTTAAGAGGAGAAGGAAAATACTTGCAACACACCACCAGTCTCACACAGACCTACTAAAAACTGCAAACACCCAACGTCAATACTGACCAACGACCAAATCCAAAAGTTGTCTGACAGTGGAATAAAGGCACAAAATCTTCTTCAGAACAATTTTATTAGCACTTTTGTTTAGTTGAATCACCAAACTTCTTCAGATAACCTCCTAATACACCAGTTCATTATTTATATTACTTTAAAAATGTCACATGTTATTACCAGCCAATAGATATTCACATCACATAATTAAAACTTTTCCTTAAACATATATTAATACATAAAGTTATAAAACCTCTAAAACACTCACTAATTTTACTTGATAGTTCATTTTCTTCTTATCTATCATACACTTTTAATTTTAAAATACGTTTTTATTGATATAATATAATTTATTGATGACATATCATTTACTTGCATTGAGGTAAATTTGCCACCATGTCTCTTTGTTTTCCAAATTCAACTTCCAGGGTCCCCCTCTGGCATCCTTCCCAATCTGATGTACAATAAAAAATTTAAAAACATGTGTTGGGTATTTTTTAAGATGTTTATACAATGCATTTGTGTCCTTTCGGTGGGCAATATCATACATATGTTCATATATTCTCTGGGACAATTTCCATTCTGTTTTACCCACATAAAACCTTGGGCATTTCACACAGAAAGCAATATATACAACCCCTTGTGTATAGCAATTATACTTTCCTTTTACATAGATGGTTTTATTTATAATTTGAACACTTGATCCATTAAAGACATGCTTCTATTGATTACACATCCCACAGGCACTCATCTTTCCTTCATTAATACCCTGTACTTGTCTCTCCAAGGTGTTTTCAAAGTTTAAGCCCCTCCTATATACTACATTTGGACTAGTTCCCAATTTTTCCACTAAATTTTCATCCATTGTTATTATACTCCAATTCTTTTGTAGTATATATCTTATAATCATACTATTACTGTGATAAGTCAACACAAAAGGGCAAAACAATTTTCTACTATTATTTCTGTTGTCATTATTGCCATTAATTTCCATAACCTGGGCATTTATGTCTATAGAAACTGTCTCTTGATCCAGGTTAATAGTTACCAAATTTTCATTATATTCCTTTAATAATGGCATATAATACCCTTGTTCTCACTTACTAATTACTTCATTGTGAATTTGGTTTACTATTCTCCTGGGATATCCCCTATTATAAATCATATTAGATAAAAATCCACACTCATCAATAAAATCTGTATGGTCCGAGACCATCTGTGCAGCTCGAACCATTTGCCCCAACGCCAGAAGTCTAAACCTCAAAATGCATGCACTCAGGCACTCCTCAGTATGGAGAACATTGATATCTGTGCAGTAACAGAAACCTGGTTTAAGGCTCCAGAGAGTACCCCAGCACTACCAGGCTATAACTCATACCATACTTTTCGGCCACAGAACATGAACCGAAACACAAAAGGTGGGGGTGTATCCATATTCATCAAGGATACCCACACCTCCAGGTTAGTGGCGCAGCACAATGCCTCAGAGATCATCCATGTGCAAGTAACAATGGGCAAAACTGCAATTCAAATTGTAGCTTGCTACAGATCACCCACCATGACCCAGGACCCCATTCTGCATTTCTGGAGACATTGGAAAATATGAAGGTCCTACCAAATGCACTAATATTGGGTGATTTCAATTACCCAAACATTAACTGGGAGAGCTACTCAAGTACATACTCCCTTGCCCAGCACTTCCTAGAATTTATAAACTCGACCGTCCTGGATCAACTGGTCAACATCCCTACCAGAGGTGACAACATATTGGACCAGATCATCACCAACATGGGCGACCGGTGTTCTACACCGGAGGTCAACCCCGCGCTGGTTAGATCAGAACATAGACTAATCACTCTGGATATCCACATTCTGCCCCCGCCCCCAATCAAGGAAACCACCATGAAAAACTTTTCAAAAGCAAACTTCACTTTACTTAAGACTGAGGTGGAAAGATTCACAGCCCCCATGCTAAAAGAAAACACTGTCCAAGCTGCTGAATCCCTTACAAAGGCACTCTATGAGCACCTGCAAAAATGCATGGATCATGCTATCCCAAGCAAAACCAAGACTCACTCCTCCAAAAAAAGGAAACCAGTCTGGTGGACCCCTGCCATAAACAAGCTATATAACAGAAGGCGGAAACTAGTACAGAAAAGAGTAAAATTGCAAGAAGGAAAAACATCCCTGATCAGTATCAGCAAGAAACTATGATCCCTCATAAAATCATCCAAGGCTAGCTTCAAATGAAAAATTGCCAAGGACTCCAAAGATAACCACAAAGCATGCTTTGGCTATGTCAAGAACCTAAGTGGAAACTCTCAGATCTGCTCTGAGTTAGTGCAGAATGGCACAAAATACACTGAACCGACTGATATTGCCAACATTCTGGCAGACAGATTTAGTGCAAACTTCACCCCCCTCTCACCCCCTAAAGGGCCCATAACCATACCAGAAGAATGTAAAGCCCCAGCAATCACTGACACACAGGTTAAAGCAGGCTTATCCAAAGCCATAAACAGCTTCAGTGGGACTAGATGGTGTCCCAGGCTGTGTCTTACATGAACCTAAACACACTGTTCAAACTCAGTCTCTCTAAAGGCTATGTACCCATAGAGTGGCACACAGCAACAATTATCGAACTCCACAAAGGTGGAGCCACAATGGACCCCAGGAACTATCTCCCTATAAGCCTGACTAGTCTGATCTGCAAGGCTATGGAGCGCTTGCATCATCATGGAACTAATTAACGGAGACATTGGGAACCTCCAAACATTGGACCATACCCAGTATGGCTTTGTTAAGAGCAGATCATGCCTCCTAAACCTGGTGAACTTCATTGAGACAGTTACCAAGGCTTTAGATGATGGAAAGAAGGTCCACACAACCTACCTAGACCTCGCAAAGGCTTTTGACACCATTCCCCATTCTGGTATTATAGACAAGCTCACCAGCCTGAACATAAACCCCTACGTCATGAGATGGGTTGCCAATTGGCTCACAGATAGAACCCACATGGTGAGAGTTGCAGGCTCTAGGTCCGACTCTAAACTGGTTACAAGTGGCATCCCCCAGGGCTCAGTCCTGGGACCCCTCTTGTTCAGTATATAATTCTCAGAGGTACAGGCAAGCACAGGAGGACTATGGCTGACCAAGTCCACAGATGACTGCAAACTAGGGGCCATAACTGACTCTCTGGCTGATACAGACATCCTCCAGAAGGGTCTCACTGAGACGGATACCTGGTGTCAAAATCATGGCCTCAAGCTAAATGCCAAAAAGTGCATAGTCATCCCCTTTGGAAAAAAACAAAGCACCCACAAACTACCACATACGTGGCAGTCCGCTAAATACAGAAAATGTAATAAGGGATCTAGGGACCCAAGTGGATAGTAATCTCTCCTTTGATAATCATATTGCCAAGGTGGTTAGAAAATCCTTCTATGTGGCCCACCTAATCACAAAAGAGTTCAAATCTAGAACAAAAGAGGTTATTGTGCCCCTCTGTTCATTACTCATCAGACCCATCATAGAGTACAATGCTCCATTTGGGATGTAAATTACAAGACACCTGCAACAGCTGGAAAGACCACAGAAGTACCTCACCAAGAGGATTACTGGCCTCAAACAGATGCCTTATGCAGCCCGACTGAAGAAACTCCAGCTGTACTTGGTTGTATACCGCTTACTCAGAGGTGATCTCTGCCTGACATACAAGGCCATGTCCAACCCAGAATTGCTGGACATGCTCCACCTAAAAAAAACAAATCCCTGAGAGCCACGTGCTCTAGGGATCTAAACCTCACCACAATGATAAATAGGATGTGCTGGAGGGATAGATTCCTGTCCCAGAGACTCCCCATGCTTTGGAACAGGATTCCAATCTACAGTAGGCAGAGCCCCTCACTAACATTCTTCAAGAGAAACCTTGATGAGTGAATGGGAAACAGAAAATTTACCCCGGGGATCACCGCAGTGGCTCTGCTGGACAGAGGCACAGGGAACTAATAGCTCTGCTGGACAGAGGCACAGGGAACTAATCTAAGAGGGTGGTGAAAGCCAACACATTCTGGCTAGGCTTACAGATGCCCTCAGGCAGATAGCCTATTACTTACCTATGAACCTATAAGCTTAAAAGCCATGCTTTTGATCAAACTTCAAGTCACACTATTTATCTCAGTTGTAAGGCTGGCAGTCTCTGATTGATAAGGCACATTTAAATGCCATTGTTTAAGAGACATTTTTTTCTTAATGGTTCTGTAGTTGGATAAGTGACCTAACTTAATTATTCTGCCACTCTTATTAGCTTTCATGACGCAACAGGGATTAAAGGCAAACAAAAATAATTTCAATCATAAAACAAATGGTATAATTATTAAATAATGCCTTTTTCTGTATGTGGTGTGTTTATTGCTGGATTACAGGGAAGGAAAATCGCTTTTTGGGAAGAATTTATTTATTTTATTTTATTTATTAACATTTGTTGACTGGGAAAGTCCACTGGGTCAGAGACCCATTTTCAGTGGAGGCCTGGGGAGAAAATAGGTTCACAGGTTCATAGGTATGTACTAGGCTAATGGCCCTGTAGCCTTTACAAGCCTAGCCCATAGGATTACCCTGGAATCATGCCGCCCGACCTTAGTTCCCAGTGCCTCTGTTGAGTAGAGCCACTGGAGTGATCCCAGGGGTGAATTTTCTATTTCCCATCCACTCATCAAGATTTCTCTAGAAGAGGGTCAGTGAGGTGCTCTGTTTGACATGTATGGGAAGTCTGCTCCATAGCATGGGCAGTCTCTGGGTTATGAACCTGTCCCTCCAACACGTTCTGTTGATTGTGGTAATGAGGTTGAGGTCTCTGGAGTGTGTGGTGTGGAGGGATTGGGATTTCTTTAGATGTAGCATTTTTAACAAAGCTGGGTCAGACATGGCTTTGTAAGTCAAGCAGAGATAGAGATCGCCTCTAAGCAGGCGATATGAGACAGATAATAGTTTGAGTTTTTTGAGTCTGTCCATAAAGGACAAGTGTTTAAGGCCTAGGATCCTCTTTGTGAGGTACTTTTGTGGCCTCTCCAGTTGTTGCAGGTGTCTAGTGAGTTACATGCCAAATGGGGCATTGTACTCGGTGATTGGCCTAATGTGGGAAGAGTAGAGGGAGACAATGACCTCTTTTTATAGGTTCATAGGTTCATAGATAGGTACAAGCTATTGGCCCAAGGGCCTAAGTAAGCCTAGCCAACACGGTTCCCTGGCTTACGCCACCCAAGAAAGTTATTTTCCTGTGCCCCTGCTGAGCAGAGCCACAGAAGTGATCCCCGGGGTGTATTTCCTATTTCCCATCCACTCATCAAGATATTTCTTGAAGAGTGCTAATGAGGAACTTTGCTTGACATAGATGGGTAGCTTGTTCCAGAGTATGGAAAGTCTCAGGGACAGGAATCCATCCCTCCAGCATGTCATGTTTATTTTGGTGACAAGGTTTAGGTCCGTAGAGTGTATAACTCAGAGGGATTGGGATTTCTTTAGGTGCAGCATGTCCAACAGCTCTGGGTTTGACATCGCTTTATATGTTAGGCAGAGATCACAGGTGATATGCTACGGAGTAAAGCTGGAGTTTTTTGAGACGGTCACTGTAGGGCCAGTAATCCTCTTTGTGAGGTACTTCTGTGGCCTTTTCAGCTGCTGCAGATGTCTTGTGAGGTACATTCCAAAAGGGGCGTTGTACTCTATAATGGGTCTAATGAGTGTCGAGTAGAGGGAAACAATGACCTCTTTTTTCCTGGATGAGAACCCTTTTGTGATGAGGTGTGCCACATAGAATGATTTTCTGACTATTGTGGCAATGTGATTATCAAAGGAGAGACTACTGTCCACCTGGGTCCCAAGGTCTCTGGATGCAAAACCTTTAGTAATGAGATGTGCCACATAGAAGGACTTTCTGACCACAGTGGGAATGTGGTGGTCAAAAGAGAGGTTGCTTTCAACCTGTGTTCCCAGTTGGCTTATAACGCCTTCTGTGTTCAGTGGACTACCATCGATGTGGTAATTCATGGGAAATTTTTTTTTTTGGCATTGAGCTTAAGGCCATGGTTCTGACATCAGTCATTGGTCTCAGTGAGGCCTTTCTGTAGGATGTCAACATCACTTATGGAGTTAATAATGGCTCCCAACTTGCAATCGTCTGTGAACTTTGTCAGCCAGAGTCCCTTCCTGTTGGCCTGGAATTCTGAGAAGTAGATACCAAACAGGAGAGGACCCAGGACTGATCCCTGTGGGACTCCACTCATGACTGGTCGGTAGTCTGACTTGGAGTCAGCTATTTTCACACTGTGGGTTCTATCTGTGAGCCAGTTTGCAGCCCACCTAGTAATATATGGGCTGATACCTAGCTTAGTGAGTTTTTCTATGATTCCTGAGTGGGGAATGGTATCAAAGGCCTTGGCCAGATCAAGGTAGGCTGTATGAACCACCTTGCCTTCATCCACAGCTCTGGTGACTGACTCAAAGAAGTTGACCAAGTTGAGCAGGCATGATCTACCCTTCACAAAACCAAACTGTGTGGGATCCAGAGTTTGGAGATTCCCTATATCCTTGTTTATTAGGTCCATGATGATGCATTCCATAGCTTTGCATATCAGACTTGTCAGGCTAATGGGGTAATAGTTCCCAGGATCTGTAGTTGCTCATCCTTTGTGGAGAGGGATGACTATAGCAGTGCGTCATTCGGTAGGGACAAAGCCTGAGGTGAAGCTGTGATTGAACAGGCTACACTGGTGAGGTGCCAGTTCTCTCTGTAGTTCATGTAGAACACAGCCAGGGATATTGTCAGGTCCCATAGAAGCTGTATTCTTGGCCTTGGACAGTGCTGTTTTAACCTGTGCAGCAGTAATACTGGGGGCCTGCCAATCTACTGGTATTATGATTGATCCTTTGGGGGGGAGGGGGTAAAGTTGGCACTGAATCTGTCGGCCAGTATAGTGGCAATATCTGTTGGCTCAGTATAGGAGGTGCCATTGTGCAGTAGCTCAGATCAAATCTGGGTATTGCCATGGAGATTCTTTATATAACTATAGAAGGACCTGTGGTTGTATTTACTATCTGCTGCAATTCTGTTTTCATAGCTAGCTTTAGAGGTTTTGATGAGGGATCTCAGCTTTTTGTTCAGGCTGATAAGGGAGTTTTTCCAGTCTTGGGACTTCATCTTATTCTGCCTGCTAAATCTCATAGATTTCTTTGAAAATGTGATCAAGACCATTGATGAGGGCAAATCTGTGCAGACAGCATTCCTCGACCTGGAAATGGCTTTCAACACAATCCCACATTTAGGCATTACTGATAAACTTAGCAAACTGAATGTAAACCCTTTTGTTGTAAGATGGTTTGCCAACTGGCTCACAAACTGGACACACTATCAAAATGGGTGACTCCACATGAATCAGCAGACCTGTTGCCAGTGGGGTGCCACAGGGGTCAGTGCTGGGCCCCCTACTGTTTGGTACATAGTTCTTAGTAGTTAAGGTCAAAACTAAGGGGTTGTGGCTGACCAAGTTTGCAGACAACTGCAAACTAGGTGAATCAATGAATCCCCAAATGATGTCAGTATACTCCATGAGGGTCTCACGCAGAACAACAACTGGTTTATTAATCACTGTTTCAAACTGAATGCAGAGAAATACATCACCATTCCCTTTGCACAAACAATGTCCCCTCACACTATCATATCAACAACAATACCCTACGTACCCATAAGATGGTAAGGGACCTGGGATCACAAGTTGACTGTGACCTTAAAGGGACAATCCCAGCATTTATAATTCGGGTCAACACTAAAGATCACCAAAGTAATGCCCACTTGTTCACATCACTCAAATTCCCACCCACAGTGTCAATTTGCCTATAAACAACAATCTTGCTTTGGCTCCAAATCTCAACTGTGCCTTAGCTTTGTATTCCTCTCACGCTGCTATTGGGTTAACGATTTGCTGCATCTTTTCTCACATCCTGTCTCCACATGTAATCATTTTTTCAGCTGGTCAATAAGTGAATTTTCTCTAAATTGTTATGTTGGTTAACTGTCTTTTTTTAATAAATTCTTTCTTATATATGTGCTGATATATTCAGCTGTAAACCCGAGCAGGCAGTTACAGTAAATAACTGCTGAATGGTCCCGTTCTGCTGTTTGCATTCAGTTCAGTATTTTTTCATACTTCTCAGCTGTACAGACTTTCGTACAATATCCATGAATTTTGTCTATTATTTCTGGTCTAGTTTTCATAAAATTGTGCTTTTCTGGCACATTAGTGGTGAATCTTTCAGGACTGAAGTTAGACGATACGGACAGGCATTTGTTTTTAAAACTTCATTCCCTTTAGTAAATTCATGATAACGCAGAACCTGTAATTCCATCAACTGAATAATTTGTAATACTAAGGTTTTAAAACAGTCCCTATGTTTATATATGTCTTTGTCCAGATTTCCTGCTTTAAAAAGTTAAAAAGTATGTTTCCAGTGTCCTTGTCGGACACTAAATCCAACCTCTCACGAGTGTTCCTTTTCCACTACTTTGTAAGTTTTTTATGTAAGAATTACAATTTGTCCCTAATTTCATTCTTTTGCCTCACATCCCCCACCAGCCACCACTACTTTAAGTGTGTTTGGACTTCTTACTCTAAGAGGCTCAGAGCAGTTGTTGGTAAACAGGAGTAATTCTGTGACACCTGCCATATGACGTATGCCTTCCACACATGATTGTTACACTTATAAATTCACTACATTAAGATATAACTTTTTCAGGGGTTAGATGTTTCAGTACAATGCTTCTCAACTGCTCCTGCCGTTTGCTGTTTAGAACGATCGTTCATTGTAGACCGTTTTTATAGCAACCAAAAGGAACGATCGTTCTAAACGGCAAAGTTTTACTGGTGATAATTGATAAGCACTTAATATTGAAACATTTGTCCCAAGTACAAGACTGAAATTAAATAGTAATATAATGTGATTCGATAATTAAAATATGCATAGCATGGTTGTTTTCAATACATTATAGGTGTCACTTTACAGAGAGCAGAAGACAGTGCTCATCTACCAATAAATGGGAGTTAGACACATGCACATCAAGTGACAATCCATTGAGAAAACTTTCTGAAAATGAAAAATAAAACGTTTGCTTATATATCAATATAGATGTAAAATAATGTTTGGTTATACAGCAGTATAGATGTGGAATAATGCTTTCTTCTCTGGGATTGTGATCCTACTGTGCAAGGTACTAATATACACCAGTTGATTAAAGAGAAAGCATTGCAACTAAAAGCAGAACTCTTTATGGTTTGGGAAGAAATGCTGGAAAAAATCTAATTTTTTTGCAGGCGATGGTATACATTTAATACCATAAATGGTCTTATTTAACTTTAAAGCCATGAAAGATGACATTTTCTATTCTGAGGATTATTTGCATGGCAAAGCTCTAGATATATTTATTTGTTTCAGAATGATAAATGGGTAAGGGAACTAGTTGGCAGACCTTTTTCAGAAAGCCATGATCCAGGCAGCATGCTGTATCACATGAGCATAAAATGATATGCAGAATAGAGAGTACTCACTAACAAGGTGAAGATAAATTTGTTTTCTGTTTATAGTATGTACATTTAAGGCAGTCATTCAACCACTGGTCATTTGTTAAAATTATGCCTTTACAGGAAATATGCAACTGCAGTGTCAGCTGTATGAGATAGTTACTGTCACACAGGCAATAGAATTTAATGTCCTTAAATAGGTGCTCTTTTAATTTGTTTCTTAATAACTGCAGTGATAAGACAATACAGGGCAAGGTTATAATAACGTTATTGAATGCAAGGCATGGAATAAATGTAATAGATACCCACAAATAACATGGATGTCTGTGTCATAAAATTAAAGACTTAAAGTTACAAGGTATAATTTCTATGACAACTGCAGAACTAAAACTCAAGGGAGCAGTTATAAAAACAGAATAATGCTGTAAGTGCTGACATTTTGTTGATATATACTAAGAATTTGCTGGAGACAGATTTTTTTATAGAAATTTAGTGAGGCTTCCCAAACTATGGTTTAAATGTGGCAAATATTTAATTTTATGCATTTATAGTTTACTTTGATTTTGTTACGACATGGGGTGCCATTCTATGTGATAAACCGACAGAAAGGTTGACTGAATTACAGATTAACACATATTTGTTTAAAAAGGAAAACACTTATTAAACTACAAACAAATTATTGATATAATAGGTACTTATCTACCTGGCTGTCAGTTTTAATGGAGTTTTCCAGGACTCAGGAAGAGGCCTTCCTTTATGCAATAGTATTTTGCGAATTGGAGTTATATAGATGTGGGATGCATAGTTCTGCAGATGACTACAACCTGGGGCATAAAATCAAGTCAAAGTGATGTAATATGGATAATGTAACAATTATCAGAAATAAATCTGCTATTATGACATTTCAAAATTATACAGATATTCTGCCTCAAACAGAACTTTAACTTTATTCAGGAATTTTATACCAAAACATTGATTATAAAGGTAGCAAAATAAAACATCTAACATACAGTTAAGTAAATCAAGAGTCTTCGCCACACTGCCCTTCCATCTCATCTCCTGGAGTCACAGAATCTCCATCATGTCATCCACTTCCAAGCCACAGGCTATCAATGAATCTATATTCAGTGAAGCAAATCCTTTTTCATTTTCGGCAGGTGGTTTCTTCTGAAACCAGCTTTCACTCAAAAGAGCTATCCCAGGAAAACCACTTGGGCAACTGTGTTCTAGCCAATAATTTACTATTTCAAGATATGCTAAGGTTTATGGCTGGCACACAATGAGCAAGGGCCCCTTTCTTGGTCAAATCAGTATATGTGACCATATCAAATATACGAACTGGAACCAAACAAAATACTATAAAATCCACAAAGAGGCAAACCAAGGTAAAAAAAAACTCTATTTATTATCAAGTTAGCGCTTTCGTACAAATAAATAAATTGTACTTCCTCAGACAAAGAACCCAGCATACAAATGGTATTTAAATCCATGAAATCAATTAAACATTTCATGAACTCATCAAAAAACCGCCACATTCTTAAAGCAACATTAACTTAAAAAGTAAAATTATTAAAAATATATTTGATTCACATTACTTAATTTGTGGTGCTGAAAAAGCACTAGAATTATCCTGCAAACACAATACATAATGGAATATCAAGTACTATAAAAAATTGTCAAATAACAAATAAAACTGATAAAAATAAAAATAGGAAAACAATAGATAAATGTGAACTATTTTGGCAATTTAGAACCAATGCGTACAGTTCGCCTGGTTTAAATGCTATGTGTTCCATCAAATGTCTCCTCAAATTAAAAGCCTTAGAAAGATAATATCTTGGGTTGGGTGATAAGGGGAAGTATTTATTTCCTATTTTTACTTTTATCAGTTTTATTTGTTATTTGACAAATTTTTATAGTACTTCATATTCCATCATGTATTGTGTTTGCAGGATAATTCTAGTGCTTTTTCAGCACCACATATTAAGTAATGTGAATCAAATATATTTACTTTTTAAGTTAATGTTGCTTTAAGAATGTAGCTTTTTTTGATGAGTTAATGAAATGTTTAATTGATTTCATGGGTTTAAATACCATTTGTATGCTGGGTTCTTTGTCTGAGGAAGTACAATTTATTTATTTGCACGAAAGCGTTAACTTGATAATAAACAGAGTTTTTTACCTTGGTTTACCATATCAAATGTAACCAATTTTATACTATTATGTGGTTAGTCCTGACATGTCTTGAGCCTGTTTGTGTTCTCCTATCCCAAGGACACTGGGCCCCATATGTTCTATTTATTTTCCAAAACAGATTGCAATCACTTAATTGGGTGTTTCTGATATCAATGGACTTGTGGATGAGTAAGAGATCCGAAAGGAATGGGCATGTTGATGGTCTATATGTATTGCAGAGGTTACCTCTAGGTAGCCAGTACGACACCAAGGAAAGGGACAAGGCTTTAAGATGGTCTGCACAGCTTTTATGATTTAAGAACTTAATTTTTTTTCTTTGAAAAAGTGTTGTGGTAATTTCAGTTGTGGCAAGTGTTTTTTGACAGGTACACATTGAAATCAGCATTATGCTCAAAAACAGCACTCATTAGGCCAATCACTATGCTCAATGAGCAGCCAAATGAGTGGTGAATACCTTTAAATACAAGTTCAGCAATGTAAAAGGATTTACAACAGTGGCTATGTGGTGATCAAAGGGCAGTTCGTTGTTGGCATAGGTTCCTAGATCCTACATCCATAAAATTGCGCAGTGCAAGTCACTCAAAGCGAAATAAATAAAACAATACATATAAATGTCTAAAATTTTTCACTTTGATGTGAGGTGGTACAGCTGCAAAGATGATGTATTTACAGATCTGGATATGGCAAAAGACTCCCTACAATTTATGGATTTTTGTCTGACCAGGTATGCAGATGATTGCAAATGTCATGCCTTCATAAACTCCCTAGTGGATACCAAGATGCTCCATATGGGCCTATCTTGAATAGATGGTGTCAAAACTATGGAAAAAAACTAAATGCCAATAAGTACATAACTGTATCCTTCAGCAAGCATGACTCCCTTATAAGTATCACAATGACAGCACACCCATGAACATTGATCCTGCAGTCATACCTCTCAACTCTACAGATTTTCACAGAATGTCCAGATTTCTCCCTCCTTTTGTTTTATTTTCTGATCCTCGGGACAATTTTGTGTTTTTATTGACAAATTACTGGGATTATCTATAAGGAGATGCATTTGTGTTTCAGATTTCATATCCTTCAGAAAATGGATGCAAACAACAATCCTGTTCTAAGAGCAATATTTAAAACTTGTGCCTGTTTTTGGGCTTCTAGCCCCCCCTTATGTCCCGCTTTGACCAGATTTCTGTTGCTTAGAGGTTGAGAGGTATGCTTGGAGCAAATATTGCTAATTTACAGTGCTGTATTTCTTTCCTGATGTCGCTCATTTAACAAGACTCATTGATTCTAATGATGACAAATTTTTATTATATTTTTTTATAATGCATTCAAAACGTATTATACCACCATGCAAAATAGTACAATGCATGAATTATGTAAAGGCTGCTCTGGATAGGTTTGTGCTTCAATAAATATTTTTTAAATCATACAGAGTATTATATTCATAAAATAACAGGGAGTATTCTAAGAACCCAAACCAGCACGAGAATGGAGAAAAGAGATTCTGCCAAATAGGGATGCTGTGGTCAGGGATACAGATAATAGGCAAGAGGGGCTGGAATTTATTGGAGAAAACTGACCAAGGTACCAAGGTATTGAGAGCAAATAACTAGAGAGGGAAAGGTAATAAAATGGGAAGTGGCCAAGAATTTATTTGGACTGCAGGTTACAGATTGCCTTCCATTTCAAGGACTGATATCAGTATAAGCAAAGCGAAAGAAAAAGGAGGGGTCCTAAATGAAAGACCAGCACCGGTAGAGTTTTTAATAGAATCTAGAGCAGAAGCTGCCATTAAAAAAGGAATAATTACTACAGCATATAAAATATTGCATGGTAATTATAAGAATCAATCAGAGGAGCTTCCAAATATGCAACAAAGTTTCGAAGATTTAGAATCTTTGCCTGGATGTGTTTACCTAGGTATTTTTATATCCCAAGTACACTCCAAAGAATTTTTCCTCAGGTGGATAGCAAATGTTGGAGGTGTGACAGGCAAGAAAGAGGTTGCTGAGGACAGATTTTTTTGGATTGTAATGATCTGGCCAACTTTAGGGATTCCCTGCGAACCACTCTGTTGGAGATGTTGGTTGAGCAGATTGGATTCACTAGGGAGATAATTTTTTTGAGTTGTTTGGCATTGCCTAGACATAGTAAAGCCTTGCTAAGTCTATTTAAGGTAGCTGCCAAAAAAGCAATTACTAGTAAATGGAACTTAAAGTCTAGATCAACATTACTAGAAGTAGTAAGTATAGTAATTGCAGTACAACAACTGGAATTGGGATCTTTACAAAAGGGATGGAGCAAACTACTTAGAAAAAATTGGAATTGTGGGAACAATGTATGCAGAGAATGAATGAGGTTTAAGAGGTAGGATAGGAATGAGCCATATAATACTTAGCTGACAATGAATGGATAGATTATAAGTGATGTATAATGTTTGCTACTATAGGTCTTTCAATGTTGTCGGTGATGTATGATTTTTGTAATTAAAAAGTGGTGTTAATGTTTGTTTTTCATATATATATATATATATATATATATATATATATATATATATATATATATTTGTGTGTGTGTGTGTAAGACTACCTATGTCATACATGATAATTTAATAAAGATGTTTATTGGGAAAATAACTATTTTGTTAATGTAACTACAGATCAGAATGCTCCAACAATGTATTTATTTTGTCTGCTTAGGAATGAATGTCATTTTACATTTAGATGATGAGAATTACAGAACTCTGACAGCTTTAACTTTATTATGCAAATGTCTTGCTTAATGACATATACATGATGAATACTTACGTATTCATTACTTATGTGTCAAAGTAAATAAGCCAAGTAATGAGTAGCAGAGTAATTCATATTATAATACTAGATTACAATTACTTTACGATGAGTAACTGTGCTAATGACAAGTAGTTAACTCTTTTAATGTCATAGCAATACATTCTGCAGCTACCTGATTTATTGTTGCAACATTCAGCTTCTCTCACTGTAATTGTGCTAATATTATATAATTACAAATCTGTTTTACTTAAAAATATGTTTTTAATCTGTTAATTCAGCTCTAAAACATTAAAACCTGGTATCCATAAGCAAAACTGGAATGAAATATTTGAAATAATACTAACTCAGACTCTCTCCTAAGAAAGACAGTTTTGTATTATACCCTATACAAAAAGCCCAGTTGCTCTAGAAAGTGCGCTTGTATTTGTTAATACTATTCTCTTAGCAGGCTATTATGGGTATACTTGGTTGGTTACATTTTGATGTCTTTTACAGCTACATTTCTGCAGATTTATTTGATAGAGAATCCCTCAGCTGCCTGCCTACCTACTTCTTGTAGACCCACAGTGTTTCCGTAAGTTTCAACCATCTTCCACATTGCCTGTCTCACCCTCCCCCTTTGTTTTGAAGGCCTTTGTGCCTTTTTCTTCCTGGCTGAGGTTATGCTTTCTTCCCATGGTGAGACTTAGTGAATTTGATGTTTTTTCCCATGTCCAACAGCAGTAAGCTGTGCTCATATGGAGAGAGAGCCTAGACCATGCATCAAGTGACATAAGTTCAAGTAAGTGGATTGAGTATCTACTGGAGTGGCTTGGGATGAGAAAAACATTAAAGGTGTCATGCTTGCTTACCATTCTCAGAGGGAGAGCTACAACATGTGCCCAATTTCACTCTTGTTGACTGCTGGTAAAATACATGGTTGTACAGGAAGCATGGTCAGGAAATGCTTATGACACTCATAATATCTTTGCATTCGCAAGGAAAATTTTGGTGTTGGAAACTCATTTTCTCCCCCTCCCCCACTCTTGAATTCCCCAAACTGTCAATGTGGTCTCACCCAAGGGCTATTACAGACCGAGTAGGTGCACCTCTTTCTGTATAGGTAATACTACACCAGCCAACCATGTAGGCATCCTGACATAGGGTGGTTAGTACCAGACATGGAGTAAACGATTCTTGAGGGAAGATCAAAAAGCAGCCATAGTTCAGCAGTAGAACAAAGACCAATTCCCTTTCTAATGAGTTGTCCACACCAAAAAGGGTACTTCTGAACAAGCAGTATGGAGATGTTGCAGGGCCACCAAGCAGCTGATAGTCAGCTGCTGCTCACAGGCCAACCATGAAATAGAAATAAACATTTTTAAAAATGTCTCAGGCTGCTTTGATTCATCCCCCCACCCCACCAACAACCCCCCCACAGATTTCAGTACTTCAGAGATGAGTAAGTGTATCTTGTTTAATTGCTTACTTTCCTGTTGGTTTTATAAGATTGGTGAGACCTTCACTTCTGCTCTTGATGTGACAGAATGACAGTAAATGGGCTCAACTTTTGTAGGGACTCTAGCACCATAGGATCATAGGAAGTTGCTAGGCAAATGGTCCTAGTTCCCCTACAAGCCTAGCAAAGTTCTACCCTTGCTTCCACAATCATTAACTATTGACCCTGTCTGAGATGTGTAACCCCTGTAAGTGAATTCATGGTAATTTCATCCAATTATCTAGAGTGTGTTTGAGGAGGGCCATTGAAGGGCTCTGTTTGACATGAACTGGGAGTCTGTGGTATCATTATCTCCCATAGATGCTGTGTTTTTGGCCTTAGAGAAGGTGTTTACTATCTGCTCTTTAGCGAGACAAGGTGTGGGATAGCTGCCAGGGATGTCATGGAATACACGTGGTGGGGACAGGGGACTGAGGTTTTCACAGAACCGGTCATCTAATAGGTTAGCTCTGGCCACAGTCTCAGTATATATCATATCATTAACTACTAGTTTTGACCAAATCTGTGCCTTTCATTTTAGATTACAAATATCACTAAAAAACACCTTATGATTATCCTAAGTTGAGCAAGCTAATTTGTACTAGTAGTTTGCTTTGGAGGACTTCACAATGAAGTCTTACTGCTTTGTTTATGGTCAGGAGGGAGTCCTTCGATTTTAGTGCTCATCTCCTCTTACTCTTGTACAGCAATTTCTTAATCTCAATGTAAAGTCTATAAATGGCAGTTGTCCACCATGCAGGTTTGCTGTCCCTTGAGGAGTTTATTTTGGTCTGATCAGGTATGGCCAAGTTAATGCAGCTACACAAGTGTTTGTATAAATCATTGGTGTAGAACTCACCATAGTTTCTAGCTCCATCTGAGGGGGGTGATGCATTGTAGCTATTTAAACCATCCTGTAAGAGGTTATAATCACCTTTGGAAAATTTTTTAGAGAAGTTGTTGTTGGGGTGGGGGTGGGGGTGGGGGGGTCAGATGTGATGGTTACTTCGAATAAGACTGATTTGTAGTTAGCTATTACCCAGGAAAGACCTCACGGTGGAGCTGCTCCAGTTGTCCACCATATTGGTAAGCACCAGATCCATGACGTCAGCACCCCTTGTGGTGGTCTCAACCAGCTGGTCAAGGGCACTGGAGGTAACATAGTCAATGAACCTTTGGGCAAGTGATTTTGGGCACAAGTAATTTACCCACTCAATGGCTTATGAGTTAAAGTCGGCCAAAATCATGGTGTTTACATGTATCCTGATAGACTCAAGTCGATCCAAATAGACAGAGTGGGTGTCCTGATACGTGGTGGTGGTTTGATAGCTGGCAATGACTTGAATACATGTCTTGCCAATAGTTAACTGCACCTGAAGTATCTCCAGGAAATCGTATGGTTTAACCATACTGGAGGTGTATGTATCTTAGATGAATATTGATACACTGCCTCCTTTATTTTTCACTCATTCAGTTTGTGGTCTGAACTTATGGAAGGAGGTGTAACTCAGTATGGCTGGGGTGTTCTTCACAGACTTGAACCCGGTTTCCAAGACTGTACATACGTCTGCATCTTCCATGGTGAGGACTGCTTCCAGTGAGTATACTTTCATGGCATGACTCCCAGCATTGAACAGCATAACCCTGAGGTTTTTTATATGGAATTAGTATGTTGGGAATCTGTCCTTGAGACACTACTTAAAAAAGGCAGTATGGGGTTTACAAGAGACTGATCCAATAGCTGGATTCCTAGGGGTGACAGATGAAGACCATCTATGGCAAAGCATTGAGACCTGTCAAACATGTCGTTCCAGGCTGACAGATACTACATCCCATCAGAATGACAACAGAAAATAAGCCTCTTATTTAAGTCAAGCATTTCCTGTTTGTATTGAGGCATCATCCTAGGTGAAGGTAGACTGATACTTAAGACTAGGGACATATCTGCCTGAGACACACAGTCTGACAGCTCAATCATGTCTCTCTTCATATAGTCCACAGAGGTATGTCTCAATTTGTTCACACCAACATTCACTATGATGGAGTCATAACAGTAACTGCTGTTGAGACACTTGAGTGCATGCATGATATGGTGTACCCTGGCACTTAGCAGACAACTGACCGTGACCTTTTACTTATCTAGCCTGGTGAGAGGGACATCTATGTGTGTCACACAATAGAATCACCTATGACTAATATGTTTAAGTTTGTGTTCTGCCTTATGGGCTTGACAGGTAGGACACTGGTGATGTGCAACAGTTCATCCTGTGTTCTGCAGCAGAATTATTTCATGTTGCATTTTTGTATTTGCGTGGTGTCTGGTATTTAGGTATGTTTCTGTTGAGGACCTCCATATATGTCAGTATGTGTGATGTGGGTTTCAGTGGTGGTAGAGGTTAGATGTGCATGCTGACAACCTGCTTATTATCATATTTACTGACTAGTTTTTGAGAGAGCATCTCTCACTATTTGAGTTTCTCTGGACTAGGAGTTGAGGGGTGTCAGTGAACATGAGGCAATTGCTACACTGCTTCATGAGGACCATGTTGACCAAGCTGCCTTGTTAAACAGTGGTAAATTGACCCTCCATAGTGTTAGGTTATGTGGTCAGGAAAAGAGGTCACACTTAGGAATGGCTAGTGGGAAAGAGGTGTGTTGGTACCTCAGAGGATATGCTTAGTGTTCCACCTGACTTCACAACAGGACCGTGAAAAACCTCTGGAGGACCACAAGCAAAGTGCTAAGGGAAAATTTAACAAGCAAAACATTTTGGTCTATAACCATTGCTATGTGGCAGTGCACGATGGTGTGCTACATGCAAACAATGAAGCACCGCCCAAGATGGGAAAGCACTTACCTGTCCATACATCAACTTCACTGGCATTGTGTTTTCCAGTGTCTGTGCTCCTGGTGTCAGTCCTCCCTTCCTCCTGCTTTGGACTGCATTGTGTTTCTCCAGCAAGGTCAACCTTTGATGCAAATGGTGAAAGCCTGTTTGTCTTATCAAGAGCTATCACAAATTTTGTGTGTTCATTGTCAGATTTCACAGTTGCTGTGCATGTTACTCATTTTACTAGGCATATGTGAGACACAACATCAGCCTATCAAGCATTAGGTGGGTCAGTGCCTATACAGCCAAGGTTGGTTTACAGCTCTACAATACTCACTGTACCTGTGTCAGCTCTTCTGCCTTTGAGGGGTCCAGAATGGATCAGGAACAATACAAATGGAAATGTTTATGTAAGAATTAAATATGACAAGGTTATAGGTAGATGAAGCTCAATTACTAACAGTTAGGATAGGAGGTGATGAGATAAAAATTGTGCGGTATAACCAATTTACAGGAAAGTACCCAGGAATAGATGGCATTCCTGTGGAAGTTTGGAAGCTAGGAGGAAAAACTGATAAAGATTTGGAAGGTTTGGTTTAAGAGTATTTTAAGAGGAGAAGTACCACCATTCTGGAATAAATCAGTAGCAGCTGTAATACCTAAAGAGGGTAAGATGAAGATCCATCAGCTCCAGCTTCATACAGGCCCATTTCAATACTGAACTATGATTATGAAGTGTGCATGTCTATAATCGCTAAAAGGATGGCAAAAGTAATGCCAAAATTGATAGATATGGATCAATGTGGTTGTGTGGAAAGGAGGCAAACATTTAACAACATTAATAGACCATTGATGATCCAGAGAGAAGCATAATATAAGAAAATACCATTGTTGTTGGTGGGTCTTGATGCAGAGAAAGCACTTGACAGAGTAAGCTGGGACTTTCTGAGCAGGGCAATGGAAGCATTTGCATTTCCTGAAAAAATTATAAAGCTGATTAGGAGAATATGGGAAGGATCAGAGGTGAAAATTAAAGTGGGTGGGTTCTTTCCTTGATAATTTCTGCTTGAGCAGAGGAACCGGGCAGGGGCGTCCTCTTTCCTTTGACTTAATTGTGGTATATTTAGAACCATTGACAAAGAAAATAAGGGACTCATCAACTCAAGGATATAACTGTTATGGTAGTCAACACAAACTGGGTTTATTTGCAGAGGATATTATTTTGTACCTGACCAAACACGAAAAAGACATTACAGTGCTGTGAGACATTTTGAAACAGTTTCAGATCTTTTCTGGATGCAAAATGAATGAAGCTAAAACAAAGGCCATAGAGGTAAATTATGTACCCACACATGAACTGAACATATTTATGGGGACATGCTAAAACAAAATATTTATGAGTATGTATTAAAAATTATTCTAGTGAGGCAGCAATGGAATTGCAAGAAGAGAGTAAATGAAAGATAATACAAAAACTGATAAAATTGACACTTCGTTACATGGAAATGGATAGTAAGATGCAAGTAGATAAAATGTTTTTGGTCCCTTTAGTCTTATACATAGGTCAGGCATCCTGGATCCTTGGTAATCTGTCAGGGTCGGTAGAAGGATTTTATAACAGCCATAAAGATTTGTCATGCTGGTTGCAGGAGAATTCATTGCATACAAAAGTGTCCAGGTCTCTATTAACCGCACTGACAGTGAGGGGTTACCTTCTGTGTGGAAGGTATGAGGGTGCTTTGTTTTCCAAATGACACAATATTGCAATTTTTTCAATACTGTTACCCCCATAGTCCTGGCATGATGTGTTTATACATAACATACCATCTTGAATGATCCTTGGGTCCACTAGAAAGCTTATGATAACTTTAAGTTTGCAGTCATCTGTGAAGCTGATAAGCCAAACACCCATGACATCAGCTTGGACATCAGATAAACAGAAGCCGAGTCAGAGCAGGCTAAGCACAAAGTCCTGTGGGACTTCAGAAGTAATGAGTCTTTTGGTGGAGACAGTGCCCCTGGACTTGATTTATTTATTTATTTAACATTTGTTGACCGGGAATGTCCGACTAGGTTCCACAGAGCCTGTTTTCAGCAGAGGCCCGGGGAGAAATGCTCCAGATGCATGTCTTTGGAATGTGGGAGGAAACCCACGCGAACACAGGGAGAACATGCAAACTCCACACAGAAGGCACCCCAGCTGAGAATCAAACCGGAGAGCCTCTTGCTGTGAGGCAACAACGTTAACCGCTGCACCACTGTGCCACTTGAGTCAGTGGATTTTGTCTGGGCACTAGTTAGATCTATAGCAATTTTTATTTTCAGTTTGATTAGTTTGTCAATATGACTTAGTGTGGGATAGTATCAATGTCTGCTGTATGTAGGGTTTTGTTCTTATCTAAAGTCTTATTGACATTTTAAAAGACGCTCACTGGTTTAGGCAGGTAGATCAACACTTCACAAACCTAAACTGATTTGGGTTGAGAGATTTTTAGGTTGTCAGTGTCTTTGTTTATGAAGTCTATAGTGATATGTTTCACAATCTTTCAGAGAGTTCTAGTCAAGCTTATTAATCTATACTTGCTAGCATTAGTAGTGTTGCCACCTTTATGAAGGACAACCAGTGCTCTTCATACCGCTCAACTCCTTAACGCAAGAAATCTGGACAAAGCCTAAAATAATGGGGGCACAAAGGCCCAAAAATAGGCACAGATTTTAAATATTGCTCTTGTTCATTTAGAAAGCATTAAGAATAACAGGATTTGTGTTAGCATGTATTTTCTGGGGGATATGAAGTCTGAAACTCAAATATATGTCATTATTTAGTGACTTCATTCCTCTGTAATTTACCAGTAAACCACAGATTGTATGAGGAACAGACCAAATATTTGAGGCAAAAATCTGGACATTCTGCGAAAATCTGTACTTCAACAAAATATTAGTTTAAGGGTGTGCAAACTTATGCAACCAGCTTATTGTACGTTTTTTATTGTTTATATTTTTTCCCCTAACAGATTTGTTTTTCAATAGAATTGTACAGGTTATAGGTCATATTAAAGATGGGAAAAGTTTTGAAATGGTTTATAGTGGTCTCATTTTATAATATCACAAAAACCTGTCATTTTAACAGGGGTGTGTACACTTTTTATATCCACCACACACACACACACACACACACACACACGTGTATCTGTGTATGTGTGACTTTGTATATTTGTGTGTGTATATATTAGTGTGTGTTTATGCATTATACAAATCGTCAAAACCCCACATCATCAAAAACGAGATTGTTGGGACAAGAATATTGAAATCCAATTTCTGCGAGCCAGCTGAACAACAAAGATCTTCTCAGAGTAAGTAACCTGTTTTCATGACAGTGAACATTTTCCATTTCCCAACTGTAGTGCAATCTCGGAGTTGTTATATTTACTGGATGGGTTAGGGATGGTGTGGTTTAGGTTTTGTTTCTTTTTGAGTAATTGGTTACTTACCCCGGGAAGATCTTTTTCTGCTGGTTCGTTGAAATGGGATTTTGAAATTCTCATCTCAATGATCTCGTCTTCAATGATGTGTGGTTTCGATCATTTGATGTGTGTGTGTGTGTGTGTGTGTGTGTGTCTATATATATAGGTTCATAGGTTCATAGGCTGGTACTAGACTATTGGCCTTAGGGCCTATACAAGCCTAGCCAAACAATCCCCCGGATATTTCTTCCCACAATATTTACTTCCCTGGACCCCTGTCTAGCAGGGTGACTGACATGATCCCGGGGTGAATTTCCTATCTCCCATCCAATTGTCAAGGTTCCTTTTGAAGAGGGCCAAGGAGACACTCTGCTTGACATGTATGGGCAGTCTATTCCAGAGTATGGGGAGTCTCTGGGTCAGGAAACTATCCCTCCAGCATGTTTTGTTCATTGTGATGACAAGGTTTAGATCCCTGGCGCATGTGGCTCTGAGAGATTGGGACCACTATGTGTCTACTGTAGTAAGGAATGCTTTCTACATATCACACTTTATCAGTAAAGGCATCAGCTTGAGAGCAAAAGAAGTTATAACTCCCTATACTTGGCACTTATCTGGCCTGTAATTGAGTATAATGCCCCATTTGGCATGTACCATGCTAGGCACCTGTAGCAATTAGAGAGACTTCAGAGGTTTCTAACAAAGAAGATCAAGGGGCTCCAGCATGTGCCTTACACAGACTGGCTAAAGCCCTGACACTATACTCTGTATTGTATAGCCTTCTCAGGGGAAACGTATGCCTGGCCTACAGAGCAATCTCAGACCCAAACCTAATGAAATTGCTGCATATCAGCAAATCAAACAGGACAAGAGTGACCCATTCCAGTGACCTAAATATGGCCTGTGACATGCTGGAGCAATTGCTGCGTCTTTGGAACAGGCTACAGATTCATGTGAAACAGAGCACCTTTATGACACTGTTGAAGAGGAACCTAAATGAGTGGATGGGGCACCATAAATTCTTAGTGGGGATAGAGCCCACAACTCTCCTGGACATGGGCAGTCATCACTAAATGCAATCCTGGGTAATGACTAGCATTTCTATGGTATTACACTGGGATGAAATGGCTAGGCTTAAAATGACCTCTGGGTAGATAGTCTAGTAATCTCCTATGATCCTGCTGTACTGTTGTTTCAAGTATTCACTGTGTATAAAAGTTCAGATGCTTCATTGGTATAGAACTAGGGTAAAATCAAGTTAAAGGCAAATCTGTAATAACTGTAATGGTATGTCTCTCCATATATCAGATGTTTGTGTTGCCCAAAAGAATTTATGTAATCCACTAACAACTTTGATGGAAAAGGCAGATAAATAGTGCACGTGGTCAAACTCTTGAACATGACTGATATACTAACAGTCTCTCCCACTGCAAAGCTGCTCCTTAGTAATCTAGTCTCTGAAGAATGGATGCTGTAATTAGATCTTCAACTGAAGTTGTGGCTCTAAAGTTGATAACAGTAAATATGTGTTTGCAGTCAGCACAAGCACTTGGAAACAGTGGTTATCACAGCAAAATTGGAGCATATCAAAACAAGAATGAAGATTCAGCAAAGCAAAATAACAGTAGATTACACTGATTAGTCCAAGACAGTCACTCAGCAAAACAGGAACACTCTGTGGGAGCCAACTGCTGCAATGTTACAACTCATTAGTTTTCCAATCTTTCCATTTCTTTGAGTGGAATTTATTTGTTCATAAGGTAATTACTTGGCGTTCAGCTTAGGAGACCACTGAGGAGTCTAGCCCATTTGTCCCTGAATACTTTCTGGCTAAGTGACATATTCCGAGTTACATGGCAAGTGAATGGAGGGTGAGATAATCGAACGCTATACTTCAAGAAGCAAACCCAAAAGCATATGCTTAGCCTCATGAGTGCAGACTTGTAGCTTAGGTAAGTTTTGGTTCTTTTGATTGTAATGTATCTAATTTATTTGATTGCTGATTTACTTTTTATTTATTTTTTTTTACATCTCAACAGGAAAATTTATCCTACCCACAAATATTGTACTAAAAATATCTGGTATTGACTAAGGCTAAAATGCTTTTTTTTACTTTTCAAGTACAGCATTATAAAGAAAGGGTCAGACAGTGACATTTTATAATACTGTTTTCATATCTTTCTTTGGATAAATACAAGACTCTGCCATACATAGTAAATATTATCAGTCTATTGAGTCTGCCCATTTATTTATTGAAGAACTGTCTTGAGGGCAAGGGTGGAATATATAGAACAGAAGGTGGGGCTGGGGGATATAGGAAAGAGGAAGAACTGTGTGTGTGTGTGTGTGTGTGTGTGTGTGTGTGTGTGTGTGTGTGTGTGTGTGTGTGTGTGCATGAGTGCATGCATATGTGTGCATGCATGTGCGTGCGAGTGTGTGTGTGTGTGTGTGTGTGTGTGTGTGTGTGTGTGTGTGTGTGTGTGCGTGCATGTGTGCATGTGTGTGTGTGTGTGTGTGTGTGTGTGTGTGTGTGTGTGTGTGTGTGTGCATGAGTGCATGTATATGTGTGCATGCATGTGCGTGCGAGTGCGTGCATGTGTGTGCATGTGTGTGTGTGTATGTGGGGGGGCAGGTAATCATGCATACACATTATACATGAGTATAGCTATTAATGCAAGCTTTTTCCTTAATGTATATTACTGCTCAGGATCAATAGAAGCTACATTAACAGTAAACTGATGTCAGGAAGCAGCATCTCGTTAGCAAACTGAAAGCCTAACCACTTCCTAACTTTTCATCATTCTAACATTTTAAGACTAATTTAATATTATATGAGAAATTTATATGGAGAAACTTAGAGCTAATTCTTAATGAACAGTTCTCATTTGCTTCTGACATTTCACAAACCTCATAAGAACATTTTGGTTACACATTTGGCTTGTTAGTAGAATTTTGTCCAAGTGTTTCCTTTCATTTGGCTTATTCTTTTGAAAATTACTTAAAAGGTAGGAAGAAAGGAATAAACATTTTACCATTCAGGGAGAGCACAGATCTCAAGGTAATGTTTTACAGTGCTGGTGTACACCAATAATAATAATATTGGTAAATGCTGGTGTTTCAAATTTAATGGCAGTTGGGCACTTTCATTTGAAAAAGTTAGTGTTAATACTGGAAGAGACGATGAGGCAGCAAAAATATATATTTTAAAAGGCTGTAGCTACATAGATGAGTACAGACATTTATGTGATATACATTTTACAATCCTAATGGGCAGAAATCTACTCCTCGTGGTCCCCTGCAGAGTTCCTAAGCCAGCAGAGAGCAGAAAAAGCAACTTTCTTGATCATAAGTATTTTTTAAACTTTTTAGTTTGCATTTTTTGACCTTTTGAGCTTTTTGACTACTGTTTGTGCCTATATTACTGTTTTATTACCTTATTTTCCTGTTTTTGTGAGCTTATATTGTTGATTGCACTTGTGGGCTAAAGTATTGCTTAAAAGTAACAAACAAGCTAATACACTCAAGTGTACCAGCCTTTGATAGCAATTTAGTCGAAAACAAAGCATTTACTGCAATTTTTTCTGTCTGTTTGCAAAAAAAACAAAAAAACAAAAAAATATTTCTCCTTTCCTAAACTTTCCTAGCTAGTTGTTCCAGTGATCAGATTTTGCTGATCCCTGGGCTTTGTATTTGGTTTCTGTGTTCCTCCATTTTCTTGTGTGGCCAGAGGTATTTTCTTTACTCACCAGTGGGAGTGGGGAGTACTGAGCTGCTTGTTTGTCCTCAGAGGAGTGGTTAGAAGCAGCAACTAGTAATTCGTCGGCCATTTTGGGTCATTTCCTGTGTTTTCCAGCCCCCTGCTATAAAGCACGCTTTGGCAGGCTTTTCTGGCATTAGAGAACTAGGCATAGCTCCTCGTGGTCCCCTGCAGAGTTCCTAAGCCAGCAGAGAGCAGAAAAAGCAACTTTCTTGATCATAAGTATTTTTTAAACTTTTTAGTTTGCATTTTTCGACCTTTTGAGCTTTTCGACTACTGTTTTTGCCTATACTACTGTTTTATTACCTTATTTTCCTGTTTTTGTGAGCTTATATTGTTGATTGCACTTGTGGGCTAAAGTATTGCTTAAAAGTAACAAACAGGCTAATACACTCAAGTGTACCAGCCTTTGATAGCAATTTAGTCGAAAACAAAGCATTTACTGCATTTTTTTCTGTCTGCTTGCAAAAAAACAAAAAAAACAAAAAAATATTTCTCCTTTCCTAAACTTTCCTAGCTAGTTGTTCCAGTGATCAGATTTTGCTGATCCCTGGGCTTTGCATTTGGTTTCTGTGTTCCTCCATTTTCTTGTGTGGCCAGAGGTAGTTTCTTTACTCACCAGTGGGAGTGGGGAGTACTGAGCTGCTTGTTTGTCCTCAGAGGAGTGGTTAGAAGCAGCAACTAGTAATTCGTCGGCCATTTTGGGTCATTTCCTGTTTTTTCCAGCCCCCTGCTATAAAGCACGCTTTGGCAGGCTTTTCTGGCATTAGAGAACTAGGCATAGCTCCTCGTGGTCCCCTGCAGAGTTCCTAAGCCAGCAGAGAGCAGAAAAGCAACTTTCTTGATCATAAGTATTTTTTAAACTTTTTAGTTTGCATTTTTCGACCTTTTGAGCTTTTCAACTACTGTTTGTGCCTATATTACTGTTTTATTACCTTATTGTCCTGTTTTTGTGAGCTTATATTGTTGATTGCACTTGTGGGCTAAAGTATTGCTTAAAAGTAACAAACAGGCTAATACACTCAAGTGTACCAGCCTTTGATAGCAATTTAGTCGAAAACAAAGCATTTACTGCATTTTTTTCTGTCTGCTTGCAAAAAAAAAAACAAAAAAAAATATTTCTCCTTTCCTAAACTTTCCTAGCTAGTTGTTCCAGTGATCAGATTTTGCTGATCCCTGGGCTTTGTATTTGGTTTCTGTGTTCCTCCATTTTCTTGTGTGGCCAGAGGTAGTTTCTTTACTCACCAGTGGGAGTGGGGAGTACTGAGCTGCTTGTTTGTCCTCAGAGGAGTGGTTAGAAGCAGCAACTAGTAATTCGTCGGCCATTTTGGGTCATTTCCTGTTTTTTCCAGCCCCCTGCTATAAAGCACGCGTTAGCACGCTTTAGCGCGGAGCTGCTACCCTTGCACACTAGGGCAGCGCCGGTTAATCAGATTTAAACTATTAGGGCTACCTAAAGTCCACTCTTCAAATTTTCCCTTAAAACTACCTTCCTCAAAGTATACTACTGTCCTATTTAGTGTATCCTACAACTATAAATTATCTCTACTTGACTCCCAAGTAGACTATTCTCTATCTGTATAGCGAAGCACTTGCTCCTACAGTACTTATCACCTCGATACAGCACTCTTGTTATAGAAAGTACCCCAAAAAAGCAAACCCCATTTCTCGGTCACCCACATCCCCCAGAACCTTTTATTAAGTTTTTCTGTCTATTCCTTCTAGCATGTCGAGGGATCAGATGCTAATGTCCTCTCCTGCTCAGCTGGTGAACTTGGGAATATTGAGGCAATGTTACAATTGCCTCATGTACACAGACAACCCTCTCCTCCTCCCACAAAACACAAATACATGCGAGAGATGCAACTATACGGCCAAACTGGAGGCTGAGCTGACATAGAGGAGCTCTCTGATTATGTAGCCCAAGCAGGTATGACCCTGACCTTGAGCAGTATCCTACCTTCACCAAGAATGATGCCACAATACAGAGATAAGATGATCAGCTTTAACAATTGGCTTAAACTCTGGTGTCATTCAAAGGGGATCCAATGTCTGTCTGCCTGGGATGACATGCTCGACAAGCCACGCTGCTTCGCAAGGGACGGCTTGCACTTGTCACCCCTGGGATTCCGGATTTTGGCAAAGGCTCTTGCCACCCCATAGTGCCTTTTTTAGGCAAGGCTCAAATTCTAAACCTACCACCCTAGAACAAAACAAAGAAAAAAAACTAAGGGTAATGCTGCTCAATGCCAGAAGTCTCAACCTCAAGATGCACGCACTCGAGGCCCTTCTCAGTATGGAGAACATCGATGTCTGTGCTGTGACAGAAACCTGGTTCAAGGCTCCTGAGAGCACCCCAGCACTATCAGGTTTTACCTCATATCATGCGTTCCGGCCCCAAAACCTGGACAATACCAAGAAAGGAGGAGGGGTATCCATATTCATCAAGGACACCCACACCTCAAGATTGGTGGCATCGCACGATGCATCGTAAACCATCCAGGTGCAATTAACCATAGGCAAGACTGCTCTGCAATTTGTAGCATGTTACAGGCCACCCTCGCAAACTCAGGAACCTCATATGGCCTTCCTGAAAACACTGGAGGGATAAATGTATCTCCGAACACCATCATACTAGGTGACTTCAACTACCCTAATATAGACTGGGAACACTACTCAAGCCCAAACACTCTAGCCCAAAAGTTCCTGGAATTCATAAACTCAAATGCCATGGAACAACTAGTCACCATCCCCACAAGAGGAGAAAACATACTTGATCTCATCATCACGAACATGGGAGCACAATGTTCAACGCCGGAAGTATACCCCTCACTGGTGAGATCTGATCACAAACTGATCTCGCTGGAGGTCCTCATCCCGCCCCCACCCGAAATGAAAAAGACCACAGTAAAGAACTTCTCAAAAGCCGACTTCACACTTCTAAAGACTAGTGTGGTCTCCTTTAAGGCCCCTGAGCCGGCGGTTAACATTATTCAAACCGCTGAATCACTTACAAATGCCTTCTACCAGCACCTGCAGGGCTGCATGGATCAGGCAATCCCAAGCAAAACAAAGACTCTTTGTACCAAAGGTAAGCGTCCAGTCTGGTGGACCCCAGCCATAAACAAACTCTACAACAAAAGGAGAAAGCTACTACAAGATAGAGCAAAATCCTTAAAAGGTAAGGCACCGCTGATCACTATAAGTAAAAAGCTAAGAGCTCTCATAAAATCATCCAAAGCTAATTTTGAGAATAAAATAGCTAAGGACTCTAAAGACAACCATAAGGCATTCTTTAGCTATGTCAGAAACCTAGGAGGAAACTCCCAGATATGCTCAGAATTAGTTCAAAATGATGTGAAGATTACTGATCCTACAGACATTGCCAACATACTGGCTGAAAGGTTCAGTGCAAACTTCTCCCCTCCCCCCCTAAAGGAGAGATATCTATACCAAATGATTGTAGCCACCCAAACATCTCTAACGCCCAGGTGAGAATTGCTCTCTCCAAGGCAAAGAACACAGCATCCATGGGACCTGATGGTGTCCCCGGCTGTGTGCTCCATGAACTCAACGAGGAATTAAACCCGCAGTTAGGACAGCTGTTTAATCTTAGTCTCACCTCCGGATACTGCCAGGGAGTGGCGCTGGCGACTGTGGTCCCACTCCACAAAGGCGGTGCCTCCACCGACCCTGGAAATTACCGTCCCATTAGCTTGACAAGCCTTATCTGCAAAGCCATGGAGAGGATCATAATGGATCTCATAAATAAAGACATAGGGAACTTGCAGACTTTGGATCCAACCCAGTTTGGCTTTGTCAAAGGCAGATCATGCCTTCTAAACTTGGTTGACTTTTTGAAACAGTCACCAAGGCCATTGACGAGGAAAGGCAGTCCATACAGCCTACCTAGACCTGGCGAAGGCTTTTGATACAATACCTCACTCGGGTATCATTGAAAAACTCATCAACTTAAATGTAAACCCATACATTACAAGATGGGTTGCAAACTGGCTGAGTGACAGAACCCACAGGGTCAGAGTTGCTGGCGCCATGTCAGACTCAAAGCCTGTCACAAGTGGTGTCCCACAGGGCTCAGTCCTGGGCCCACTCTTGTTTGGCATCTACTTTTCTGAAGTACAAGCAAACACAGGAGGGTTATGGCTGACAAAGTTTGCAGATGACTGCAAACCGGGCGTAGTTGAAAACACATCCGACACAGATATCCTTCAGAAGGGTCTCACAGAAATGGATAACTGGTGCCAGAGCCATGGCCTAAAGTTAAATGCCAAGAAATGCATAGTCATACCCTTCGGGAAAAATAAGGTTACCCCTAGCTACCATATAGGTGGCAATCCCTGAACACAGAAGAAGTTATTAGGGACCTGGGAACCCAGGTTGACAGTAGCCTTTCATTCGACACTCATATTGCTAAAGTAGTTAGGAAGACCTTCTACATTGCCCACCTTATCATGAAGGGATTCACATCTAGATCAAGGGAAGTCATAGTCTCCCTATACTCATCACTCATCAGACCAATGATCGAGTACAATGCCCCATTCGGAATGTATCTGACCCGACACTTGCAGCAGCTGGAGAGGCCACAAAGTTCCTCACCAAAAGGATAAAGGGTCTCAAAATCTGTCTTATGCTGCCCGACTGAAAGAACTCCAGTTATATTCAGTTGCTTACCGCTTGCTCAGAGGTGACCTATGCCTGACATACAAGGCCATGTCAAACCCAGATTTGATGAACATGCTTCATCTCAAAAATCTAGATCCCTCAGAGCCACAAGGCGGAGACTTAAACCTCGACACGGTTATTAATAGGACGTGCTGGAGGGATAGATTCATCACCCAAAGACTCCCTATGCTGTGGAACAAAATCCCGGTTTATGTGAGGCAGAGCACCTCGCTGGCCTTGTTCAAGAGGAATCTTGACCAATGGATGGGAGATCGCAGATACACCCCAGGGGTTACCTCAGTGTCACTGCTCGACAGAGGCACAGCAAAATAATGGGCATAGTTTCTCCAAACTAAACGGGTGGCGTAAGCCACAAAACTATGGGCTAGGCTTATAAGTGCCCTCGGGCAGATAGCCTAGTATGAACCTATGAACCTATGAAGAAATGATGCTTGATTGTACAGAAGCAATTTGATAATGTGTACTCTAAACTTGTCAGTGACAAACTAAATGTATTTCTCATGATATCAGGCACCTCATTGTTAATGCACATAAAATTCTCCATGGCAGTAGTAGCACTTCCATATCTGAATAGATAAGTTACTAAACTACTGTAACTTGAGTTACCAAATTTGAGGTCATTACTAATTTAGATTACACTGTGTTTCAGATATATCACATGTGACATAAGACAGTGTAAATAAACATATTTTCTTCTACTGGACTAAGCCAAGAAATATTGTAGAAGTTTGATGTATGGGCCGTGAATTTGTTAGTATCTTGAGCTGGGGTAGGTAAAACAAATTCAGGGAATAGTCAAAGTAGGCAGCAAGAGAAAGGAGTGAGTATTGATTGAATATAGAAACCGAGATGATTAGGTGTAAAAGAACTCAATCAAACAGAACAACTCTAACTGGCTGCTTAAAAGTTCTCACTTCTGAAGAACTAATCAGCAAACAAAAAATATTTGCATCACATTGTGGAACACATTATAGTAATCTTAATTTTCGGTGTTGACTGGTTTCTGTTGCTTAACCAGAATTTCTCTTTTTTGTGGGGGGGGGGGTCTTTTTCCCTCCTCTAATTCATTTTGCCCCTTCTCTGTGGCAGCTCATATATGTCTTCACCTTATTCACCCTTTGAACACACCACTTGGCAGCTACATTTCCAACCTCCACCAAGGGAATGTTGCCAGAGGCACCTTCATGACCCCCCCCCCCCAAGGACTGGTAATGACCATCTCTCTACCACTCTATCAGCTGCCAGAGCTGCTAATTAAACATGGATTGACTGGGCCATAGTCAATAAAATATTCTCTATGTCACTGGAGTGGCTAGAATTTGGCATTTTCATTCTGTTTATTTTATTCATTTCTTCCACTGGATAAGCCACCTGGGCACAGGTACCTCTTTTACAGGATGACCCTAGAGCATTGTCTTGTTGAGTGACTTCCTCAGAGTTACACAGTGTGTATGTCTGGTTGGAGGGAATCTCAGTCATAAAATAGAAACCTTCTATAATAAATCTGATAAAATGTCTACTTTTAAACTGGATGTTGACTAAAGTTTATTCTTTTGATGTCTACCTTGGCCAGAAACATGGCTATGAGCTGAAGGACTAAAGCCACTGATGCAATTTAGTTATTTTTGCTTGCTTACAAAAATTACATACCTGTCTTCCCAAACCACTTCTGGAAAGTTTTTTTCCTTTCTGTTTTAGAGAAAACAATAATCCATTCCTTTTCCTACGCTTTTCACTTTTTATTTGCTTCCATACATGTATTTGAAAACAGAGTGATGATTTACAGCAGCTGACCAGGTAAGTGATGCCTGATATGAACACTGTATTAAATAATAAGGAAGTTGTATAGAGAAATGAGGCAGCTGATACAAGAGAAGGTCAAAACAGGCCGTTTACTAGTATGAATGGCACACCTATTTGCCAGAATGTGTGTCATGTTGTTTTAAGTACCAGGCTATTCCTGCTAATGGAAATCTTGAAATGTTTCACCATAGCGCTTCAGTTTTTAAAAATACTCTTGTTATAATGTAATATAAAAAAATCTGTCTGTCTTGCAATGCAACCTCTATCCTGCATATTTTTCTTTGTATTCTAATGCATACACAGACACATACACACACACACACACACACACAGACACACACCCACACACACACACACACACACACACACACACACACACACACACACACACACACACACACACACACACACACACTTTTCTTCTCGGACCACTAACCAAACATCCTATCCTGCATCCATATAAATCCTTATATGAATATTACAGGGGTGCATGAGCCGCACTGTAACTACTTCTAATTAATAAAATCATTCTTTTTTGCATATAAAAATCACCTTTCCTCAGTTTCTTCTTCTTTGATAGCCTTCTCACCAGAACACGATTAAGCATGCAATCCCATTACTTTTGTGACTTTTCTGTTTGGAGGCAGAAGGGAGTAGGGACAGAATATTCCTTTCACTAACAACGCGAAGGACCGTGCTACCATAGACAATGTACGAACCATGGAAGCAGTGTAGTCTATTGATTTTTAGCTGTTAGAAGGACATGAAATTAGTTTCTTGTCTTGTCTAATAAGTGACCTTTTAGTCTTCCAGATATAGATCTTATAGATCTTATCCATGTGTGTCACTACTGTCTCATTATACTAAGCATCAACTGTAAAAAGTATGACTGTTATCACTGGAGTTGGGTCATGTTTCCCTTGTACCATTCTTTGCTTTAATTTAATTTAAAATCTCTGTACCCAGATTTATAGACGGTACTTAAAGTAAAAGGTCAAATGGAATGGGGGCTGGAGATGGGTCAGAATGCCTAAATGATAGCTGGATGGGATAATAATGATGGCAGTCTACTAGAATAGGATGTATTTAGTTTTACAGGAGAAGAAGGTATAATCTTGTTTTTGTAGATACTGATGGAAAGATTGAGCAGTATTGAGGAAAAAGAGTAGAAGAAGGGGCAAGTATAGATACTACAGTGACGCATTACATGGATGTGTGGTAATATTTCTTCACCAAATGAGTAGTGATTTGTTAAAATGTTTTGCATCATAAGGCCCTTATACAGTCTATAGAGGCAAGATTCAAAACTTTGTAAAGCAGATTAAGAACTCTAGATCAGAAAATCCACCAACCTCTCTAAAGAGCCGATACAATGATGCTGCTACCTGTGAAAACTTTGTGGCTTATTTGTCATAAAGACAAGGTATCCCAAACCAAGAAGATGTACACATTATTGCAAAATTATGACAGTAATGAAATCATGATGATTTACAGCAGCTGACCAGGTAAGTGATGCCTGATGTGAACACTGTATTAAATAATAAGGAAGTTGTATAGAGAAATGAGGCAGCTGATACAAGGAACCCAGGAACCCGACTCGGCCTTCCTGAGAACACTGGAAAATATGAAGGTCTCTCCAAACACCATTATATTGGGCAACTTCAACTACCCAAACCTAGACTGGGAGCATTACTCTAGTTCCAACACCCTAGCTCAAAGGTTCCTAGAATTTATAAACTCAAATGCTATGGAACAACTTGTTACCACTCCCACAAGAGGGGAAAACATACTGGACCTGATCATCACCAACATGGGGACTCTATGCTCCAGACCAGAAGTGTATCCCTCACTGGTAAGATCAGACCATAAACTAATCTCACTGGATATTCACATCCCGACCCCACCCTCTGCCCAGAAAACCACAGTAAAAAACTTCTCTAAAGCAAATTTCACACTCCTCAAAACCGAGGTGGAATCCTTCAAAGTCCCCGGGCCTGTGGAAAATACGGCCCAGACCGCAGAATCCTTTATAAATGCATTCTATGAACACCTTCAGGAATGCATGGATCATGCAATCCCAAATAAAACCAAGACCCAATCCTCCAAAGGCAGACGTCCTGTCTGGTGGACCCCAGCCATAAACAAAATATACAATAGAAGAGGGAAGCTACTACATGATAGAGCAAAATCCCAAAAAGGGAAGGCATCTCTGATCAGTATTTGCAAAAAACTACGGGCACTCATAAAATTGTCTAAGGCCAGCTTCGAGAGAAAAATTGCACAGGACACTAAGGATAATCACAATGCTTTCTTTAGTTATGTTAGGAACCTGGGTGGGAATTCCCAGATATGCTCAGAATTAGTCCAAAATGACAAAAAATACACCGAACCCACAGACATTGCCAACATCCTAGCTGACAGGTTCAGTGCAAACTTCTCCCCCCCTCCCTACCAAAAGGGCAAATATCTATCCCAGCAGAATGCTTCCCCCCTGACATCTCAGATGCTCAGGTAAGAGCCGCCCTCTCCAAAGCAAAAAACACTGCATCAATGGGACCAGACGGTGTCCCAGGCTGCGTCCTACATGAACTCCAAGAAGAGCTAAACCCAAACATAAAACTACTGTTCAATCTCAGCCTTACTACAGGGTATGTACCCAAAGAGTGGCGTACAGCAACAGTGGTCATTCTCCACAAAGGTGGTGCCTCAACGGATCCTGGAAACTATCGCCCCATAAGCCTGACTAGCTTGGTCTGCAAAGCTATGGAAAGGATCATCATGGACCTCATAAATAAAGATATTGGGGACCTACAGACACTGGATCCTACCCAGTTCGGCTTTGTTAAGGGCAGATCCTGCCTCTTAAACCTGGTCGATTTCTTTGAAACAGTCACCAAGGCCATTGACGAGGGGAAGGTGGTCCACACAGCCTACCTGGACCTCGCAAAAGCCTTCGATACAATACCCCACTTGGGCATTATAGATAAGCTCACCAGCTTAAATATAACCCCCTATGTCACTAGATGGGTTACAAACTGGCTCAAGGACAGAACCCACATGGTTAGAATTGCTGGAGCCATGTCAGACTCCAAACCAGTTACAAGTGGCATCCCACAAGACTCAGTCCTGGGACCTCTCTTGTTCGGTATATATTTCTCGGAGGTACAGGCCAACACGGAAGGACTGTGACTGAGCAAGTTTGCAGATGACTGCAAACTGGGTGCCATAATCGACTCTCCAGCTGACACAAGCATCCTCCAGAAGGGCCTCATAGAAACAGACAACTGGTGCCAGAGCCATGGCCTCAAGCTAAACATCAAAAAGTGTATAGTCATCCCCTTTGGCAAAAACAAAGTGCCCACAAATTACCACATAGGTGGTAATCCATTAAGTACAGAAGAAGTAATTAGGGACCTGGGGACCCAAGCTGATAGCAATCTCTCATTTGACAACCACGTGGCCAAAGTGGTTAGAAAAACATTTTATATAGCCCACCTAATCATGAAGGGATTCACATCTAGATCAGGGGAGGTCATCGTGCCTCTTTACTCATCCCTCATCAGGCCCATAACTGAGTACCATGCCCCTTTTGGGATGTACCTTACCAGACACCTGCAGCAACTGGAAAGACCCCAAAAGTACCTCACCATGAGGATCAAAGGGCTCAAACAGATGCCATATGCTGCCCGGTTAAAGAAACTCCAGTTCTACTCAGTGGCATACCGCCTGCTCAGAGGCGATCTGTGCCTGACGTATAAAGCCATGTCCAACCCGGAATTAATGGACATGCTGCACCTCAGAAAATCCAAATCCCATCGAGCTACGCGCTGGAGAGACTTGAACCTCAGCACTGAAATAAATAGGACATGCTGAAGGGACAGATTCATAACCCAGAGGCTCCCTTCACTCTGGAATAAAATCCCAGTCCAGGTTAGGCAGAGTCTCTCATTGACTCTCTTCAAGAGGAATCTTGATGAGTGGATGGGAGATCGTAGGTTTACCCCGGGTATCACTTCTGTGTCACTACATTATCAGGAGAACCTTTACTTGGATACTTTCCTTGCGGACATTGCACATATTGCATGAAGCTACTTAAAACCAAAAGTTTTATAAGCCAAAATACCCCAGAGGTGTATAATATAAAATTTTTTGCTAATTGTTCCTCTGATTGGGTCATTTACTTGGCCAAGTGCAATTGTTCTGCATTTTATGTGGGTCAAACTTCAAGACCATTGAATCTACGCATATCTGAGCATCTCAGTGATATCAGGAATAAGACGGAAACGAATGCCTTATACAAACATTCTTGAAATCATCATAATGCATGTTTCAGTTTCATCATTATTGACAAAATTTTGAGATCCAGAAACAATAAATTAGGCTGGCATGATTTATTGAATTCAATGGAGAAAAAATGGATTATTAAACTTGGTGGGCTCTTTAAGCCTGGTCTCAATGAACATTTGTAATGAATCACATGATTCAAGGAATTTATTATAAATAGGTTCTTTTTTTGTATTCAATTTAAACATTGAAGAAGGCTCTGTAAAGTAATTGCCAAAACCGGTCTGTTGAATAGAACCTAATACTTTTATTAAAGTATTTTCCATTAATTCTATGTGCCTTGTTTGCTGGTCCATTTCTGCTTTGTGTACTTTCCCTTTAGGACCCTGCAGCTGCCGTACTCGCAGAGGCTGCTTCATTTTCGGTTCCTTATTTAAAATATTCATCACATTCTGACATCACTGTCATATCTAATATACGGAATCATTCACTGAATTTATGTTGTCATAACAAAGCGTGTGAAAATGAATCCATTAGTAATAAAGCTACATTATCAAAGCTTCATAACCATACATTACACTGTGACTTCATTGAAATCAGCAACAATAAAACAATAATGCTAACAGCCCCTACAGTCCCATATGAAGAGTTTCACCCCACATCTCCTTACATAATTACACATTTATACAACAGCAAAGAAAGGGCAATGTCCACTACATGTTAACTCTATCGCCCCACCCTCAAATGCAGAATTGCAGTTACTAAAACAGTGGAACAGAATGCAACTGTAGTTTTAACTAAGCAAGCAGCATGAAAAAAAGAAAAGAAAACAAAACAAAGCAATAAATAAATAAATAAGTAAACTGGCAACAACTAACACATCAAATGACAGTTCCCAGTAAATAAATAAATAAATAAAAAAAACAAGGAGCTGAAACTATCAGTTAGTTTATTTGTACCAATAAAGCTGGTGTTGATCAAATAATCATCCATAAAAATCATGCTCACAGTCTGGATGTGGGTGTTGGAAACCCATACCCAGGGCAACATTGCATGTTCCCTGTATGCTTTTGAGACCAGGTTGTAGTTGGTGAATTGATTAGTGAATCTGATTTGTGTGTACCTCTTTTACATGAATGTATTATGCACCAGTGGTGTGACTTGACAAACCATCCCTCTGGTGACCAGTAGACCTATTTAGGGTAGTAGGATAGATCCCAGGATTATAGGCCCTGTCCCTCACATGTTTGACATTTGTCTGTCAGTGGTGAGATTCAAACCCCTCCAGTGCCAGGTCATTCACTACACGTAGCATTATACAAATTAGTGCAATAAGCTGGGGCACACTGGTAATGGGTAATTCAGAAACAAGTAGCATGATCCAAATATGGGGAAAATAGTGTAGGTAAATGGCTAGATAATGACATGCAAATGCATATCATCATGCTAATGGGACTCATTACTTTGCAAATAACGAAATGAAACATGTTGGAATGATTCAGAGGCATATAAAGCCAGCACTGAGAGCCATACTGCTCATCTATTCTGAACACTATGATTTCCTCAGTGTACAGGAACTTCACTTTAACTAATATGTTAGGAAGAACAGCAGTGTTAGCTAAACAGCAAGTGCTCGTGGCCTCTCTCAGAACCAGTGGCCATGATGTTGCAAGTTTTCACCATTCATTCTGCAGATGGAGCTGCCAGTGTGGCTGACATATCATCACCTTCATGCTCAGGACATTCTCAATCACTACCATGTAGACCGAGACACCACATGTGAATTACTAGATGTGTCTTCTACACAAGGAATTGGAAAATTGGATGTTTTTTTCCTAGTGACACTAAAGTTTTTTATAACATTAACTATCCTTGCTACTATGATATGTCAGTGTCTGACATGGGGCAAATTAGGAATTTCACAGGCATAAGCCTCAAGAATTCTACACCAGTTCCTTGATGTGATGCAGCATGTGGGGGAGCAGATATAGTTTTCAAACACAATAGAAAACAGAACCAACACCATGCAGGCATTTTACAACATAACACATTTCTCTGAAGTACAAGGGGGCAATGATTGCATTCACGTTGCCATCAAAGCCCCACCTACTCCATATGGCATCCAGTATCCCGAAAAGTTTCCACTCTATCAACTGTCTGGTGGTATGTAGTGCTTGGGTAGGTTCACCATCAAAATCTTGCAACACAGTTGTGCGAGTGATTATTTACCAGAATTAAAATATCATAAAATCCAAATTTTGACTGCTCACAACACCGAAAGTGGTAATTTCAGAAAGTCAGTAGTCAGCAATGTCCACTTTATAGAACCTAACTGGACTTCCGGTTATGTCCTATTAATGTTTTGTAAGGGAATAAGCCCCCCTGCACCTCTCACACCCTCTGCTACATATATATATATATATATATATATATATATATATATATATATATATATATATATATATATATATATATATATATATATATACACAGACTCTGAGATTGCACTACAGTGAGGGAAAGGGTAAATTTCCCGATACCCACTATAGTGTGATCTCCATTCAAAATGACGAATGCACAACAGCAAATGCACACTAGCATTCTCTGTTGTAGATTCAAACTTTAAAAAAAATCGACATTATGAAAACTTAGAACAGAGACATTCCATCTTCCAAGGTTTGCATAACCGTCTTATGAGATTTTGATGCTAAACCGCTTGGGTATTACATATAATGTGCCTGTACACCACTTAGACAGATCTCATAATTCCGACATGTGGCAAATATGTGACTTATGCCAGTGTTTCATGCAAGGTAAGTTTCTAAAAATTGTCATGAATATAAGTCCAGTATATGCATTTCTCATTGGCGTAGGCAGCAGGCTACTTATAATGGTGCTCACTGTTGTATGTTGCTGGTGAAGCTGGCTATACCTTGGAACCACCATGGCTGAGATGGCATTCACCACTGTTCATTTTCAGACACAGATTATCAAACATTTGTTCAGAAACTCTTTTGCTGCTTGGATAGTACTGGTGGTGTACTGCAGTTTGCACCTGAATCTAACAATCAATTACTTGTAGTGTATGCCATGGTACACAGTATGGTAGTGCAGAAGCAGCTACAGATTAGGACCATCACAATGTTAACAGAAAGTCATGCTGTAGAAGCAGATAGGGAGTCAGGTGCAAAGTCATTTGAGAAATTGGTTGTAGTTGCAAACATATTCAAGGATGAGATGGGCACAATATGCTGCAGCACTGGCAAAGAGTAGGCATCTAGTCCAGAACTATGAGCCATGATAAAGACATCAAAGAATAAAACAAAGCATGTATTAACACAACCAGACTATGCATTACAGTGCATTGGCCATACTGTGCATCAGAGAGAACCTTAACCACATAGGCCAGATGGGTGAGTAGGACTGTCATCATCAGTTACACAGATCAGGTAGAGCATAATGAAAAGGTGACAACAATGATATCACATACGTAAAGGTCATAGGAGGGAGAAGTGGTAGTCACTCTGGCAGGTAGCAAGTTGGCTGGAGTCAGAGAACACGTCTTGCAGTGGAGGGGTGGAGCTTCCATGTCGTGTATGTAAATCAGGAGTAACATTTAGTCCTGCAGTTTCAGGCTACATGCGTTCTATATAAGGAATGGTATAACACTTTGGGAGTCTGTACAGGAATTCTAGTGTGGCTCACAATGTTAGGAGCCAACTGTTGGGTGACAATTATGACACCAATAACTTCCATGGGTAGCCATAGCACTCTGACAGCTAACAGTAGATAGGTACAATGTGAAACTGCGGTAACAAGAGCAATCTGCCAGGTGAGGTATCCTGGGATGAAGCCAGATAAATGTCATCAGCCACAATCATTATAATGGCCATGCTGAGGTGTGGTGTCTGCTGTGGCCAGAGTGATAATGATGCAGTCTCTGGAACAGTGTTTGCCATCTATTTAAACCTAGTCTGTGACTATCCACCTTGCACCCTGACCTTTGTAAAGCTATGGCTAGTGTGGCCTGCAGAGGCACAACAGATGGCATTTGCCACATGCCTCATGGGTGCAACAATAGGCTACTAGTGACCTGATCATGGCTTTTTGTTCTAAAGCCATATATGCCATGTCACTGTGCAAGTGCTGCTGATGGTTTCACAGTCAGCACAGTAGCTGCATATCCTCAGGCAAGCCACACAGCATGCTCACCATTTTACCATGATGTGTATAGCAGATGCCTGTGTCTGGATAAGTGATCTGCACAATTGTTGACTGATGCCAAGTGTGGTACGAAGTTCAGGGAAAGACCCTGAGTCATGGCAGCAATGACAACCAACACAACTGTCCGCTATGGAGGGTGCATGCATATTAGAGGCAATACAGGTGATGAATGCCATCTATGGTGGTAACTCCTGTGTAGCTTAGGTGTTGCCAATCCTGATAGAATGCCCAGCTGTAAACACAGGTGATTAGGTGATGCTGGAAGTTTGGCCAGCCCCTCCACTATCACCTCATATGTGAGATATGTGTACATGACCCCAATGTTAGCATTGCTAACAGTGCCATTGTGTCATCTGACTGTGCCATCTGCATGTTGCCCACATCATTAGTAATAGGCTACCATGTCACCTCACATATGTACCATCATCTTGTGTTGGACCACCCACCAATGAAACATGTGAAAGCATAAAGGCAGCATACCTGTGGCAGTGCTAGAACATATGTCCTTCTGCACCAACCTGCTGCACATATAGTGGCACATTCTAATTATGTGAATAGCATATGAAACATACATACATTGAAGTGCAGGTTGTAATGGTGTGAGGTATTGCCAGCTATGCCAGGAGAAGTAGGACAGTGGATGTGTAACATACGTCAGCATTACTAGCTGGAGTTTTGTAAAAAATTATGTTATTTATATATCAAACTGATTTGTATAGGTGCTTGTGTTGAAAATGTATTTGTAAAGCTGCTTGTGTTAAAAATGTACTAACAGTGGGTCCTGTTGGACAGAAAAGAAATACAGCTGCATGTCAGGCTGTATTGTAACTGTTGAAATAAATATATTGTAACAGAGGATACTGGAAGAGAAGAGGTTAATATCAGTCCAGCTAACTTTGAAAAATAGTCTGAAATTCAATTACCTGGTTTAAGCCATAAAGATTGCATCTTACCGCTCTGATTACAGCCAAAGACAAAATGTCTGTGAAAACCAAAACTATGAATTCTACTGCATTGTCCTTAGGGGTGAACTAATTGCTACTCTAGAATGATGGAAGTTTTGAAATGGTTTTATAGCTTTTGGATGCTATAACACATCTTAGCAAAGCTCTATCTGTGTGTATGGTTACAAATATGTGATAAATTCTGTTTCAGTTTCTTTCAAAGGGGGTAGTGTGGGAACCATAGTCAGATGATCAGATGCATGTGATGTCATTCTGTAATCCAGCACTGAAATGATGTTTTAATACTAGATGAGACAGAAGTCTCAGGGCAGTCTGTTTTTGAAACCTGACGAAGAAGGATCACTCACCCACTTTATCTTGCCTTGCTTTAGTAAGTAAACAGGGAATAGTAATTTTTTTAGATTAGTCAAAAAAATATAATTAAATTAGTTAAGTACTGTTTTTCTGTATCTGTGTGAATCTATCCATCTGTATTATTTTTAGTATTTCCTGTGATTGAAACTCTGGTGTTTATTGTAAATAAATATTTACTATTTTCATGTTATTTTATTATTTATTATTGAAATATTTAAACTTTTGACTGTGGCTGGTCTTTTAGAGAATATTTTAACCTTTGAGAGTACTTATCTTTATTTGGTGACACAGTGGCCACTCCTGAAAGCCTTGCTGCAATGGTCAAAAACTACCATTTGTAGTAGTATTAATTTTACTCAATATAATTTGGGTACCCTTATAAGATCCTTAGAGTAGCTGGCTTTGGAGTGTTCTAGTTGCAGTACCTACAGTACCTTATAGTCTGGGCAGAGGGGGCATAGCTAGTAAATCTATGCCAGCTTTTCACAGGTGTGTGTGTGTGTGTGTGTGTGTGTGTGTGTGTGTGTGTGTGTGTGTGTAAACCAAATCTCAAAGAGTGTGCATGTCAGCTACTTGGAGCAGGGACACAAAGCACTGGTTTCACATAGAGGATGGAGGAGGACTTGGCTTGGAATACTTGGCTGAAGACTAAACTCTACAGCTGTGTCAGTGGGGAGTCTTATTTGGGGTCCTGGAGAGAGAGAGGGAAACCCAGCCCCCAGGACTGAGTGTGCTTCCTGTGTGCTCTTAAGGGAAATTGTGTTTGGTATAGAGAGCTGTATCTGGAAATACTGTGTGTTTCTATTTTTGTTCCAAGTGAATGCCCCTCATTGGTGCCAGTAGTGAGCATTGAAGCTCCTTGATTACTGGCCCAGAGTAGAGACATCACACAGGTTGTCACAGTTGCAGTCCCAATGTAGTTTGAAAAATAAAAGCATGGGTGTTCTGGTGACTAATGCTTTCTCACATGTGGGTCAGTGTACACACTTCAAATATACCAGCTCTAAACTGGTTCATCCCCTGCAGATACTCAGGCAATTATTACCAGCCTATCTCTCATATCCAAGCCACTGCCAGGTATAAGAATTTGCCCACTTACCCTAGACAGGATTACCAGGATCTCTTTCACCACTTTCATACTGGAAGTCAACCTCCTGTGGTAGACCTGTCTCTGGTGTTGTCTTATACCTTGGTCCTAGCATGGAGAATCATATCATTGACCCTGCAAAGCACCTGTAGTTGTGTATTATAGCCACCCACTGCATTGACATCCTGCACCACTAAAATATCCCTTCAAATCAGCTAATCCTAACTAACCTTGTTCTACTGGGAGGATCAACTTGTCCCAGTCAACTCACTTCCCCTCCCAGATAACTTCTTTTAACTCTTTATTAATTACTGTTCACTACTTATCCTTTGGTTAATAAATAATATGTCTGACCTGTACATAAAATCAAAGGGACTAAAAAAAATCATTACTCGTACCTTACTATCCAGATCCATAAACAAGAGCTTCCATTTTCTTAGTTTTTTAATTATCTCGCCCCCATATCCTTAGCTGCCATAACAGAAGCCTTTTTAATCCATACTCCTAAATATTTTATCTTATTGTTTCCCATAAATATGAGTATTGCTGAACCAGTTCATGTATGAATACATAATTTATGACTGCTGCCTTTGTTTTAGCTTCTTTAAGTGTATATCCTGAAAAGAAACTTGAGACTGTCTCAAAATGTTCCACCACACCAAGATCCTTTTCTGGGTTTATCAAGTATAAAATAATATCATCTGCAAATAAAGTCAACTTTTCTTAATTACCATGCCAAGTATATCCTGCCTGGTCTGGCAGTTGACTTACATAAAGGCAATTTTCTCCTAGACATCTGTTATTGAACCTTCTCAAGCTTCCCTGCTGCATTGCTGGAAATCCGTTTGCTCATTGAGAAGCTTGGCCATAGTTTTCACCCCTATCCTTCAATAGAGTAAGCCCCTTTGTTAATCCTAGAGCAAAATGTGGTCAAACTAGCCCACTCCCCCAGTAGTAGTTACAGTAAAAACCTGCCATAGTGGATGGTCAGTTTCCAACCATTTCTCAGGTCAGCCTGATTGGCATAGGCATCATGAGGCAATGTAGTAATTGCCTCATGCATACTGAAAACCCCTTATTCCTAAAACAAACAAATGCAGTATGTGAGAGATATAATTATACTATGAATATGGAATCAGTTTTCTCACATAACAACAAACCAGACATCAAACAGGTTGTCAGTATACACACATCACCTCTCACACAAACAAGGTCATAACACATAAAACCACATACTTGGAAGTACTCGATAGAAGCCTATCAAAAGGTTAGAGACTTCCCAGGCAAAAGCCACTTGCACACACTGCAAAGCAAATAGAATCCACTTTACATAATAACACACACACCAGTGTCTTAGCAAATAAATCGTAAGGCAAAATGCTTCAAAACCAAATGTCTTGGTCATAGGCAACTCCATAGTGAGACACATAGATGTCCCCCTCACCACTCTGGACAAAGAGAAGGTCATGGTCAGCTGCCTGTCAGGTGCCAGGATCCATCAAATCATGCATGCACTCAAGTCACTCAACAACAATTACTGCTATGACTCTGTCATAGTACATGTTGGGGTGAATGACTTGAGACATACCTCTCTGGACTATATATGAAGAGGGACATGACTGAACTCTCAGATTATGTGTCCCAGGCAGATATGCCGCTAGCCCTAAGCAGCATTCTACCTTCACCCAGGGTGATGCCACAATATAGACAAAAAATGATTGACTTCAACAATTGGCTTAGCTTCTTGTGTCAATCCAGTGGGAACCAGTATTTGTCAGTCTGGAAATACATGGTTGACAGACCACACTGTTTTGCCAGAGATGGTCTTCACCTGTCTCATATAGGCTTATGGATACTGGCAAAGGTGTTTACCTCACCAACAGTGCCTTTTTTAGGCAATGTCAAAACAACAAAATTTCCAATATAAAAAAATCCACTCGAGACAAACTCAAGGTTATGCTGCTTAATGCTAGGAACCTAAACAGGAAACCGCACTCCCTGGAAACACTCCTTACCTTGGAAGATGCTGATGTCTCTGCAGTCCTGAGACATGGTTCAAGGCTGCAGACAGCACTACAGCCATGCAAGGCTGCAATGCCTTCCACAGGTTCAGACCCCAAAAAGAGTGTAAGGGAACCAAAGGTGGGGATGTATCCATCTTCATTAAAGCCAAATACACCCCGAGACTGGTTAAATAGTATGACTCTCTTGAGCTACTGTAGGGCCAACTAACTATAGGGAAAGCACCCTACCACATCATTGCTAGCTACAGGTCCCCTACCATAAACCAAGAGAAGTCTACTGTCTACCAGGACTTACTAGAGTCACTCACTTATATGGCCACACACTTTGGTCGTGAATGATTTCAACTATCTGTCCATTGATTTGGCAACATACATGAGCACAAACTTGCTTGCCGTGAGTTTCCTGGACTTTGTCAATACAAATGCCTTGAAAGAGCTAGTCTGCACCCCACGAGGGGCTCAAATGTCCTAGACTTAGTACTCACCAACATGGGAGACCACTGCACTACCCCCTGTGCATTGCCCTCCCTGGTAAGGTCAGACCATAAATCTGTCTCATTTGAAGTAACAATCAGACCTGACACCCCCACAGGAGCAAAAAAAAAAAAAAAAAAAGAAAAATATCTCCAATGCTAACTACAGCCTACTAGGCAATGATAAGAAAAGTTTCAAATGCCTTGCTAACACAGCCAACAATGACTTATATGCAGAGGAGTACACAAATTCCCAGTATAAACCCTAAACAACTGTATAGACTTGGTTGTATTTGACTGGATCAAAATCAGGTCCTGAAATAACGGCCCACCCTGGTGGACCTCAAGTATAACTAGGTTATATAACAAAAGGAAGAAACTGATGTCTAATAAGAAGAGGGAGGTTGCTTAGCAGCAACATAAGAAGAAGAAGAAGAATACTCTCCACAGCCTGAACAAACAAATCAGATATCTTGTAAAGTCCTCTAAAGCTAGTTATGGTACTAAATAAGGATAATAATAAGGTATTCTTTAGCTACGTCAAAAATCTAAAAGGGACTGCCTAACTATTTACCAAACTTTTAGTGGACAGTACCTATCATACTGAACTTGAGGAAATTGCTAACCTGTTAACTGACATATTTGGTGCAAACTTCACTCTCCCTCTCCCCACCAGCCATACCCCAAAGCATACCTGACACCAGTCCTGTACTTAGTATCTCCAAAGAGTAGGTCATATCTGCACTCTCCAAGGCCAAAAACACAGCCTCTATGGGACCAGATAACATTCCAGGATGCTTATTAAACAATCTAAAGCAAGACCTAGAGGAACCACTTGACACTCTCTTTAACCTCAGCCTGAGGACTGGCTTTGTTCCAGCAGAGTGGAGAACAGCAACAGTAATCCCCTTCTTGCATAAAGGGTGTCCATCAACTGACCCTGGGAACTATAGACCCATAAGCCTAACCAGCCTTATCTGCAAGGCTATGGAATGAATCATAATGGACCTTATCAACAAGGACATAGGTGACCTTCAAACTCTTGACCTAACCCAGTTTGGCTTTGTCAAGTTTAGATCATGCTTATTGAACCTGGTGGACTTCTTTGAGAATGTCACCAAAATCCTGGATGAAGGCAAAACAGTACATACTGCCTATCTTGACTTAGCCAAGGCTATTGACACAATCCCCCACTCAGATATCATTGAGAAACTCTCCCAGCCATGGATTAACCCATACATCACTAGACAGGTAGCCAACTGGGTCACCAACAGAACATATACTATCAAAGCTGGGGATTCCACCTCTACCAATAGATCTGTTACCAGTGCCATATGCACAATGATCTTCGCTCAGCCCTCTACTATTTGGAATCTATTTCTCAGACATCCAGGTGGAAGTAGTTGGACAGCTCAGTGGTGCAGTGGTAGCATTGCCACCTTACAGCAAGAGGTTATTCAGTTTGATTCTCAGCTGGGGTGCCTTCTGTGCGATGTCTGTATGTCCTCCCTGCATTCGTGTGGATTTTCTCTGGGTGCTCTCTTTTCCTCCCATGGTACAAAGACATGCGTCCAGACCACCGCCCTCCCCTGGCCGCCTCTGAAAATTGGCTTTGTTCCAAGTCGGACTTTCCCAGTAAGCAAATGTTAAATAAATAAATAAATAAAATAAATGAATTAGATGGCTGTGGCTTACCAAGTTCACTGATGATTGCAAACTGGGTGCAATCAATGAGTCCTCAAATGATGTTAACATATTATAAAAGGGGCTAACACAGACAAATGACTGGTGCCAAATCCATGGACTAAAACTAAATGCAAAAAAGTGCATTATTATCCTCTCTGGCAAAGAGGAAGTCCCTGCAAATTACAGAATTGACAGCACCTCCCCTAAGTGAGATTCGGGAACACAGCTTGATAGCAATCTAAACTTTGATCACCATGTGTCCACAGTGGTAAGGACAACCTTCCACATTTTACATCTCATAAGTAAGGGCATCACATCAAAAGCTAAGGCTGTTCTATATCCTCTGTACTCAATCCTCATCAAACCACTAATAGAATGCTCTCTTTTACATGTATCTCACCAGACACCTGCAGCAGCTGGACAGACCACAGAGGTTTCTCACCAAGAAAATTCAGGGCCTCCAAGACATAACCTACATGGAAAGACTGAAATCCCTGTCACTGTACGCTGTATCTTACAGGCTGCTGAGAGGTGACTTATGCCTGGCCTACAGAGCAGTCTGTAACCCTGCCCTAATGGAAATACTGCACATCCGACCAAGAGTCACTTGCTCCAGAGATCTCAACCTAGCCTGTGACATTAACAGAACATGCTGGAGAGACAGATATATCTCCCAAAGATTGCCTGTCCTCTAGAATAAACTCCGAATTCACGTGAAGCAGAGCTCCTTAATAAGCCTATTCAAGCGCAACCTAGACAATTGAATGGGAGACCATAAAGTCACTCTTGGGGTGGCACCTATGTCCTTCATGGACAGGGGTAGTCGGTGCTGATCATAGACTGACTCTACAAGTAATGGCCATCTAACCAAGGTCAATTATGGATCATGGGTATAACATGGCTAGGCTTGTAAAGGCCCTAAAGCCATTAGCTTAGTAACCTCCTATGAACTTATGAAACTATGAGCAGTAAATGAGTTGTTTCCTGTGGTCCAGTGGTGCAAAATTTGATTCCCTCATCTTCCATTGCCTAACTGTGTGACTCCAAGCAAGTCACTGAACCAGGTACTGCTCCCAGGCTGAGTCTGAAAAAGGTTCATGGAGATTAGTGCTCTTCCCCATAATACAAACACAAATAAATAAATACATTCCTTGAATTCCTGAGTCTATTATTTTCTTTGCAATGGCTCTAAATATAAAGCAAATAGCAAAAGGGAAAGAGGACACCCCTTGCCTGGTTCCTCTGTTCAAACACAACTTATTGGAGAAGAGCCCTCCTATTTAAATTCTTTCTTCTGGTCCTTCAAATATCCTCCTACTTAACCTGATTGTTGTATCAGGAAATGCAAATGCCTCCATTGCCCTACTCACAAAATCCTAGGTTTCTCAGCTGAATGCTTTCTTTGCATCAAGACCCACCAACAACAGCAGTATTTTCATACACTTGGCTTCCCTCTGGATCATCACTGTTCTATTAATGTGGTCAAATGTTTGCCTCCCCTCTACAAAACCACATTGATCCATATCTATAAATTTTGTCAGTGCCTTTGCCATTCTTTCAATTAGTATAAACAGTTCAAAATCATGGTTTAAAATTGAAATGAGTCTATATAAAGCTGGGTCTGATGGGTCTTTACTGTCTTTGAGTAATATAGCCACCACCACAGCTTTCCACCAGGAAGCTGGTGCTTCTCCTCCTTTTAAAATAATATTATACAAAATTTTCCAGGTCTTTATCACTTTCTTTCTTAATAATTTCCAAACTTCTACAGGAATACCATCTATTCTTGGAGATTTCCCTGAGGACTGATATACATCATCTTTTTTTTCTATTCACATCCTATCTTAACTATTAGTTGTTGAGCCTCATTTATTTCCAGTGCTGGCATAATTATGTCCTCCATAAATATTTCCATTAGTGTTCTTTCTTGGTTTCCACATTCCTCTGATTTTGTTTAATTTTCATATAATTTCTAAAATATCTATATTGCCTCTATATGATCTCTGATGATTTTTTTTTTTTTGCCCTAGGCTCCTTAAGCTTGGTGATAATCCTTTCAACATTCTGTTGCCTAAGCATGCTAAAAGTTTCAGTGATGTGGAGCTGTTATCAAAATATGGTTGCTTAACAGTTGTCTTTCTAAATTCATGCATATTATCCAGGAAATCTCTTATTTTCTCTTTAGCACTCTGCAATTATGCCTCTGCTTGTTCTGCAAGATTCTCCCTATTCTGCAATACTTTAACCTTTGTCAATCCCTCTAAATAATTCCCATTACTTCTTAAATATATATTTTTCTTTACAATATAACATGCAGTTTTTATCATGAAATGTTTAAACAAATACTAATAAGAACAGAAATGGCTTTACTTACAGTTACTTCTGTTTTATCCCCTTTAGTGTCCTTTTAAACATTAATGACATAAAGTGGGATATATGCTTTACAGTATACCCATACAGTTAACAAAAGAAACAAAAGTCCAGGCTTTCTCAGCCAGTTTTTCTTGCAAAGCCATATTTCTCAAATGTGATTGATGCTTTATAGTTTCTTATTTATTCAATAATTTCAGTGTTGCTGGTCTTCTTTCTGATCATCTGTATCTCCCAACACCAGAATCTGGTTCAAGTCCAAGGTACTTCTGATTCTTCTAGTTAACTCCTGTACTTTTTTCTGTTGCTCAAGCATTTTCCTTTGGAACATTGGAAAAGGTTTCACTGGTAAAATTTTGCTATGAGATTTATTGGGGTTTATATTAAATAAACAAAGGTTTATCTTACCAAATGCTGACATTATTTAAAATCCCAGAACTCTAAACTGCAATTGTGGGGGGCTGTGCCCTCCACACCCCCACTAAATATATATTCCAACTCCAAGATCGCACTATAGTGAGGAAAGGGCAAATATTCCCATCTTCACTGTACTGCGATCTCACAATTCCGGTTTCGGGTTACTGGATTTTCGCTCATGGTAGTGTTCGGTAAGATAAACTTTCGTTTATCTAATATAGGCCCGCTTTATTGTTAGCAGAATGAGATGTAATACCCCTTTCTATTTAATGGCTCACATTTTGTTGGATAAGCTATTTTATTTCCTTTTTAGCCTGTTCTGAATAAAAAAAAAGTCTTTGATTCTCCAGGAAAAAATATTCTGAAGATAGCTGACTACAACCGCTTGAATCACACACCTGTTCTCAATATTCCCTGCTTGCTTGTTTTCTGCTAGGTGTACACTGAATAAGCATTTTCCACAAATAGTCACCTGTCTCCAGTTCTTTTATACTTTTCCCTTCTGTCACAGTTTTGTCAAGATCAAATCATTCTACTGGTAGGATTGCATCTTTACTAATATATGTCTTGGCTGCTTCTTCTGCTGTAGAACACCAATCCGGTTGCTTATTTGTACTTTCATCAAATTAACATAGTCTGCTCCTTCCAGTTTTTCTAGTACAGGAGAAAATCTTAGTTTTTCACTGAGCGCTGTGTCTTCTAACTTTACCATTTTTTGAAACAGCTCTTCTTGAGACACCTCATACTCAGCCAGCCTTTTTTTCATTTCAAACTCTAATTTATTTGCAATTTTACCAGTTCATCTGAATAGCTAGTTAAAGCTTCTTCTGTTTTGTCCAGCCTTTTCTTATTTGAGTGGATATATTTTTTTAATGTTTCATTTATTTTAATCACCTCTGGGTACATTTGATTTATTTTTCCTTTAAATTATTGGAAGTCATCTCTTGTTCCAGAACTGAAGCTTGAACTGCTCTTTTGCTAAACAGCCACAGGATTCTTCCCAGCTAATGTTTTCTCTTTTTCTTTTCTGGTTGGTTTTCTTTCAGCTTTTCAAAATATCTTATTTGCTAGCATCCAGGCAGCATGCTTACTAGCCAGTAACTGAATTTTACTCAAGCTCACTATATCACTGACCCTTTTTTTCTCAGTTTATTTTTCACACTGGGAGAGCTGAAATTAAGCTGCTGATCAGAAGTCAAAATATTCACATTACCATGCATCTTGTCTGCTTTCACTGTGTCTGTATTGCAGTTTGAAGTTTTGTCTAAATCTTCATTCCTGGTTTACTTCTCTTGATGTTGTCTTCTGAAATATAGCGACCACATTTTTATCAACTAACTGTTATAGCATGGAGGTTAAGAGAATGAGGTGACATGGCAGAATCATATCTGAATCACTGCTCTAACACATTAAGCTACTATACCTAGGCAGTACCACCATGCATGTGTCTGTCCATCACAGGGCTAATAGGACATGCATAACACTATAACACAAGACAAGAGGTATCACTGTTAGAAGAGTATAGAAGAGGGAAAAAATCAACAAAAATACTCAGAAAGATAGACACAATACAAGCAATGCACGGTATCAGAACAGATCAGGATCTATCATGCACTATCGCAAATAATAAACGAAAAATATCGGCACAGGCAGAAAACTTAGAAGATATACAGATAAATATAAAGGAAAAGTACAAAATAAGGAATTTATTGATGACCCAAAATAGTTTTATAGATAATTGGGAAACATGGCAAAAGGAATTGAAACACCTCCAAAAAAAGAAGAAATAAATACATTTTGGAGAAATATCTATGAAGATCCTGTGGAACATAACAAAGATGCTAAATGGATAGAAAAAGTAAAAGAAAGACTAAGAAGCTCAAATGTACAGGATATGATATGGGATGAAGCCAGAAAGATTGAAAGAAAGTTAAGAAAAGCTTCTAAATGGGAGACCCCAGGCCCAGAGGCAGTACCTAACTTCTGCCTACTTTATGTGACAATTTAGCCGTGAGTAAGAACTATTTGTATGCACACCCCGAACAGACACCAACCTGGTTAAGAACAGGAAAATCAATGCTCCTACTTAAGAGTGAACCTGCAAGCTATCCTAAAAACTATAGACCAAGAACTTGCCTTCCAGTGACCTATAAACTAAACACAGGAATTGATGCCGACAAAGTTTATTGTCATTTAGAAGAAAACTCAATCATGGCAATAGAACAAAAGGGTAATGAAAGAAATTCATATGGAACAAAATATAATTTATTGTTAAATAAAGTCATAGTGAAATGTAAAAAGGGGAAGAATATAAGTATGGCATGGATAGACTACAAAAAAGCATTTGACAATATTCCACATTCATGTATAAAACAGTGCTTAAAATGTATAAGATACACACTAGACTGATTGATTATATTACAGTAACGATAAAACAGTGGAAAACTCTTAGGTTCCCTACTGGCTTTAATACATTTTTTTAAAATAAGAGTTTTCAATGATTAAGGTTCGATATTTTGTCAGTTTTACCTTGAAAGAAGTCACCACTTCCTGATATGTTAAAGCTGCTGATTCTGGGGTAGAAATCCAAGTGACATTGTTCTCCAGCCAATTATTGAGATTGAAGTTGGCTCTTGAAAACACAGGCTGAAATAAATCTGTTGTGGCCAAAACACTGTTATAAAGCTGCAGTGTGTTGTCCAGAAATCCTAGAAATCCTACTAGGAGCGCCAACTACTCATTCTTCGGGGAATTTCAAATGAAGGGTACCATTTTGTTTGGAAAATTGCAACTGACTGTCAGGAATTTGTGAAAATAGCTTAGGTTTATTTATATTTTGAGGGAAAATAAAAGCTCAGTGTGTTTTTTAACTACCGTTCTGATGAAGTATTTTATTATACAGAAGAAAGCGCTCAATGTGTTGTTATTTTTAGTGTTCGTTTGCAATAAATTACTTTGGCTTCAGCTTCTCCTTGGCTGTGTGTGTGTGCATTTGCTCACTGTTGTTTGGTTTATTAGTTTCATTGTGAGCAAGAAGGTTTATTATAGTTGCAAGTATAGGAAGCTCTTGGAACAGCCTCATGTTGATCAGGATTGAATGCAGGAATGGTTAAGGAGATGTGAATTTAAACCAAAAGATGAAAGGTTAATACTGGCAGCCCAAGACAATAGATTACGAACATGCTGGTTAACAAAGTTCATTGAACATATGTGAGAAACAGACAAATATAGGTTTTGTAAAACAGAATTGGAAACAGTTGCACATCTTGTTGCTGGTTGTAATATACTAACAGCAGAAGGACTGTATACTGAAAGGCATAATAATGTGACAAAACTGTTGCATTGTGGATTGTGCAAACATTATAATATTTAGGTAACAGAAAAACATTGGAAACATGAGCCACAAAGCATTATAGAAAATGATGAAGTTTATATTACATGGCATCACCCATTACCAACAGTTCAAAAATAGGTGTGAGAAAACCAGATATAGTAGTCCATGAAAAGAAGACAAAAGTAGCATTAATCACTGAAATTGCTACACAAAGACTACAGTGTTTTATGTACAGAGAGACACAAAGTCATAAAATACCAGGATTTGCAGGCAGAAATGAGGACAATGTGGAAGAAGGATACCCAGACATTTCCAATAGTAGTAGGAGCAATTGTGCTTATAAAAAAAAAATCACGATCATACTTAGATATGTTATTGATAAATGTAACTCCATACGGATTGTAGAAGGAGTCATTACTGGGCACATTGTGGGTGCTGCAAAGAGCACTTCTGGCTAACATCAAAGATTGAAACAATACTAATTTAATGAACATTAATCATATTTTGACTTAGGAACTGAGTCCATTCCTGTCATGGTATTAGAAGCCCAAAAAATTTGGAGAAATTAAAAAATGCTAATAGGACATGCATGCCTCACTCATACAGTGAACTTGTGAAGCCTATAGCACCATGACTCTACACTACTGATACTTTTGTTAGTGTACCTTGGCTACTTGATGATGTATCCCACGTGATGTCCAGATCTGTGGTTGTACATGTGGGGCTACTGTTTCAGTCCTTGTGTAGAACAATAGAGTGGATGTGGCTCATTTAGGTGCTGGGTTCATAAGGCTCCTCTGTGGTACAACCAAAAAGCAAATATATATTTTATATCTGCTGCACAGAACCTATCAGGAGCACCTGCTGAGACATTTGGATGGCCAATTATATAAAGTGGATGCCTGGCATTACCTTGCCAAGATGGATGAATGATACCACTGGAATCACCTCCTCTAGCAGGCAGTGAATGCATACCTGTAGTGACCTGTGGAAGTACCACTCCAACCTGTTCTGCTATAGCCAGAGGTTAGGGAGAATGTTTCATCCTAACTATAGTAAGAACTGTATATCTGATTTTTTTCTTTTTCTTTGCCTGCTGTCTGTTTGCTTGCCTTCTTTTGACGGGGTCCCAATGTACTGAATTGTCCCTCCTTTTTTTAGAGTGGCTAGGGAGAAAGAGTGTTAACAGGGATGCCTGTATTAACAGGTCTGAGAAACTGCCTAGTAATGGGGAACACTTACTAAGCCCATGGCTGTACTGTGAAACAGGCAATTTGTTTGTAACATACAAATATGCTAATGTGTTTTATTTATTAATTCTGTTTCTGTTTTCTAATGTCATTTTTCAGGTCCAGTTGTAGTGCAGGTTGTGAGGCAGTGGAAGGCACCTGGATCTCCCCCTGCTGAAGTGCATGATGCTGAGTCACCAGCAGTTGTTAGGCCTGTCTCTTAGCAGTGGGACAAAGGTCTTCTTGCTGAAGGCAGCTTGGAATGCTTGCTAATGGCTTCTTCTGTGGCTACCTCTCGGGCGCAGGACACAGACTTCTCTTCTGAGAGTGACCTGGAAGTGTCCTTCTTGATGACCTGGCATTAAATGTGTCAGGTGTTTGCATCTGCACATTGGGATCATGGAACACTACAGTTATATGGCCCAGCCATTACGCCACCATAAGCAGAACCTGTGCATGATGTAACCATTGAAGTGACTGATATCTGCATATAATATTTTCTGGGCTGGTCAGACAAGCTCCCATACTGTACTATACCCTCTCTCCTATCCTGCGGCTCACCCTCTGTAATGCATCATTCCCCATACTCAGTTTGTTGTCCAAACCTCCCTATCAACAGTTGTCTGCATCTTTCTACTGTTGTCCCCTCCTTTTGTAACTGTATAGCCCCTGTTGATCTGTGTCTGTGCTTTGTGTTTGTTTCTTTGTCTACCCCTGCTACATTCCCACCTCCTGCTTTCTTTCCAACACAAGCTCCTTGTTAACTTCCCTATCTACCCTTCTTCTTATAAAATGGGCCCCTGTCCCCAAAAAAGTCCTTCCTTCTCACAACCTATCTTTACTTAAGGTTACCCTTGTTCATAGGTTCATAGGTTCATAGGTTCATACTAGGCTATCTGCCCTGGGGCAATTATAAGCCTAGCCCGATTCTGTATGGCTTACGCCACCCCTTGATTTGAGTATACTGTGCCCTTTTTAAGGTTTAGTTTACTGTGCCTCTGTCTAATAGTGACACGGGAGTAATCCCTGGGACAAACCTACGATCCTCCATCCACTTATCGAGATTCTTCTTGAAGAGATTCAGTGAGGTGCTCTGCCTCACATGAACTGGAATTCTATTCCAGAGTGAAGGGAGCCTCTGGGTTATGAACCTGTCCCTCCAGCAAGTTCTATTTATTTCTGTGCTGAGGTTCACGTCCCTCGAGCGTGTGTCTCTAAGGGATTTAGATTTACTGAGGTGGAGCATGTCCATTAATTCTGGATTTGACATAGCTTTGTATGTCAGGCATAGATCACCTCGAAGTAGGCGGTATGCAACTGAGTAGAGCTGGAGTTTTTTTAACCGAGCAGCATATGGCATCTGTTTGAGACCCTTGATCCTCTTGCTGAGATACTTTTGGGGTCTTTCTAATTGCTGCAGGTGTCGGGTAAGGTACATCCCAAAAGGGGCATTGTATTCTATGATGGGCCTGATGAGGGATGAATAAAGGGGCATGATTACCTCTCTTGATCTAGATGTGAAACCCTTCGTGATGAGGTGGGCTATGTAGAAGGTCTTTCTAACCACTTTGGCAATGTGGTTTTCAAAGGAGAGATTGCTATCAACTTGGGTCCCCAGGTCCCTAATAACTTTCTCTGTACTTAATGGGTTTCCGCCTATGTGGTAATTTGTGGGCACATTGTTTTTGCCAAAGGGTATGACTATACATTTTTGGCATTTAGCTTTAAACCATGGTGCTGGCACCAGTTATCTGTCTCTGTGAGACCTTTTTGAAGGATGTTTGTGTCAGCTGGAGAGTTGATTATGGCGCCCAGTTTGCAGTCGTCTGCGAACTTGGTGAGCCATAGTCCTCCCATGTTTGCCTGTACCTCGGAAAAGTATATACCGAACAAGAGTGGTCCCAGGACAGAACCCTGTGGGACACCACTTGTGACCGGTTTTGAGTCTGACATGGCTCCAGCAACTCTCACTCTGTGGGTTCTGTCTTTGAGCCAGTTTGCGACCCATCTTGTGACATAGGGGTTTATATTTAAGCTGGATAGCTAATCTATGATGCCCGAGTGGAGTATTGTGTCAAATGCCTTTGCAAGGTCCAGATAGGCTGTGTGGACTACCTTCCCTTCATCTATGGCTTTGGTGACTGTTTCAAAGAAGTCAACTAGGTTCAAAAGGCAGGATCTGCCCTTGACAAAGCCGAACTGGGTAGGATCTAGTGTCTGTAGGTCCCCAATGTCTTTGTTTATGAGCTCCATGATGATCCTCTCCATAGACTTGCAGACTAAGCTAGTCAGGCTTATGGGGCGATAGTTTCCAGGGTCTGTAGAGGCTCCACCTTTGTGGAGTGGGACCACTGTTGCTGTACGCCATTCTGTGGGCACATATCCTGTAGTGAGGCTGAGATTGTATAGCCGTTTTATTTGAGGGATTAGTTCCTCTTGTAGTTCATGTAGGACACAACCTGGGACACCATCTGGTCCCATGGAAGCAGTGTTTTTTGCTTTGGAGAGGGCAGCCTTCACCTGAGCATCTGAGATGTTTGGGAGGCAGCCCTCTGCCAGGATAGATACTTGCTCTTTTGGGGGGGAGGGGGTGGAGAAGTTTGCACTGAACCTGTCTGCCAGGATATTGGCGATGTCTGTGGGTTCAGTGTATTTTTTGTCATTTAGAATCAACTCAGAACAAGTCTGGGAGTTGGATCCCAGGTTTCTAACATAACTGAAAAAAGCCTTATGATTGTCTTTGGTGTCCTGTGCAATTTTTCTCTCGAAGCTGGCCTTCGAGGATTTTATGAGGGATCGTAATTTTTTGCTAGTACTGATCAGAGATGCCTTCCCTATTAGGGATTTTGCTCTATCATGTAGTAGCTTCCTCCTTCTGTTGTACAGTTTATTTATGGCAGGGGTCCACCAGACTGGATGCCTGCCTTTGGATGATTGGGTCTTGGTTTTGTTTGGAATAGCATGATCCATGCATTCCTGGAGATGTCTGTAGAATGCATTTATATAGGATTCTGCAGTTTGGGCTGTAGTTTCCACTGGCCCTGGGGCCTTGAAGGATTCCACTTCGGTTTTGAGAAGTGAGAAGTTCACTTTTGAGAAGTTTTTCACTGTGGTTTTCTGGGCTGGGGGTGGGGTCGGGATGTGGACATCCAGTGAAATTAATTTATGGTCTGATCTTACCAATGAGGGATATACTTCTGGCGTGGAGCATAGGGTCCCCATGTTGGTAATGATCAGGTCTAGTATGTTGTCCCCTCTTGTGGGAGTGGTGACTAGTTGTTCCATAGCATTTGAGTTTATAATTTCCAGGAATCTTTGGGCTAAGGTGCTGGGGCTTGAGTAGTGCTCCCAGTCAATGTTTGGGCAGTTGAAGTCACCCAATATAATGGTGTTCGGAGAGATCTTCATGTTCTTCAATGTTTTCAGGAAAGCCGAATGGGATTCCTGACTTTGAGAGGGTGGTCTGTAGGATGCTATAAACTGAAAAGCAGTCTTGCCCACTGTTAGTTGCACATGGATGGTCTCCGATACTGCGGCAATGCCACTAACCTGGAGGTGTGGATATCCTTGATAAATATGGAAACTCCCTCCTTTGTGGTTCGGTCCGGGTTTTGGGGCCGAAAAGCATGATACGAGGTATAGCCTGGTAGTGCTGGGGTGCTCTCTGGGGCCTTGAACCAGGTTTCTGTCACTGCACAGATATCGATGTTCTCCATACTGAGGAGAGCTTCGAGTGCGTGCATCTTGAGGTTAAGACTTCTGGCGTTTAGCAGCATTACCCTTAGTTTCTTGTTCCTTGTGCTGTCTATGGGGGTGGGTTTGACTTTTGAGCCTTGCCTAAAAAAGGCACTATGGGTGTGGCAAGAGCCTTTGCCAATATCCGAAAGCCCAGTGGTGACAGGTGCAAGCCGTCCCTAGCGAAGCAACGTGGCTTGTCGAGCATGTCATCCCAGGCTGACAGACACTGGATCCCCTTTGAATGACACCAACATTTTAGCCAATTGTTAAAATCGATCATTTTGTCTTTGTACTGTGGCATCATTCTAGGTGAGGGTAAGATGCTGCTCAAAGTCAGGGTCATACCAGCCTGGGCTACATGATCAGAGAGCTCCTCTATGTCTCTTTTCATGTAGTCCAGGGAGGTACGTCTCAGGTCATTCACACCAGCATGTACAATGACTGAGTCATATTTGTATTTGCTTTGGAGTGACCTGAGTGCTTGCGTTATGTGTCGGATCCTAGCACCCTACAGGCAGCTCACCATGACCTTCTCTTTATTCAGCCTGGTGAGTGGGACGTCAGTGTGTCTGACAATAGAGTCACCTATAACAAGAGTATCAGGTGTGTTATCCAGCCTTAAGGGCTGTGGCTGCTTGGCACACTGACTTTGTGGGTTATGTGTTGTGTGTGTTTTGTTTTGAGGTGGCGTTTGCTTGGATGTCTGTTTTGGAGGTCTCTGTTGCTTAGGTAGATTTTTATTTAGAGCCTCCGAGTATGTTTTTTTGTATTTATGTGTTTGGTTCGCTGATGTGGTGGGACTATGTGATACTGGAATTGTGTTGTGTGAGGTTACCTTCTCCTCCTGACTGGTTACACCAGTTTTGAGATGAGAGAGCTCAGCCTCCAGTTTGGCTAAATAGTTGCATCTCTCACATATATTTGAACCTGTTTGGAGGAGGAGAGGGTTGTCCATGTACATGAGACAGTTGTAACATTGCCTCACAATTCCCAGATTCACCAGCTGGACTGGAGAGGAAACCATTGACTGACCTTTGGACATGCTAGAGTAACAGGGAAACTGAATTTAAGATGGACCAATAGAGGACAGGATAATCGTAGAGAGTATAAGAGTAAGTAGTGCTTATGGTTTAATAGTGCTAACTTGTAGGATTACTTAATTGGACCAGTGAAGGGCCTTAGAATGAGAATATGGTGTTTAAATTGAGAGATAGAGCAGTTCTAAGGGAAAAAGTGAAGAGCAGACTTTGTGGAGCCAGAAGTAGTTTAAACCCAATTAGGTGGCGCTGCCCGTTGTTGCACTATGCTCAAAAACGCGCAAAAACGCGCAAAAGAGGGTTTTAAGAGAGGAAGATGAAGGAATTTTGGAATTGACCAAAAATGGCCAATAAAACTACAGTTTCAAGTCAGTAACCACTCCCACAGGGGCAGGCAGGCTGCTCAATGTTTTTCACTGCCACTGATCAACAGAGAGTCTTTCCTTTAGCCCAAGCAAAAAATGGCCTCACAGAAACTTACAAACAGTTCAAGAACAGCAAGCCTGTAACTGAACTTTTTTAAATCTCAGAAAAGTGGGAAAAAAGCAAGATTTTTTTTTTTTTGTTTTTTCAGAGATAGCAGAGGTTAACAAGTATCAACAAGTTAAGTCCAAAAAAGTGCCTGGACACGCTGTTAAGAGATCCACGAAAGTTTATTACACAGATTTAAAATGATGAACCACGCTGCACCTAGTCTCCGAGATGCCAGACCATTAAATCATAAACGCTCTTACATACAACTTAATTCCTGCGTTTTCGTCACTGAAGACTTCATCAGACAATGCAATAAATTTTATACACACATATAAATACTGAAACATTTATTTATATTTATTACATAAATATTTAAATATTTATTTATTATAACTAATGGGTAGAAGTCAGTTTTTAATAGTAGAATATATTCATATATACTTTTTAACTTATAGCACAAAGCACTTTAATATGAAAGGAATTAATATTAATGAATTCAAGGTAGGGATTGGTGTGTTTGACTGAGTTTAATTGGTTTATGACCAATGGAATTGTTCATTAATTAACTGTTTCAGTATTTATATGTGTGTATAAAATTTATTGCATTGTCTGATGAAGTCTTCAGTGACGAAAACGCAGGAATTAAGTTGTATGTAAGAGCGTTTATGATTTAATGGTCTGGCATCTCGGAGACTAGGTGCAGCGTGGTTCATCATTTTAAATCTGTGTAATAAACTTTCGTGGATCTCTTAACAGCGTGTCCAGGCACTTTTTTGGACTTAACAGTTTTTTCGAGTGCTGTGTTCGTTTTTAAAGTATCAACAAGTTATAACAGTGCAGTAAATGACCCCACACAAGAGTGCTAGGCCAAAGACAGATAAAATGCAAGTTTTGAGAAAAAAACGATTTTAAAAATAAGTGCAAACAGGAAATTCAGTAAGCAGCTCTAGGTTGTGCTCTAAATACAGTTACTAATGCAGAAATCAAATTTAACAAGCCAGAAAATGCTTAAAATAGGCGGCTATGCAGACAAACCTAGCAAATAAACAGAGGAAAAATACTTAAAGCCTCAAAAGTGGCTCCTTTCTTCTCTCAGCATTTTCTCCTCTTGGTGGGTGCTTCACCAACAGCCAACAAGCCTGAAAAGACACCAAAACCACGAGGCAACCAGGTTTTAAGAGAGGAAGATGAAGGAGTTTTGGAATTGACCCAAAATGGCCAATAAAACTACAGTTTCAAGTCAGTAACCACTCCCACAGGGGCAGGCAGGCTGCTCAATGTTTTTCACTGCCACTGATCAACAGAGAGACTTTCCTTTAGCCCAAGCAAAAAATGGCCTCACAGAAACTTACAAACAGTTCAAGAACAGCAAGCCTGTAACTGAACTTTTTTAAATCTCAGAAAAGTGGGAAAAAAGCAAGATTTTTTTGTTTTTTTGTTTTTTCAGAGATAGCAGAGGTTAACAAGTATCAACAAGTTATAACAGTGCTTTAGTGTATGTTCATCTGCTTTTCTTCCTTTACTGTCTCCTGTTTTCCTCATTTTTGTAATGAACTGATGTGACGCTGTGCTGTGCTGCCCATCTGTTCTCTCCTCACGGTATCTGAGTTGCCACTATGAGGTGCATTATAGGGCACGTGAACGTGTTTAACATCATGCATGCCACTTTACTGTTCTGGAAACTGTGGTCACATTATATTCGTATTGTGACCACATCCCTACTGTTCAATAGTGCGACTGCCACTCTAATTTATAACCTTGTCAGAATGCTGGCACTATGGTGCTCCTACTACATAACCTGTCAGCACTGTGACATTCTGCTGCACAGCAGCTGTAGTTTTAGTGCTGTGCCTCAACATTGCAAGTGTTTCTGAATACCTCCTTATTATCAGAAATGACAGATTAATCCGATATAGTTTATAGAGACATTCCTTTGTTGTTTAATATTTGGAAGATCATCATGCCTGGAACTAAAATGAAAAGTTTCATCTGGGAAACTGGTCTGAGCAATTTTCTGAGAGGTGACCAGTGCAAAAGAAAGGAAAGATGACCTGATGATGTGCTCCAATGAAACTGCTGCATCTTTATCACCGTTACCGTTTGGTTGACTGAGACCACTATTAGATACTTAGAGTGCAGAATCCATTGTTAATATGGAGCTAGACTTCGTTGGTTTCTATGATGAGAGTCCTCCACATTTGCTAATACAATATGCAGTTGCACAATAGTGAGAAGAACATTCTGCTTTTTTCAAACTTCCTAAGTCCGCCAGAACAGTTTTTCCTCTTAAAACTACTGTTTACAGAAATCATCAGTTTCAAGCTCATGTTCTGTCTTCTGACCATCCCAAAATATCAAATTACGTGGGTCAGATTCTTGATGTTCCAAAGGGGTCTACAAAGTTATTATAAAATCTTTAGGCTGTTACCTGAATTTTGAGAGGGGAAGTGGGGTTAAGTGATAAAGATCAAAGACCTTTGCTTATAATAAACATTAGTGCTGTCCCTGCACATAATGTCTCTCTCTTTATCTATTACCAATTCACAGAGCCAGTAACAGAAGCAGAGAAATAGATCATCCTTGCTGTTTGGAAGATGAAACATCTGCATGAACAGTTGAAATAAAGGGGGGAAAATAATTTTTACAAGCAGCACTTGTAAAGCGCAGTAGAGAAGCAGCTACCCTGTAACTTTCATATGAAAAGCTAAGGAGCAAAAGCAGCAACATATATGTGAAAACCATATATACTGTTCTGTTATTCGTTTTGCTGATATAGTCTTAAAATGTTCTAACTCCCACTTCATTGATATTGACATGTTGTTCATTGAAACTGCAGAGCAATCATATTCAGAAAATTCAAAAAAGCAGCAACATTCTCCTCTGCACAAAGTATGGAACTCTGAAAGGCACTCTGCAGTTTCAAGAAAATACAGGGCATCCAAACCATGACATACTTGGACAGACTGAAAGCCCTGTCACTGTATTCTATATCATATTGGCTGCTGAGAGGTGACTTGTACCTGGCCTACATGGTGGTCTCTTTGATCCTGCCATGATGGAAATGCTGCACATCTGCAAATATAATGGCACAAGAGTCACTCGCATTAAGTATCTAAACCTAGCTTGTGACATTACCAAAACATGTTGGAGATACAGCTATATCCCCAGAGACTGCCGCTCCTGTGGAATAAACTTCCAATTCTCATGAAGCAGAGCTCCTCACTGACCCTATTCAAGCTTGACCTAGACAAATAGATGGGAGACTGCAGATTCACCCTCATGGACAGGGGTAGTCAGTGTTGACCATAGACTCACTCTGTGAATTATGTCCACCTAATAAGAACAATTGGGGCAAATTGGGATTAACGTGGCTAGGCTTGTAAGGGCTCTAGGGCCACTAGCCTAGTAACCTCCTACGGACCAATGAACCTATGAAGCAAATGCTAAGGGAAATTGTTAAGTGTAGTAGCAGGAAGTCATAAAATAGCAAAACTCCCCCTGCAGAGATTCACTTATTACAATCACCAAACATACTAACAGTGGAAAGAAAAGTCACACTGCTTGCTTTTAATGACGTGTGTTGTTCAGAAAGCCAATAAGCTGAATCAAGGAATATCTTGAACACAGCATGAGAAGAAGTAACCTGGCAAGGAGTCTTCACAGTTACTTTCTGCTGGGGAAACTGATAAGGCAGCAATGGAAAAAATCCAAACAAGCATCTGACAATGGCATTCACCTTTTTTAGCATTTACTTCTACGAAAGTACTTCAGTATCAGTGTCACTGGGGAAAAGGCCATACAGAAAAAAAGAAAGACATTTTTTGACTCGCACTTGCCTACAAGTTTAGATGTATGAATACTAACTCTTATGTTCTACTCATCTGGGATATGCAGCCACCTATGACAAGGATCTATATGCTCATTTAGATAAATGTTTTGATAGGTTTGCCCCCACCAGGACCAACAACAGCAGCAAATGCAATAACAAAGCCCCAAGTGGTCAGGAGATATAAATAAACTTTGCAAGAGAAGGAATAAACTGCTTACCTTGTAAGGCTAGAATCTCTCATCACAATCAGAATATAAAACAACTTATGTAGAAACTGAAGTCATCTTTTAAGACCAGCAAAGCCTTCCACAAACATAAACTTGCTTCTGAGGCTAAGAATAATCATAAGTTTTTCTTCAGCTATGTTAAAAAAACAAAGGAATAATTTACATCATTGTTAAGAATTGATCTATAATGGCATCTCCTATTCAAATCCTAATGATATCTAACATTTTGACTTAACACATTTGCTGCAACTTTCTCCTCTGAAACTATCAACCCCACACAAAAACATATCTGAGTCTCTCCTCTCCCCATTTCGAAGGACCTACTTCCCACTCCATCTCCAAGGACCTATCCTTAAAGTGGTCTCCAAGACCAAAAATGCTTCTTCAAAAGTTCCCAACAGCATTCCAGGCTGGTGCATTATGGTCATGATGTCGTTGTATAAGGGTACTCCCAGTGATAACCCAAATAACTCTAGGCTGATTAGCCTTAGTAGTTTTGCTTGCAAATACTTGGAATGTATCATCACTGACCTCATAAACCAGGTCACTAAGAATTTAATCAGGCTCGATCCACAACAATTCAGATTCAGCAGTTAGATTTCTTTTAACACCATCTGTGGAATTAAACAAAGGCTAAAAAGCCAAGTACTATGATATCACTATGAAAATAAGCAAATGAAAACAGAACAACTCCTAAAAGTGACTTTGCTGCTTTAAACATCACTGTTTAAATTAAAAGTAAAGTAGTTGGGTTTGAAATTAACACTGTTTAAAGTAGATGTATTATTCATCTCTACTCTATCTTAAGATACAGCAGCAACTCTCAGTATTGGAGACATATGAATAACATAGATCTACCTATTTCTGCTATGGATTTTCTTAATTTGCCTCCTTAGAAGAATATTACATTTGAACCTTTTTTTTTACTTATAAATTATTGACACCTGGACAATTTTTAGTTCAGACAAAGTCCTCATATGTTTATCAGTCCTAAGCATGTTTATATCTTAGATTTCTGCCCTATTGTACCCTGTGTTCATCTTCACTTATGAAACTGCTTGTGCTGTTAGTTCTGGAGCAGCAAAGCACTTAGAACTCCATCCCTCACTATATCTTAGCTCGTCAATGAAACCTTTAAGTTTAGCCCACTAATATAAATATTTCACATAAAATGGAATTCACAATAAACCAACACTTGGTATCATCAGAAACATACAGTGCAGTAACTATTCTGGTTTTGTTTTTCACTAGGAAAAGTCCAAACATACAGGTAGCAAGATAGCATTTATTTGTCCAAGATATCATCTAAAAAAGACAAGAAATGAGGGTTGAAACTTTAATTAATTCCAACCACGTATTATGTTAGGTGCTAGAGTTTCTTTATTGTGAAAATAGATTGCAGTAACTGGGTTATAGAACATCACTGTACAATTTGTCTGCACTACATTATTTGTTAGGGTTATGGCCTAAACTTAAAATGTGGCCTTTTCATCTAAGTACCCCTCCCCAACATTCAATACCTTAATCCACCTGTTCTGCTGATATTGGTTCATTAATAAAAAAATATGCTGCTCTTGCTCCCATAAAGCACAGCTGCTGCTCTCCCATTTACAAAACTCTCTGTATTTCCCAGTTAATGACACTAATTAGCAGTCTTGTTAGCAGTCAAGATGCTATTGATGTGTGTCTTGTAAAACAGCACTTCGTTTAAAAACAGGAAAGGTATTTACACTCCTTCAATAAATGTTACACAGACACTGTCCATGTTGATTTTATATAGTCTTCAGTTCAGAAAGGAACTGTATAATTGAGATTCACTTCAATTTAATCAGTTTACAAAGTAATCAAAAACTCTGGAAGGTGTTCATGCTGCCAAAAATGTACTAAGCACCACCCCTTTATTTGCCTGTTCTAGATCAGAACGTTATTATTGTGAATTTCTGTCATTAAACATGGTTATATCTGAATTATAACATTTTTATTGAATTTAATTCTTGAGTTTGCAATGTGTACCTTTTGAGCCCTATCTGTTGTTGTCATTATTACCACATTCTGGTACGTTTCTACATAATTTCTTACCTGGTTTACATGGTCTTTGCAGAAAAGATAGGTGATTTTTATCGGTGTGATGTAGGGCACTGTACAAAAACTTTACGTGCTTTCTGCTATTTCTGTCATGCACATGAAATACAAGTTAACATATTGGTATTCCAATCAGGTTAATGTGAGGTGAAACCATGGTACTCACTGCTGCATCCATTCACATCTTATTCCGTGCATCACCTACATGCAGAGTCCTGGTGTTGGTAAAATCAGCACAGCATAAGAGGAATGCTTGACTTTTGGAAACACAGGGTTGTCATACCTCTTATGCTGTGCTGATTATGCCATAAGAAGGTAAAAGCATGCATGTCCACAGCTAGCGGGTTTGGCTTTATTGACCTGAAATTGTCCATAAATAAACTTAAAAGTAAAAGAAAAAGTCATGGACATTCAGAACTGCCATTTAGCTGAAATACCTGATATCCTTAAAGGGTAATTTTGCATATATCCCATGTTGCCTCTGATACAAGAGTTTTAAGGTATCACACAGTGGAAAGTCTAGCTTTGCTAGATTTTTCTTTTTTGTGTTTTTTTAATCAATTGTTTTTTCTGTGTGACCTTTTTACTCATTGTTTTAGTTTGTTACTTGGGATATTTTGTAGATACCCTAATGTTTATGGATATCAGCTAGGTATGACAACCCTGTGTTTCCAAAAGTCAAACATGCCCTCTTATGCTGTACTGATGATGCCATAAGAAAGCAGAAACATGCATGTCCACAGCTAGAGGATTCGGCTTTATTGGTCTGAAATTTTCCATAAACAGATTTAAAAGTAAAATAAAAGGTCATGGACTTTCAGAATTACCATTTAGCTGAAACACCTGATACCCTTAAAGGGTAATTTGCATATGTCCCATGTTGCCTCTGATACAAGAGGTTTAAGGTATCACACAGTAGAAAGTCTAGCTTTGCTAGATTTTTCTTTTTGTGTTTTTAGCCAATTGGTTTTCCTGTGTGACCTTTTTATTGTTTTAGTTTGTTAATTGGGATATTTTGTAGACACCCTAATGTTTATGGATATCAGTTGGGTATGACAACCTTGTGTTTCCAAAAGTCAAACATTCCTTCTTATGCTGTGCTGATTATGCCCTAACAAGGCAGAAACATGCATGTATATAGCTAGAAGGTTTGGCTTTGTTGGCCTGAAATTGTCCATAAATAGACTTAAAAGAAAAAGTTATGGACATTCAGAATTGCAATTTAGCTGAAACACCTGATATCCTTAAAGGGTAATTTGCATATATCCCATATTGCCTCTGATACAAGAGGTTTAAGGTATCCCACAGTGGAAAGTCTAGTTTTGCTAGATTTTTCTTTTTGTGTTTTATGTCAGAAACTTGCTAAAAAAGCTTTTGATAAGCACTCCTAAGTGTTGTTAAGATTGGGTCTCATACTAGGGATTGACAGCAGACAGTGACAACAAGCAAAGAACAGCAGCAGAAGATAAACCAGTTTTGAAAGCTTAAAAACAAAACATGCGACAGAATGATCTGCCTAACAGATTTTAAAGCAATTTATTCTTCAGAGGGGCACTTCATTTCTACTTGTTGTTTGTTTGCCAGTGGCAGTGCTAAGTAGTTTATCAGCTTTCCAAGCTGTTTTACCTTCACACTTCATGCTCCTACATGTTTTCTTCTGTAACCATTATGACACTCCATGCTATACTAAAAATTATGATTAGGTCTCAATGATCATATCTTATTATATGTTATCAACATAGATGCTAAGATTCACTCCTATAGCTTCGCTCCTGATGTGAATTTATTGGCATTCATGTCACAAATGTATAATAACTTAGCTACAATCAGCAACACAATCATAATTCTTTATGTTCTAAACCACCATATTTTCTTACTTTACTTCATAAAGAGGAACTACACAACACAGACATTACTTAGAAAATATAACAAAGGGCTTGTTTATGCATAAAAAGCAATCAAGTTACAGAGTATTTATTCAGTGGTACATTCAGTTACAGAACCCTTAGTAAATAAAGTTCAAAATTTCTAAAAGAGTGGAAAACAAGATTCTAGTTTACAAACTGTTAAAAGGATTAAAAATAAAATACATATATGAAACTCAGTCAGACACTACTTACATTTTAAAAAAGAACCCAAACTAGGGAAATGAGTACAAGCTAGGTTTACAGACACATATTCTAGCTGCACCGATTATAGTACTAGTATTGGAATGAACAGGTCCTGCCTAGTCATGGAAGGTAGCTTTGAGTGTTATAAATTATTAAATCACGTGTGTTCAGTTTAGTTAAAACAAATGTACAAGTAAACTGTGCAAATGAGGTAGAAAATAGACAATTGACGTTTTTGCAGTATTTAAAGTTTGCCAAAGAAATTAACACTTACAAATCTTTGAAAGCAAAGCTGTTGCCAAGATCTAATACATCCACTTCTAGCAACCATGATTACAATATGTACTACATTATAGTTTCGGACAGCATTGCAAGAAATACCCAAGAAGAGCAAGAACTCTGCCACTGACAATAATGAAAAAATGTACACTAATATCCCCTTTTCTGTAAAGAATTAAATAAAACAGAACTTCCCTTTTTATTGAGATGTACTGGTATAACTATGTGAATACAGGATAAAAAGGCACAGTTGTGGCAGGTGAAGCTCCATTACTAATTGTTAATTTAAAGATGCCAATGCAAATCTGAATAGAAAAATATATCAGTTTCTGCCTATAAATGAAATACATGATCTTGGTTACTAACTCAATTTCTGCCGCAGATGGAATACAGGAACTTGGTTACTATGCATTCCAAGGCAAACCATCACTGGCTACAAATGTACTTAATACAAGATGAACTGCAGAGATAGAACCAAGGCCAGGAAGAAGTGAAAACTACACAAACCTAAAAAAAAAAAAACAAACAAAAAATATTAAGATGCCAAGTAGTATAAGGAATGTTGGTTGAGATTAAGAAGGGCTTACCATGAGGGAGAAGTCTTAACATGGCCTTTTTTCACCTTGTGGTAATCCCTTCCAAATCTTAGACCACACTACCACTGATGTTTTTTGCTTACAGGGGCTACAGCATGGAATGCAGTCTTGCAGGCAAAGCTACCTGATAATGTAGCAGCCATGTGCTCTCCCTCAGAAATGCCAGCTGCTCCTGGTTTATGTAGCAAAGTCATTCAGAGAATCGCTTGTTAGCATAAAAGCACACTGCCATAAAAAACAGAGTAGTCACTTATTCTCATCTATGGGAGTACTTGCAATGCAGATACATTTAAAGAAGATGTGAGCAGGCCTGGGTGGAGCGTTAGTAGGTGTATATGTGTGTGTGTGTGTGTGTGTGTGTGTGTGTGTGTGTGTGTGTGTGTGTGTGTGTGTGTGTGTGTGTGTGTGTGTGTGTGTGTGTGCGTATGTGTTAGGGTTGCCACCTTTTCAAATGCCCAAGTGGGACATTTTTTGTAGCAATGTGAGATTTTGCAGGGCAAAACATACTGATGGCCAGTACAAAGGACAGAACTTCACTTTTTTGCCAAAATAAAAGCTAATTTTGTAGCATTTGAGTTGCTTATGCTATTTAATGTAATATTTATGTGTTTCAGATACAAAATAACTGTTTTATGCAACTATGAAAGAAAACTTAAGAAATATATTTTGTCTTAAAATCTCAGGGCATTTGCTCTTTTTTATGTTTTTTCACAGGACACAAAATGCCCAAAGTGGGACTTTCCCTCACAAAAAGGGACAGGTGACTTTTTTTGCAAAATAAATGTATTAGTTAGGGCATGTAGTTTATGTATGATCAGTTTAAATCACATAGAGACTAAATAAAAGGCATCACAGAGGCTCTAGCTCCTACAAATTTAGTGAGCTGAATGAATGTTTGGGTCAGTGCATTACTATTGCAGATTGTTGCCCAGCCTTGCAAACTTGTTAGACTCTAGGCTTAATTTGTTATGCAGAAATATGACAGTGGATATGGGAAAAAGATTACAAATTCTCATTTCAGACATATAAAACTTTGTCACAGTCTGCTGTGGTACTCAAAAGACAGATGATCCTTTCCTGTGATGTTTTACCTTTTGGCATGGGATATGCTTAATGTGACAAGACACCCTTCACCTCTTTGGATTTATGTCAGTACAGTGGTGCCTCATAAGCAATAACACCCACAGCCAGCTAGATAAGCAAGGTTTAACAGTAATTTAGGAATCAAAAGATTTGATGATGACTATTGAATATATCATATACATATATTGTGTGTGTGTGTGTGGTGTGTGTTTACCTTGTTCATTGAAAGAAAAGAAACCACAAATGAGTGAAAAGAACACAACAATGAGGACTGCTACTGAGAACAAATTGTTCTGAGACCCACAAAGTATTATGGTAATTACTGTAAGTATTAACAGAGTATTTGTTTAAGAAAAGCTTGTAAACACTGGACATATCTGAACAAGTACTGATGGCAGATGTTATGGATAGTGCATCTTTGCATAATCTGAACATTAAATACTGAACTACCAAAGATGTATTGCTGCCCATGTTCATGAATATTTCATGAAAAGTTGACTTGAAGTAACTGAATTAAGGTTTATGCTTTACTACTCCAGAAAACTAGCATTAAATGTTAGAGATGCTTCTTTATTGTGGGGATTTGGAGTCATAATCCTGTAATAATGTCGCATGGATTCATGCTGTAATTTTTAGAATGACTTAGCCAAATCATGTGTATGGTGGCCTGCATTGGTCAAAATTTGGAAGATGAAGCACAGATGTCTGTTGGATGTTGACTGAATAGTACATTATTAGTTGTTCAGTTAGTAGCATGTACACTGGAAGGGCTACAGGGGGAGGCTGTGAGTGGCCAATGGTGGCTCATCCATCCTGGGGGGAGAGAGGCGGCCTAGGTTTGCAACAATAAAACAGCATGATAAACTTGGTGGGCTCTGTGATGCATAAGCAGTGTGCTGCTTAGTCAGGAGCTTGCACATACATGGAAGAGCACATACACCACACAAAAGTAGCAGTTGTGGATCTTGAAAGGCTGCAGTGGAGTGATGGAAGTTAGGATACACTCCCTGGTGTCAGTATGACACTGTGCCAGTATCCTTGATATCCTAACTGGCCCTGGATGTAGGTTGGATTGAGACCAGGGAGGCTAAGGCAGGTCATGCTAAACCCAGTGAAAAAAGAAAAGACCTGTTGGCACATAAAATTAAGAAAAGAAGCAAACGCACACCCCAGAGTTGCCTGTAGCACATACAAGTGCACTGCCAGAACCAAACCTGACCCTTCCCAACTCAGTGATGCAGCTGAGATACCTTCAGGGAGAACTACAACTGCACATGAGCCATTCAATACAGTAGTGCACCAATGACATTTTTTTCAGTAGGTCATGGTGATATTGGCCAAAACATATATAATTTGGCCCTTGTCATGACTACAGAGAATAAATGTACTGCTTTTCATGTGCTTTTGGCCTGGGAAGATGGTGGCATATATTAATTTAATTTTTAAATTAATTTATTTTATTGATATTGCCTGCTGTCTCATCTGTTTGTTCTTGCTATTTTGAGCATATGAATACCTGCCTGCTTCGATGGATATTCAAATGTTCTTGCCACTGTACTGCGTTTAGCCCTCCACAACTGTCTTGTAGCAGTATTTACATCTTGTTAAACTGACAGAGTATATGTCGGTATATACTAATTGAAAATCAGTTAGGCACCCTGCTGTTTTATGAGTCGGACATCAGAGTGTTTAGGTACAAAGTAGCTGAACTGTAAGAAGAATAACAGTTCTGCAGATTCAAACACTGTATTGTTCTTCAGCACAGTGATGTGATATGTGATTGTTTATCCATATATTAAACATGTCTGTGAACTGTTATAGGTTCATAGGTGTATACTAGGCTAATGGCACTGAAGCCTTTACAAGCCTAGCCCATAGGATTACCCTGGCATCATACCACCCAACCTTAGTTCCTAGTACCTCTGTCAAGTAGAGCCACTGGAGTAATCCCTGGGGTGAATTTTCTATTTCCCATCCACTCCTCAAGATTTCTCTTGAAGAGGGCCAGTGAGGTGCTCTGCTTGCATGTATGGGAAATCTGTTGCATAGCATGGGCAGTCTCTGGGTTATGAAGCTGTTCCTCCAGCATGTTCTGTTGATTGTGGTAATGAGGCTGAGGTCTCTGGAGCATGTGGTGTGGAGTGACTGGGATTTCTTTAGATGTAGCATTTCTAACAGAGCTGGGTCAGAAATGGCTTTGTAAGTCAAACAGAGATTACCTCTAAGGAGGTGATATGAGGCAGAGAATAGTTAGAGTTTTTTGAGTCTGTCCATATAGAAGTGTTTAAGGCCTAGGATCCTCTTTGTGAGGTACTTTTGCAGCCTCCCCAGTTGATGCAGGTGTCTAGTGAGGTACATGCCAAATGGGGCATTATACTTGATGATTGGCCTAATGAGGAAAGAGTAGAGGTAGACAATGACCTCTTTCTTCCTGGATGCAAAACCCTTAGTAATGAGATGTGCCACATAGAAGGACTTTCTGACCACAGCGGCAATGTGGTGGTCAAAAGAGAGGTTGCTGTCAACCTGTGTTCCAAGATCTCTTATAATGCCTTCTGTGTTCAGTGGACTACCATCAATGTGGTAATTCAAGGGAACTGGGTTTTCCCCAAGGGAGATGACGACACATTTTTTGGCATTTTGCTTAACGCCCTAGTTCTGACACCAGTCGTTGGTCTCAGTGAGGCCTTCCTGTAGGATATCAACATCACTGGGGGAGTTAATAATACCTCCCAACTTGCAATCGTCTGCAAACGTTGTCAGCCAGAGTCACTTCATGTTGGCCTGGACTTCAGAGAAGTAGATACCAAACAGGAGAGGACTCAGGATCAAACCCTATGGGACTCACTCGTGACTGGTCGGCAGTCTGACTTGGAGTCAGCTACTTTCCCACTGTGGGTTCTATCTGTGAGCCAGTTTGCAACCCCCCTAGTGATATAGGGGTTGATGCCCAGCTTAGTGAGCTTTTCTAAGATTCCTTTGTGGGGAATGGTATCAAAGGCCTTGGCCAGATTAAGGTAGGCTGTATGAATCACCTTGCCTTCATCCACAGCTCTGGTGACTGACTCAAAGAAGTTGACCAAGTTGAGCAGGCATGATCTACCCTTCACAAAACCAAACTGTGTAGGATCCAGAGCTTGGAGATTCCCTATAGCCTTGTTTATTAGGTCAATGATGATGCGTTCCATAGCCTTGCATATCCAGACTCACCAGGCTAATGGGACGATAGTTCCCAGAGTCTGTAGTAGCTCCTCCTTTGTGGAGAGGGATTACTGTAGCAGTTTACCATTCGGTTTATGGTCTAATATTAACACATCTTTTTCTGGAATTTTTTTTAAATAAAGATAATATTTCCCATTTGGATTTTTTATTCAGAATGTGTTACTCCATCCTGATAGTTTATGATTTAACAAAATATGAATTTTGTGGAAGAATTTTTTTTGAGAAGCGGATCTCCTAGACTACCATGAAGATTATTGATAAGACATTATTTAAATTTTGGCTATAATATTAAGGATATAGAACTGTTAATTTTTCTCCAACTTTGGGTTATTTTTAAAGATGGAACAAGCTGATAACCACCCCTACAATATATTTATTAATGCTGTGTGGCAACTGAGGTTCTCAACTTGATGGGAGTGAAGTATGTCCTCCTATCCACAAGATTATCACTTGAAGATTATTAAGCATCTAACATTAAAGTGTGAAAATTTGATTTTAAATATTCAGATTCCCTGGCTACAGTTACTGTTATCAGTTTCTTTAACTGGAATATTTAGATGGACTGTAGTTACAAAGACTAAGTGAATAGCTTCTTACCCATTTTAAAATTTGTCAATATTCTTAGACTAATTTCAAGTATTGGTACTTAATTTTTTATGTTATTACATGACAATCAGAAGAATTAGGAGTCTGGTTTCTTCTTTTCTGTTATGTTCATTGACAATAACCATTTGACTGAAAACAAAAATTATTAACATTGATTTATTCAAATCTGCAATGTTCCAGTCCCTACAATCTTGTCACTGTTATTAACAATTGGAATAAGGAACTAAAAATTGATATTCAATACTCTTAGTTATTAGCTCTTGAGAAGACCTTTAAAAAATTAATTAGGTCATATCAAAATACAATCATTCAATTTAAAATGTTATTGAGAACTTACATAACTACCCAAAGGCTTGATTGGTTTTATAATAGCAAACAATGTTGGCATGGCTGAACTAAAAACTATATTGGGCACCAAGCCACATTTTACATATAAAAATATGAGGACGATTAAAAGTTTACTCTGTTATAAAGATTTTTATAGACCCTGTTATACACAATTGGCTGCTAAAACTGGTACTTTTCCATGTTTTAACTATGTTGCCTGTGCTTACATCTTAGGGAATGGTAGTGATATCTTCACTCATCCTGCCAATGGACAAGTATTTAATTTTAAAATTACAGCTACTTGTAACACCACTTTTGTGGTTTATTTGGCTACCTGCATCTCATGCAGTTCATTTTATGTGGGAAAAACAATACGTAAGCTTAAGGAACGTGTTATAGACCATAATTCTGAAATTAGGAGAAATTGTGACAATAATGCACTATGTAAACATATTAAAACTTGTGGTGAAACACATACATTTAAGTTTAGAGTGATTGATGCTCTATGTCGAAATGAAAGAGGTGGTGATGTCAACAACCGCCTTGAGCTCAAAGAATTTGAATGGATATTGAGATTAGCTGCTGACACTCATCCTGGTTTAAATAGCACTGTCAGTTTAAAACCTGTGTTAGTTAAGCTACGTAATATTGTAAAGTAAATATTTTATACTGTGTATCTACACATTTTTTAATATATTTATATGTATATGTCTTTAATTTTTAATTTGTTTTCTGTCACATGATTTCATTTGGCTGCTGGTCATGTGATTTTAGACCTGTATTTAAGCTTCTAGAGTTTAGTGTTTGAATGTATTAGTATTGAAGAAGGGTTACGCCTGAAAGCTCTGCTTTTTATTAAACTGGTTTTCTCTTCAAGTTTTCTCTTTGGAGTTAATAATACCTCCCAACTTGCAATCGTCTGCAAACGTTGTCAGCCAGAGTCACTTCATGTTGGCCTGGACTTCAGAGAAGTAGATACCAAACAGGAGAGGACTCAGGATCAAACCCTGTGGGACTCACTCGTGACTGGTCGGCAGTCTGACTTGGAGTCAGCTACTTTCCCACTGTGGGTTCTATCTGTGAGCCAGTTTGCAACCCACCTAGTGATATAGGGGTTGATGCCCAGCTTAGTGAGCTTTTCTAAGATTCCTTTGTGGGGAATGGTATCAAAGGCCTTGGCCAGATTAAGGTAGGCTGTATGAATCACCTTGCCTTCATCCACAGCTCTGGTGACTGACTCAAAGAAGTTGACCAAGTTGAGCAGGCATGATCTACCCTTCACAAAACCAAACTGTGTAGGATCCAGAGCTTGGAGATTCCCTATAGCCTTGTTTATTAGGTCAATGATGATGCGTTCCATAGCCTTGCATATCCAGACTCACCAGGCTAATGGGACGATAGTTCCCAGAGTCTGTAGTAGCTCCTCCTTTGTGGAGAGGGATTACTGTAGCAGTCTACCATTCGGTTTATGGTCTAATATTAACATATCTTTTTCTGGAATTTTTTTTAAATAAAGATAATATTTCCCATTTGGATTTTTTATTCAGAATGTGTTACTCCATCCTGATAGTTTATGATTTAACAAAATATGAATTTTGTGGAAGAATTTTTTTTGAGAAGCGGATCTCCTAGACTACCATGAAGATTATTGATAAGACATTATTTAAATTTTGGCTATAATATTAAGGATATAGAACTGTTAATTGTTCTCCAACTTTGGGTTATTTTTAAAGATGGAACAAGCTGATAACCACCCATACAATATATTTATTAATGCTGTGTGGCAACTGAGGTTCTCAACTTGATGGGAGTGAAGTATGTCCTCCTATCCACAAGATTATCACTTGAAGATTATTAAGCATCTAACATTAATGTGTGAAAATTTGATTTTAAATATTCAGATTCCCTGGCTACAGTTACTGTTATCAGTTTCTTTAACTGGAATATTTAGATGGACTGTAGTTACAAAGACTAAGTGAATAGCTTCTTACCCATTTTAAAATTTGTCAATATTCTTAGACTAATTTCAAGTATTGGTACTTAATTTTTTATGTTATTACATGACAATCAGAAGAATTAGGAGTCTGTTTTTTTCTTTTCTGTTATGTTCATTGACAATAACCATTTGACTGAAAACAAAAATTATTAACATTGATTTATTCAAATCTGCAATGTTCCAGTCCCTACAATCTTGTCACTGTTATTAACAATTGGAATAAGGAACTAAAAATTGATATTCAATACTCTTAGTTATTAGCTCTTGAGAAGACCTTTAAAAAATTGGTTATTAGCTCTTGAGAAGACCTTTAAAAAATTAATTAGGTCATATCAAAATACAATCATTCAATATAAAATGTTATTACATGACAATCAGAAGAATTAGGAGTCTGTTTTTTTCTTTTCTGTTATGTTCATTGACAATAACCATTTGACTGAAAACAAAAATTATTAACATTGATTTATTCAAATCTGCAATGTTCCAGTCCCTACAATCTTGTCACTGTTATTAACAATTGGAATAAGGAACTAAAAATTGATATTCAATACTCTTAGTTATTAGCTCTTGAGAAGACCTTTAAAAAATTAATTAGGTCATATCAAAATACAATCATTCAATATAAAATGTTACTGAGAACTTGCATAACTACCCAAAGGCTTGATTGGTTTTATAATAGCAAACAATGTTGGCATGGCTGTAGTGCTCTAGGGACTTGGAAACATATCTGATGTGATTACCCCTGGATATCATCTTGGTGGGCTAGAGCTCATAGCCTAATTTCTTATATAACCAGTATAATGTTTACTGATGATCTGTGGATTCTTGGTGTATTCTGCAATTTCAGATTGAGTCACTGTTTAATTCTAGTGCATTTGGGTCATCACCAGGACCGTATCTTATCATACTATGGACCCATTCTTAACCATTTTTAAAGCTGGACATGTACCACACATACCAGTAAATCCTACTGGATAATGATTCTTTTAAATATATGATAAGAAGGGTTTGTTTAGACAAAGCAGATTACCTTTCTGAATGTTTTCTTTACCTTTAAAGTGTTGAAAATATTTAATTTGCATCGGATATTATTTTGGTAACTGACAGACTTAAGAACATCTGCATACCTGCATCCACTGGACATTATGTCAACCAGTTTGACAACAGAAACACCTTAATGTCTATTTTTTTTGGAAATTAACTGAAATTATTATGTTATAAAGTAATGTAGTGGGTTTACAACAAGTGATTGAAAACGTGCCGGCAGTATAGCAGAAATTTAAGATATTATGTGAATGTTAAACTTCTAGAGCACTTTTTTGTCAGGACTGTCTGCTGTATTACTGCCATTAAATATATTGCTGGAACACAATATGAACTGACACTGCTGTGTGAAATGCGGCCATATTTTTGATATTCTAAATACATGTTACATCCTTCAGATGTACAGTTCTTGTATATCATGTTGGGAGCAAACTATCAAGACTATTAAATGATGCATCTTCATATGGTTTTGGAGCACTATTTATTTCAATATAAAATGACAGCTGGATCAGAAAAGGTTCTCCATTTTTTTTGGGTGGGGGGGGGTTCAGCTTGACTTACCTAATGTGTTGTTTACCACCCCACATTTCACAAAAAATAATGCAGGGACACAGTTTTGCCAAATACATTAATCATATGTGAACTGCAATTTAACTTATATACATGTATATAAAAACAGAAATGTGTGAGTTTTGTCAGCACATATGTTACGGCAGAGATTACTGTATTTTGGAGAAATTTCTTTTGCTATGAAGTTCAGCAGTCTTGGAGTTAGTATATATGAGTAGCAGTAGAATGAGGATGGAGGATAACAAAGACCCATTGTAAAATTGTTTATATATGTATATATATATATATATATATATATATATATATATATATATGCGTATATGTATATATATATATATATATATATATATATATATATATATATATATATATATATATATATATATATATATATATATATATATATATATATATACATATATATATATATACATATATATACATATATATATATATACATATATATATATATATATATATATATATATATATATATATATATATATATATATACGGTTCCCATTCAGAAGCCTGAAACATCATAAGCCTGAAAATCAAAATCCTGAAACCAAAAGCCTGAAAATTCAGAATCCTGAAAACTCAAAATCCTGAAAGACCAAAATCCTGAAAGACCAAAATCCTGAAACTCAAAATCCTGAAAACATAAATAATGCTAATATGTCACTATAAAGACACTAATATCTACCAACTGACCCTGACCCTAACCCTAACCCTAAGGTCCGTCACTATCGCACACTCACCTGACCTGCCTAACCCTAACTCACTTAAACCGCCCTAACCCCAATATTTGTCACTATTGCATACATGCCTAACCTGCCCTAACCCTAACTCACTTAAACCGCCCTAACCCTAAAATAAAACCAACCGCACACTTACCTGACCCCAACGCATGACCTAACACCACAGGGCTAACAATAGCAAAGCCACAATGACATCAGTATATCTATTTTGTGTTTTCAGGATTTTGAGTTTCAGGATTTTGGTCTTTCAGGATTTTGGTCTTTCAGGATTTTGAGTTTTCAGGATTCAGAATTTTCAGGCTTTTGGTTTCAGGATTTTGATTTTCAGGCTTATGATGTTTCAGGCTTCTGAATGGGAACCATATATACATATATATATATATATATATATATATATATATATATATATATATATATATATATATATATACATATATATATATATATATACACACATATATATATATATATATATATATATATATATATATATATATATATATATATATATATATATATATATATACTGAAATATACTGAAATTTAATTTCCTTATTTTGTAATTAATTTGTAGCTTTGGTATTGTCATTTCTTACTGCCAGCTACTTAAGTGACTTATATTTTGCCAAGTAGACCACAGGGCATTATAAAAGATGAAAAACTGAAGTCTTCTCTCTTTCCCAGTCTAATATGATCTTGGAATGATGACATGTAAATGAGAGGGGGATTAAGGGTCAGAGTTCCCCACAAGAGGAATTGGGGGGGGGGCTTTCTTCTGCAAAGACACTACTTGGAAATGATTCATTTGTAGGTACACAGACAAACAAGTGGTGTCAGAGCCATGGACTAAAACTAAATGCCAAGAAATGCATAATAGTATCCTTTGGGAAGTCATCCATCCCAGGTAACTATCATATTGACAACAGACCCCTTAGAGTTGAACTAGTAGTCAGGGACTTAGGGACACATGTAAATAGTAATCTAGCCTTTGACCATCACATGTCTACAGTGGTGAGGAAATCATTCTGTGTTGCATAACTTATAAACAAATGTATGGTCTCTAAGTCCAAGGAAGTCACTGTTCCACTGTATTAAGCATTTATCAGACCTATTGTTGAGTACAATGTTCCCTTTTCTAGTAATAGCTTTGGCAAATGGAAGTTGCTCCTTCCCTCTTATATAGATTTATCTTCCAGTTCTTTTATCTCTTTTAAAATATTCAGTTCTTCAAATACATTAGGTTTAGATTTTGATTTCCATTTTCTAGTAAATGTTTTGTTGACAGACAACAGAATTAAATTTAATAAAACCCTACTATGTCTAGGTAATTCAGATCCTATGTCCTAGCTCAAAAGAGCCCTTTCTTAAGTTACAGCCATTTGTTCTCCCAATATTTCTGACAGAGTTTTTTGTAGGGAATTTTTAAAACCTGTCAGCTCATTATGTTCTCAAAAGAAAAAAAACAGTGCTCCCACTTTTTTCTTTCTTCACCATCATATCCCCAACATTTGATATCAGCCTGAGGAGAATTCTTAGAAGTCTGTTTGGGTTATAAAAATACCTATGCAAACACTTCCAAGCACAAATTCTAAACCTTCTGGACTTTGCTGCATACTTGGGAGCCATGCATATTTCTACCCATTGTTCCCTTGTAAATTGCTTTTTCAGTCTATCTTGCCAATCTTTTAAACTTCCTCTGATTGATTCTTATAGTTATATAATACTTTATATGACCTGCTATTTATTTCATTTTAATAGCAGCTTCTGTTTTAGAGTCAACTAAAACTGTATTTAGGACTCCACTATGCCTTTCTCATTGCTTACACTCTGATATTAATCCCTGGTAGGGAAGGCAATCTCTAATCTGAAGTTCAAACTACGTCTTGGCCTTATCCCACTTGATTACCTTTCCCTCTCTATTTATTTGTGCCCAGGACCTTGGTTCTTTTGCTAGTTTTCCCTACAAATTACACCCCCTCTTGCTTTTTTGGACCACTATTTGCAGTCATCCCTACTGGCAACATTTCCTTTACACATTCCCATGTTGGCATAGTTCATAGAATATTTTTTGCAACTTTATGAATATTATATTCTGTAAGGTTATTATTTCCTCAAGGATCTGTATCCAAAGTCTTACTCTCTCCTTATTTCTTGAACCTCCCTTCTGTGCTTCAATGGAATCTCTTTCACCGTTGAGCTATAAACTTCTGCTTATGTTATGTGTATAAGCCTTACATGAATAACTCTAAATATCCCTTCAAATCAGGTGGTTCTAAACAACCTTGCTCTATTGGGAGGATCAACTTATTTCACTTATCTCTTGTCTTCTTCCCCTTCCAGATGAACTCCTTCAACTCTTTATTAATTATCGTCTACAACAAAAATATGCCTGATGTGCATATAGGATCATAGGATCATAGGTTCATAGGATCATAATAGGCTATCTGCCCTAGGGCATTTATAAGCCTAGCCAGAATGTGTTTGGCTTTCGCCACCCATTTTAAATTTATTTTGCTATGCCCTTTTTCGAGGTTAGTATACTGTGCCTCTGTCTACTAGTGACACAGAAGTGATACCCGGGGTAAACCTACGATCTCCCATCCACTCATCAAGATTCCTCTTGAAGAGAGTCAATGAGGGACTCTGCCTAACCTGGACTGGGATTTTATTCCAGAGTGAAGGGAGCCTCTGGGTTATGAATCTGTCCCTCCAGCATGTCCTATTTATTTCAGTGCTGAGGTTCAAGTCTCTCGAGCGCGTAGCTCGATGGGATTTGGATTTTCTGAGGTGCAGCATGTCCATTAATTCCGGGTTGGGCATGGCTTTATACGTCAGGCACAGATCGCCTCTGAACAGGTGGTATGCCAGTGAGTAGAGCTGGAGATTCTTTAACCGGGCAGCATATGGCATCTATTTGAGCCCTTTGATCCTCTTGGTGAGGTACTTTTGGGGTCTTTCCAGTTGCTGCAGGTGTCTGGTAAGGTACATCCCAAAAGGGGCATTGTACTCAATTATGGGCCTGATGAGGGATGAGTAAAGAGGCACGATGACCTCCCCTGATCTAGATGTGAATCCCTTCATGATTAGGTGGGCTATATAAAATGTTTTTCTAACCACTTTGGCCACGTGGTTGTCAAATGAGAGATTGCTATCAACTTGGGTCCCCAGGTCCCTAATTACTTCTTCTGTACTTAATGGATTACCACCTATGTGGTAATTTGTGGGCACTTTGTTTTTGCCAAAGGGGATGACTATACACTTTTTGGTATTTAGCTTGAGGCCATGGCTCTGGCACCAGTTGTCTGTTTCTATGAGGCCCTTTTGGAGGATGCTTGTGTCGGCTGGAGAGTCAATTATGGCGCCCAGTTTGCAGTCATCTGTGAACTTGGTCAGCCACAGTCCTTCCGTGTTGGCCTGTACCTCCGAGAAATATATTCCGAACAAGCGAGGTCCCAGGACTGAGCCTTGTGGGACACCACTTGTGACTGGTTTGGAGTCTGAAATGGCTCCAGAAATTCTAACCATGTGGGTTCTGTCCTTGAGCCAGTTTGCAATCCATCTAGTGACATAGGGGTTTATATTTAAGCTGGTGAGCTTATCTATAATGCCCGCGTGGGGTATTGTATCAAAGGCTTTTGCGAGGTCCAGGTAGGCCGTGTGGACCACCTTCCCCCCGTCAATGGCCTTGGTGACTGTTTCAAAGAAATCAACCAGGTTTAAGAGGCAGGATCTGCCCTTAACAAAGCCGAACTGGGTAGGATCCAGTGTCTGTAGGTCCCCAATATCTTTATTTATGACGTCCATGATGATCCTTTCCATAGCTTTGCAGACCAAGCTAGTCAAGCTTATGGGGCTATAGTTTCCAGGATCCATTGAGGCACCACCTTTATGGAGAGGGACCACTGTTGCTGTACGCCACTCTTTGGGCACATATCCTGTAGTAAGGCCGAGATTGAACAGTAGTTTTATGTTTGGGTTTAGCTCTTCTTGGAGTTCATGTAGGACGCAGCCCGGGACACCGTCCGGTCCCATTGATGCTGTGTTTTTTGCTTTGGAGAGGGCGGCTCTTACCTGAGCATCTGAGATGTCAGGGGGGCAGCAATCTGCTGGGATAGATATTTGCCCTTTTGGTGGGGAGGGGGGGGTTTGCACTGAACCTGTCAGCTAAGACGTTGGCAATGTCTGTGGGTTCGGTGTACTTTTTGTCATTTTGGACTAATTCTGAGCATATCTGGTAATTACCACCCAGGTTCCTAACATAACTAAAGAAAGCCTTGTGATTATCCTTAGTGTCCTGTGCAATTTTTCTCTCGATGCTGGCCTTAGACAATTTTATGAGTGCCTGTAGTTTTTTGCTAATACTGATCAGTGATACCTTCCCTTTTTGGTATTTTGCTCTATCATTTAATAGCTTCTTCCTTCTATTGTATAGTTTGTTTATGGCTGGGGTCCACCAGACAGGACGTCTGCCTTTGGAGGATTGGGTCTTGGTTTTATTTGGGATCGCATGATCCATGCATTCCTGAAGGTGTTCATAGAATGCATTTATAAAGGATTCTGCGGTCTGGGCCGTATTTTCCACAGGCCCGGGGGCTTTGAAGGATTCCACCTCAGTTTTGAGGAGTGTGTGCATATAAAGCAAAACTGATTTAAAACATTCTCAGTGCTTGTAGCTTGTTATCTATATCCATAAATAAAATTTCCAGTTTCTGACTTTTTATATTATAATTTATTTAGACTCTTCCCACATCCTTAGCTGCCATAACCAAAACATTTTTAATCCATGCTCCTAATTGCTATGTGTTATCATGTCCCTATAAATACTGGTACCGAAGAACCAATTCATATGTGGATAAAAAATTTATGGCTATAGCCTTTGTTTTATCTTCATTAAATTTTATTTCCCCAAAAGACTTGAAACTGTCTCAGAATGTTCCACAACACTGAATGTCCTTTTCTGGATTTGGATTTATCAAGTACAAAATAATATCATCTGCAAATAATATCAACTTTTCTTGCTTACCATACCAATTATACCCTTGAATTTTTTAGTCTCTTATTTCTTTACCAGTGGCTCTAAATATAAAGTAAATAACAGTGGGGAAAGAGGACAACCCTGCCTGGTTCCTCTGTTCAGACATATCTTATCAGAGATGAACCATCCCACTTAAATTCTTCCATCTGCCCTTTCATGCATCTATATATAACTCCTAGTTAACAATATTTTATCAGGGAATGCAAATGATTCCATTGCCCTACTCATAAAATCCCATCTTTCTCTGTCAAATGCTTTCTTTGCATGGAGACCCACCGACTGAAGTGATATTTTCTTACATTTTTCTTCCCTCTGGATCATCAATTGTTCTATTAATTTTGTCATATGTTTTCTTTCCCTCCACCAAAAACACACTGATCTATACCGATCAATTTTGGCAACACATTTACCATTCTTTTAGCTAATAGAAACAATATAATTGTGGTTTAAAATTAAAATGGGTCTATATGAAGCTGAGTCTGATGGGTCCTAACCCTCTTTCAGGATTATAGTCACCACAACTTTTTTCCAAGATGCTGGTGCTTCCCCACCTTTTGAAATACTATTAAAATCTTCCAGATCTTTATCACTTTCTTCTTTCTTGACTTCCAAAGCTCCACAGGAATACCATCTGTTCCTGGAGACTTCCCTGCAGATTGATTATACATGATGTCATCTCCTTCTTTCTTGATTATTAGTTGTTGCACCTCATCTTTCTCTAAACATGGCATAATTAAGTCTTCCATTAATATTTCCATTTGTTCTATTTCTTGGTTTCTATATTCCTCTACTTAATACAAATTTTCATAAAATTTCCAAAATATCTCTAATACCACTATAGGATCTCTGGTTATTTTTATAATCATAGGCTCCCTAAGTTTGGCAACAACCCTCTCTACTTTGTTTTGCCAAAGTTGTTGTGCTAAAAGTTCTCATGCTCTGGAATTGTTATCAAAAACAGTTCCTTACATCAGTATTTCTAACCTCATGCATATTATGCAAATTTTATTTAACATTTGTTTACCAATAAAGTCTGACTTGGAATAAAGCCAATTTTCAGTGGTGGCCTGGGGAGAAACACTCCAGACACATGTCTTTGAATTGTGAGAGGAAACTGGAGCATCTGGTGGAAACCCACACAAATTCACAGAGGACATACAGACTCCACACAGAAGGCACCTGAGCTGAGAATCAAACCAGAGAACCTCTTGCTGTGAGGTGACAATGCAACCACTACACCACTATGCCAAATGCTTCCTTATTTTCTTTTTAGTTCCACTTCCTGTTATTTGAGATTTTACTTATTCTGTAATACTTAGATTTTTGTCAGCCCTTCTAAATAATTTATATTACTTCTTACTCATATCTCTTTCAATTTTATTTCTACCCTATTTTTAAAAACATTTTTCATTTTATCCTGTTCACTAGCTATTCCCTCTGAAGAAATTCCTGTTTTCCTTAATAACTCTCAAATAATTTTCATTATGAATTCTATGAATTCCTCCCATTTAACAGGTAGATGGGAATGTATCAGTTTCTCATTTTTGCTTCATTATCCTGCATTATTCTCCTAGCTTTTATGGGTGCATGAATTTAAATCATTACTGTCCGGTTCGATTCTCAGCTAGAGTGTCTTCTGCGTGGAGACATGAGTGAATGGGCGTACCTTCATTGAAGGTTGTGCATCAGGGCTGGTAACTCGGCACGTAAAAATCAACTACCAATCATTAGCGGACCGGAGTTCCTCTGTGGTGACCCCTAACCGGGAAAAGCCGAAAGACGCAAATTGGATGTGTGCCAAAGCTTTCAATTAAATGCACATGCTCCTTTGAAATACAATTTCTGTCCAGTCTAGCCCAGTTATTGACTTTTAGGGAATAATATTTTAATTCTGTTTGAATTCCCACTACTGAATTCACATTTGCTGTACTAAATATTTTCATAAATTTCTCAGAAATCAATCCTGTTTTGTTATATTTTCCCCTTCTAAGTCCCCCAATATCCTCATTATTGTTGATAAAGTTCCAGTCCCCACCCATAAGTACTATTTCTTGATGAAAGCTGATTATTTCACCCAAAGTTTTCTTAAGCTAATTGATGGCAGTTTGTGGTGGAATATAAATAAATGTCATTGTGATCCTCCTCCTCCCTTGTCAACTACCACAAATCTGCCTTTATTCTTTTTTTTCCTCTTCTTTCACTACTGAAGCCCCTGTAGCAATCAGTGTTATTACCCTCCTTTTCCTTTGTCCCTGATATTCTGTTGAATATCCATCATGAAATCCTTTCTTTGTCAGATTTATATGCTCATTTCTTTGCAACTGTGTTTCCTGCAGCATTGCTATTTGCACTCTGCATTTTTTAAAGGTTCATAGTAGAATATTAGGTTAACTGCCCTAAAGGGTCATTTTAAACCTAGCTAATAATCTGAGGTAAGAATAAAATCCTGTACCTTGTCTATTTTATCTGTGAGGTAAAGACCTTAACCTGGCTTAAGGACAGAACCCACAGGGTTAGAGTTGCTGGCGCTGTGTCAGACTCCAAGCCGGTCACAAGTGGTGTCCCACAGGGCTCGGTCCTTGGCCCCCTATTGTTTGGCATCTACTTCTCAGAAGTACAGGCCAGCATGGGAGGACTTTGGCTGACAAAGTTTGCAGACGACTGCAAACTGGGCGCCATAGTGGAAAGTGCATTGGACACGGATATCCTTCAGAAGGGACTCACGGAAACAGATAGCTGGTGCCAGAGCCATGGCCTGAAGTTAAACGCCAAAAAATGTATAGTCATACCCTTCGGGAAAAACAAGGTAACCCCAAGCTACCATATAGGTGGCAATCCACTAAGCACAGAAGAGGTTATCAGGGACCTGGGGACCCAGGTTGACAGTGGCCTTTCTTTGACACTCACATTGCTAAAGTGGTTAGAAAGACCTTCTACATTGCCCACCTGATCATGAAGGGATTCACATCCAGATCTAGTGAGGTCATTGTTCCCCTGTACTCTTCACTTATCAGACCAATGATCGAGTACAATGCCCCATTCGGGATGTATCTCCCCAGACATCTGCAGCAATTGGAGAGACCCCAAAAGTTCCTCACCAAAAGGATAAAGGGACTCCAAAATCTGTCATATGCTGCCAGATTGAAGAAACTCCAGCTCTATTCAGTCACATACCGTCTGCTCAGAGGTGACATGTGCCTGACATACAAGGCCATGTCCAACCCGGAATTAATGGACATGCTCCACCTCAAAAAATCCAAATCCACCAAAACCACTAGAGCAAGCAACTTAAACCTTAGCATGGATATAAATAGGACGTGCTGGAGGGATAGATTTATCACTCAGAGACTCCCTATGCTGTGGAATAAAATCCCGGTCCATGTGAGGCAGAGCACCTCGCTGACTCTGTTCAAGAGAAATCTAGACCTGTGGATGGGAGATCGTAGGTTTACCCCGGGAATCATCTCTGTGTCACTGCTGGACAGAGGCACAACAAACTAATGGGCACAGTATTTTTTCATATAAGGGGTGGCGTAAGCCACAAAAATTTGGGCTAGGCTTATAAATGCCTTAGGGCAGATAGCCTAGTATAAACCTATGAACCTATGAACCTATGCCAAACCCATGCCTCTTAATATAATTCAATATTCTTTCCTTTTTGTTTATACCTGTAAGGCCATTTGCATTCTAAGATAACATCGACAGAGTAGCCATTAAGTTAAAAAATATATTCTTCCCACCTATTATTCGTGGGTTTTTTTTGAATGTGTATTTCCAACTTTTGTCTTGTATGCATATATTAATGTTTAACAGGCTAATTTTTTATACAGCTGTTTTTTTCACATCTTCAATTGAATATATGTCACAATTTTCAAGACTTTTTGCTTTAATGAAAACCATCAAACAAACAAAAAACAAATACATTTTAAGAACTCTACCATCCCTTTTAACTTAGAATAAACATACAAAACAATATGCATTTTTAACTAATTAACTTTATTTCCAGGGATCTTTAGTCTGATTTGTGTGCCCACTCTCTGGGGAATCCAGAGAACTGAAGATAATTATTTGCAAATCCATGGTGTCCTCCTTGAGCAAATATCCATTTGACTGCAGGACAGAAATTGTCTGGATACTTCTCAAGGTAACCTTACTTTCCCTCACTGCAAATCAGTAAGATGTGCAGTACAGTCTTTAGTTCCTTTGTCAGAGTGTGGCTGTATAGCATTCCTCAGAAATATACCCAAGTAAAACTCTTCACAGTCTGTAGCTATTTTAGCTGTCAGCTCCTCATATGACTGAATGTTTGAACTGCACAATATGGCATAGAGTGAAGACTAAATGAATACTCCTCAGCCTAAGACTGTAGTAGATAACTTTTGTAAAATGGAGGGAAGACTTAGAATTTCTTTGTTCTGTCTCTGCTGTAGATGATTCCAGCTGTTGAAAACAGATATTAGAAGAGACAATAGCCAAAGGGGCCCTGATCTTGGCAAGGAGAACAACGCCTTTAAATTGCAAGTCTTCACTCACTCTGATTTTCATTGTTTTTGTTGCATACTGACACATTATAAATCCAAAGAATAACAAGGTTAAGGCGCAGCAATAACATTGTCAGAATGAATAAATGAAATCAATACTCAGTAACAATGGAAGCAATTCACAATAGTATACACAATGGCCTTAATAACAATAGTAATAATATTTATCAATGTTAGTAATATGTTTTTAATCACTGGCTGTATTGTCTACTGATTCCTCTATTGAATGTAAATGCCTGTAGATGTACATCTGCATTCAGAATAGGAAGGAAGAGGACAATTACTATTTATTCCTTTGGACACGTAGCATCTTTATATTACTGTCTGTAGGTGATTGTTCAGAATTTTGTTTTTCATTTTCCAGGTTTGCCTGGTCACTTTCTGGGGGAGCTACATCTGTTTTATGTTCATTGAAAGGCTACAAATGATTGATATGGACCAATTTAAACAAAGATTCACCAGTGTTTTTTTTTCATTATTTCTGTTTGTTAAGTCAGTGATGAAATCTTATTTATTATTAAGAATGGTCTATCCCAACTTGATAGGAATTTCTTTATTTTTCCTTGTTCCTTGTTTTAATTAAAATTAAATACCTTGTCACCCATTTGGTATCTCTTGGGGTTTGCCTTTCTATCATAACAGGTTTTATAGGCCTGCACATTATTTTAAAAATTACTCTGAGCAAAGGTAAAAGCTCCTTTTAGGCTATAACCGTGGGCATTACTGGCATATGCATTACCTGTACCCTCTGCAGTACAAAAAAGATGCATCGGCAACACAATTCTCCTTCTAGTCATCATTTCAGGGGGTGATATGCCAGTAGATGTATGGGGAGTTGCATGGATTTCCATGTCCCAGTCTATACCTGATTAGCTGAGATACTTTTTATTATATGTGGTTTACTCTCTCCACCTAATCTGTTGGCTCTGGATGATGAGAAACATGCAGTTTCCTTAGCACTCCCCAAATTTTCCATACATCTTCTATTACCTGATTAATGAAAGGCCACAGTCACATGCATCTCTTGCAAATGCATATGCAAACTTACTAAACATCTTATGGTCTCACTGGCAGATTAAGTATAGCTTGGGAGTTGGGCTGTTTTCAAATTATGGGCCCTCTACAAATTTTTTTTAGGAGTATACATAAATGCATATGTTATTCTGGATTCACCTTTCTGCTAGTTACATACTAGATTTATTTAATAAAGCAACATTTGTTAATGTATGCTTTACATTTGTAGTGGAATATTTTTCCAGTAAGAAGTGAAACAAAATGTATTAACTAATAATACTAATAGCTTATATCTCAAAAATGACCACTTCTGCCCTGAATAAATTCAAAAACACCAGTTACATTAGACCAGATGGGATAACAGGAAGCTTAATTTGTGCTATCAGAAATAATCTAAGTGTACGCCTTTATTCACATTCTTAAGACAACATCCAAAACTGGCTATGTCCCTAACAAGTGAAAGCAGGATACTGTGGTCCTATTTCTCAAGGGATGACATTCCACATTCCCAAGAATTACAGTCTAGTATCATAAGTATATTGTGTAAGGTGATGCAGAAATCATGAACATATTCAGGCATACAGGAATGTCTTTCTAAATTACCTAATGTATCAGAGTTTTGGCAAAGATAGAACTTCTATGATTGACTTCATAATCTGTTTTTAGATGAAGGTTTTTCTGTCCACACAGATTACCTTGATCTGGTTAAAACATTCAGTTCTATACCCCAAGACAGAATCATGAAATAATTTCAAGAATATAAATATAAATACACCTATAATAGCTTAGGTCCACAGTTGGTTATTTGTTGAATTAATGGCCCATAACTGCAAGCATAAAAATTAGACATTTAAGCTCTTGGTAGCAAGAGGAGTTTGGGGCAGCCATATTGTGAACCTTTGCCATGATCCAGAATTCTTAAGACAAAATGGACAGGAGAGATGAGTGCACTGAACGTTACTAGTGATCAATTTTCAAAAATGAACTCTGGTCACTAGAACACTTGGGGGAAAATATTACTCACCTAGTCAATAGCCCTCCATTCCTGCATTCACTGAGTGATATGGGGGTGATGGAGTAGTAGTACTACTTCAGTATTACCTATGGAAGAAGGAACATAGCTGTATTGTTACAGCAATGGCTTTTCTGACTACTGTTTCAGACAGAGAGAGAATGAGAGACAAACAGACAGAGAAACTGATGGACCTCCTGCATATCCACAAAACAAACAGCACCAGAATTAACCATTCTAAAGACTTAAACCTATGTATTCCAGAGAAGACCCCATCACTGGAATAAGATCCCCATCCATGTGAAGCAGGGTTCCTCCCTAAACCAATTCAAGATTAACTTGGACAACTGGATAGGGAACAGGAAATTCATCCCTGGTTTGGCATCTATGTCTCTAATGGACACAGGCAACCTGCAAATGGTTCATCTCCCAGGCCCCTGCTTGCAAATGATTCATTGCCCAAGACCCTGCTTACACTTATCAAGGGTACCAGAACTTATCAGAGATTTGGTATGCATGGGTAGGCTTAAAAAGCCCCTTGTGGTCCTTAGCCTAGTACACCCTATGAACCTATGAATCAGAATGGAGTTTACTTCAGTAACCTATTGTAGATGATGATCTGATACACACTGCTATAAGAATTACAAAAGAGGCCCAGGAGCTTTAGCTGAGCACCTGGGGAGCACATAATAAAGAAACACTATCATCTATTTTAATTAAGAAGAAAGACCCTCCTCTGAAGGGAATGTACAAGTTAATAAGAGTATTTAGCCCAAAAAGGGAACAGTTAATAAATGACTAGCCATGTTGTCTGTGCATTACCTTAACCAGTAAACAAACTGAGATTCTTTTTGCTAACCAATGGCCTGCTTCTTCCTAAATACCAGTCAGGCTCCTTTAGGTCCTGCTTATATTTCTTGAATCCACCATTCATTTTTATTCCACAGTTCCATTAAGAAGGCTTTTCCAATCATTGCTTTTTTTTCTTATCTATTTAAATGACTGCTATGACTAGAAACTGAAGAAAAAACAAAACAAAACAAAAACAAAACAAACAAAAAACATATATTTTTGTTTTATCTTGGTCTTTTGTGTGGTACTAATGTCCCCATGGGCACAATTAGTAGTTACTAATATATTTTTTAATTTGATCTGCATTGAGATGACCATGATGGAGACAAATGTAATGATTTTTTTTTCAGAAACTAATTAAAACCTTTCTTAGTATTCTTTCTTGTATTTCTGCAATAACCATCATGTGCATTATCGTATAGGCCTGATTTTGTTTTTGTGCCTTTTTGTATCGCATTCCCATAAAAAAACAGTGTACACATAATAAGAGAGATGCTTTGGTTCTCCATTTTAGGACACCTCAAGCATTATAAAATTACCAGAAGCAACCATTTATATGATAAATATTTTCAGAGAGGGTAATGTTCTAATCTTCCCTTGAAATGTTGGCATTTTGAGCACACCTCCCCACCCCCCCACCCCACTGCTAGATCCACACCTGTCTAAGGTATGTAGTATATTTCAGCCAACATTTTTGCATTCTGGAAAGAAGACAGATAGAAAGATAACTATATTGGCTTAATGTAAACCTGGATACCACTTTAGGCATAAAGGAAGGCTTCATTCTCAAAGAAGCCCTTTCTCTGTAGAAAATGAGATAAGGTTGAAACCATCATAAGTATTTGCAACTCAGATACTCTCCTTGCAGACTTCTGAGCATTTTGTTATTCCTGTTTATTCACCACTGCCATCAGTTGTGATCACATGTTAAAGTAGATCATTTAGTGACTATGATTTATCTCTCTGAAGTCCCTTGAATCTCTTCTCTGCTTCTTCAGTTGACATACCCATCTATTTGTTTGTCTCTAGAAATGCTTGTCCTACCTTCACATGCAAGCAGACTGTTTTCCTTTTCCCTCTGTATTTGCAAATATAACAAAATAATTTACTATTTTTGTCTTTATTTTTTATATATTTTGCACACGTAAAGCAGTCCATCCAATTTTCCAGTAAACACGTCCTGGAAGATCCTCTTTAAATTAATGTAAATTCCTTTCTCCATTTCTCCACTTCACTGCTAGTACATTTCCTTAACATTTCCATGGCCTATTGGACAATATTGCTGCCTTCTGCTGCATACTTTAAGGTCTCCCCCTCATTTTACATTTTTGTATGCCCTATTTTTGATTTGTAACACCACTTTTTCAGTCATAAGCCAATCAGATTGTCTCCCTCTTTCTACATTTAATATTCTTCTAGTCTTCTTCATACCAATCACTAACAATATTATTTCTTACACTTTACTGACAGATGTATATGAAATACCTATAATCCCAGATATTGGTCCTTGGTGCACTTCCTAACAACTCAGAGAGACCATAATGAACCACATTATGGACAGACTATGCTGGCTACTGTAATTTTCATTTCTTTCCTTTTTATCCTAGTCACACTGTTGAAACAAAATAGCAAGGAGTTTTATTTCATCATCTGAGTGCTTACCATATGCCCATTTCTGACTATCTCATACATTATACTATATTTTTCTCCTCCATTCCTGCATGGCAGTACTACATTTTAAGGAAGGTAAACGTTTCCTATTACTGTGATTTCTCCTCTGTTTGTCTGTCTGTTTGCTAATCTTCTGTTCCTCAGACCATTATCTTTCTTCCTGCACCTGGTAGTCTGTACCATAGCCATTCACATGACATAATATGATTCTGTTCCTAATCTTGGTGACAGCAACTAATTCTGCTATAACTTTATTTCTCATATTTTTTTCCACATTACATCTAAAACATATGCTGCAGTCTTCTCATCTCACTGCTCTCCCTATTCCACCTGTACAGATAAAATCCTGGAACGACCATTTCCTATTCCATATTTGCTGTGCCAGTAGCTCATTTGGAAACACAGTCACCTTTTGGTGCTGGAAAATCATATGACTATGGGTTCTGTTCCTACCTCAAATGATTGCATTATTTTTTACTGCTAACACTGCAGTGTTCCATTAAGGAATGCTAGAGTCATAACTGCCATCCATTGGATGAAATATCAAGATAGGCCCCATCTGCTTGAGTCTGAGGTAGCTCAGGTGGATGTAAAAATCCCATGGCACTTAGCAAAAAGAGTAGGAATCCTTTATTTATATACAATTTACAAATCCATACATATTCATATTTACATATTTACATTTCTTGAAAAAGAAAAAAAACAGGAAAACAATAAGCTCTCATATATGTTCTTATCAAAGAAAAAATTAACTTTTTTAAAAAATGTATGTTTCGACCAGATCATAACAATTTGATCTCTTATCTTTTTTCCATAACCCCAACATATTTTTTCAAAATTTCTGACAAAAGTCACCTATTAAATATTATTTAATTTCTTCTTGAAATTCAAATAATCCATATTATATAAAACATCTTTCTGTCTAGCTTATCCACACATTCCATATGTTTTTATGTAAAACATACAAAATCATATTCATATATTTAAGTTCTACAAAAACATTCAGAATTGCCAATTAGCTGAAACACTTGATGTTCATAAGGATCATTTGCATATATCCCATTTGCCTTTTACACAAGAGGTTTGGGAGGTCACTTATTGGAAGTTCTAGCTTTGCTGGAGTTTTCATTTTGTTTTTACTGATTGTTTTTTCAGTGACCTTCTCACTCATTGTTTTAGTTTGTTGTTTGGGATATTTTTGCAGTGACCCTAATGAGAATGGACACCAGCTGGGTATAACAGCCCTGTGTTTCTAATACTTATTCAAACACTCTGCTTGTGCTCTGCCGATGAGGTCATAACAAGGCCGAAATATGCATATCCACAGCTAGTGGGGTTTGGCCTGAAATTGTCCATTAAAATGATGAAACAAGTCATGGGCATTTAGAATTGCCAATTACCTGAAACACCTGATGTTTATAAAGATCATTTGCATATATCCCATGTGCCTCTGACACAAGATGTTTGGAGGTCACGTATTGGAAGTTCTAGCTTTGCTGGAGTTTTCATTTTGTTTTTAAAGAAAAAAAATAAAATTTATCTAGATCTGCTTATAAGCTTTTCCACTCTGATCTCAATCACTGTGGGGGAATACCTAAGGATTTCAGTCTCATGGCATCTATGCTTGTCATGGTACTCCTGGCAAGACTCCACATGAAAAAGATATTGTGGAATCTGAAATCTCTTTGGTCCCAGCATCAACACCTTTTATTTTTTCAAATCCCAGTGCTAGGGTTTTTCAGAAGAAATATCTTTTGGTGCAGACAACATATATCCTTAAATGTAGATCTCCCATTTTCCCTCCATGCTCCAACACAGTTAGTGACACTGACCACAGACACTTCAAACTTTGCTTGGGGAGCAGTTTCAGGAGGTAAAAACCGCTGTGGGTTTGGGACTTCAAGGAAAGATGCAAGCACTAAACATCAAGAAGATGCTTGACCTGATCAAGGCATTCAACTCTCGCAACCATCTTTGGTCCTCAGGACCTCTTCAAATGGTTACAGACAATACTACAGTTATGCAGTACATAAACAAGGAAGGGGAACCCGGTCATACTCCCTTTTCAGACTAGCCATGTTAGCGTTCGATATCATTTCATAGCATAATCTCACTCTACAGGTATCCTACATTCTGTCAGAGCAAAACTGTGTGGCAGATAAGCTGAGAAGGAGCAAGACATACCCTAACAAATGGAAACTAGATTAGTGGGGCTTCCAAGATTAGATCTGTCTGTGGGGATTTTCTCAAGTAGACCTCTTACCACAAACTTCCTCACAGACTGGATCTACTGACACATTAATGTTTGATACACCCCAACATCAATTAACTGCCTGGATGATATGGTCTTAGTTTTTTATGTACCTGTTTGCACCTGACGTGCAGCAGGTACTAATGGAGGCAAGGAAGCCCGCTACTAGAAAACCATATATCAACAAATGAGAAAGGTTTCCTAGTTGGTACCAACAACATAACCACCACCCTTTCAGTGCTAGGTGCTCTCTGGTTTTACAATATATGTGTGAGTTGCTGTCCTGTGGCTTTTCTTATTCTTCTAGTAAGGTTTATTTATCGAATATTTTAGCATGTCTGCCCAAAGATCCTCCTCTTTAAATTCAGTCTCATTTCAAAATGTTCTTGAAAGGGGTTTTGCACAAGAGGCCTACAAGAAAACCAGTGCCCCTCCTTGGGATCCAAATTTTGTGTTAGAGAAGCTAATACTGGCTCCATTTGAATTAGATAATCTGGCTGACTTGAGGTTCTTAACATGGAAAACAGTTTTATTGATTGTCCTGACCTCTGCAAGTTGGGTACCTGATTTGCAAGCTCTTATGGTGAATCAACCCTATCTTATTTTTCCTAGGGACAGGGCTTATTTAAGAACTAATCCTTCTTTTATGCCTGAAGTGGCATCCGAGTTTACTTTAAGCCAAGCTATCCATGTCCTTCTTTTCTTTCCTAAGCCTAAAAATGAGGGAGAAAGGACACTTCTTACCTTGATGTCCATATACAGCTCATGTACTATCTTGACAGAACTAAATCTTTCCGATGTTTGGGTCAATTGTTCATTTCTTATGAAGGCAAGAAGAAGGGACAACTTGTGTCAAAATAGACCATTTCCGAATGTTGTCTAAGGCTATTACCTTTTGTTTTACTCACCAAAACAAAGTTATTACAGTCAGGGTCTTGGCTTCATTTATGGCATTTTGGAAAGTGATGGATTTTAGAAGTATTCTAGAAGCTGTTACTTGGTCCTCTGTACATACTTTTACGAATTACTATAAGCTTGATTCTTTTTCTAGGGGCTAATCAATGTTGCTAGGAACATTCTCCAGGTGTTCCTGGACTCTTCTTTTTCCATAATGTAGTTAATTAAGGTAATCTACCTAAATAGCTAAGGCTACTGAAGCAGTAATTAATATGATGAACATAGTACATAGAACATAGCCAGTAGCTCATTTGGAAACACAGTCACCTTTTGGTGCTGGAAAATCATATGACTATGGGTTCTGTTCCTACCTCAAATGATTGCATTATTTTTTACTGCTAACACTGCAGTGTTCCATTAAGGAATGCTAGAGTCATAACTGCCATCCATTGGATGAAATATCAAGATAGGCCCCATCTGCTTGAGTCTGAGGTAGCTCAGGTGGATGTAAAAATCCCATGGCACTTAGCAAAAAGAGTAGGAATCCTTTATTTATATACAATTTACAAATCCATACATATTCATATTTACATATTTACATTTCTTGAAAAAGAAAAAAAACAGGAAAACAATAAGCTCTCATATATGGTCTTATCAAAGAAAAAATTAACTTTTTTAAAAAATGTATGTTTCGACCAGATCATAACAATTTGATCTCTTATCTTTTTTCCATAACCCCAACATATTTTTTCAAAATTTCTGACAAAAGTCACCTATTAAATATTATTTAATTTCTTCTTGAAATTCAAATAATCCATATTATATAAAACATCTTTCTGTCTAGCTTATCCACACATTCCATATGTTTTTATGTAAAACATACAAAATCATATTCATATATTTAAGTTCTACAAAAACATTCAGAATTGCCAATTAGCTGAAACACTTGATGTTCATAAGGATCATTTGCATATATCCCATTTGCCTTTTACACAAGAGGTTTGGGAGGTCACTTATTGGAAGTTCTAGCTTTGCTGGAGTTTTCATTTTGTTTTTACTGATTGTTTTTTCAGTGACCTTCTCACTCATTGTTTTAGTTTGTTGTTTGGGATATTTTTGCAGTGACCCTAATGAGAATGGACACCAGCTGGGTATAACAGCCCTGTGTTTCTAATACTTATTCAAACACTCTGCTTGTGCTCTGCCGATGAGGTCATAACAAGGCGAAATATGCATATCCACAGCTAGTGGGGTTTGGCCTGAAATTGTCCATTAAAATGATGAAACAAGTCATGGGCATTTAGAATTGCCAATTACCTGAAACACCTGATGTTTATAAAGATCATTTGCATATATCCCATGTGCCTCTGACACAAGATGTTTGGAGGTCACGTATTGGAAGTTCTAGCTTTGCTGGAGTTTTCATTTTGTTTTTAAAGAAAAAAAATAAAATTTATCTAGATCTGCTTATAAGCTTTTCCACTCTGATCTCAATCACTGTGGGGGAATACCTAAGGATTTCAGTCTCATGGCATCTATGCTTGTCATGGTACTCCTGGCAAGACTCCACATGAAAAAGATATTGTGGAATCTGAAATCTCTTTGGTCTCAGCATCAACACCTTTTATTTTTTCAAATCCCAGTGCTAGGGTTTTTCAGAAGAAATATCTTTTGGTGCAGACAACATATATCCTTAAATGTAGATCTCCCATTTTCCCTCCATGCTCCAACACAGTTAGTGACACTGACCACAGACACTTCAAACTTTGCTTGGGGAGCAGTTTCAGGAGGTAAAAACCGCTGTGGGTTTGGGACTTCAAGGAAAGATGCAAGCACTAAACATCAAGAAGATGCTTGACCTGATCAAGGCATTCAACTCTCGCAACCATCTTTGGTCCTCAGGACCTCTTCAAATGGTTACAGACAATACTACAGTTATGCAGTACATAAACAAGGAAGGGGAACCCGGTCATACTCCCTTTTCAGACTAGCCATGTTAGCGATCGATATCATTTCATAGCATAATCTCACTCTACAGGTATCCTACATTCTGTCAGAGAAAACTGTGTGGCAGATAAGCTGAGAAGGAGCAAGACATACCCTAACAAATGGAAACTAGATTAGTGGGGCTTCCAAGATTAGATCTGTCTGTGGGGATTTTCTCAAGTAGACCTCTTACCACAAACTTCCTCACAGACTGGATCTACTGACACATTAATGTTTGATACACCCCAACATCAATTAACTGCCTGGATGATATGGTCTTAGTTTTTTATGTACCTGTTTGCACCTGACGTGCAGCAGGTACTAATGGAGGCAAGGAAGCCCGCTACTAGAAAACCATATATCAACAAATGAGAAAGGTTTCCTAGTTGGTACCAACAACATAACCACCACCCTTTCAGTGCTAGGTGCTCTCTGGTTTTACAATATATGTGTGAGTTGCTGTCCTGTGGCTTTTCTTATTCTTCTAGTAAGGTTTATTTATCGAATATTTTAGCATGTCTGCCCAAAGATCCTCCTCTTTAAATTCAGTCTCATTTCAAAATGTTCTTGAAAGGGGTTTTGCACAAGAGGCCTACAAGAAAACCAGTGCCCCTCCTTGGGATCCAAATTTTGTGTTAGAGAAGCTAATACTGGCTCCATTTGAATTAGATAATCTGGCTGACTTGAGGTTCTTAACATGGAAAACAGTTTTATTGATTGTCCTGACCTCTGCAAGTTGGGTACCTGATTTGCAAGCTCTTATGGTGAATCAACCCTATCTTATTTTTCCCAGGGACAGGGCTTATTTGAGAACTAATCCTTCTTTTATGCCTGAAGTGGCATCCGAGTTTACTTTAAGCCAAGCTATCAATGTCCTTCTTTTCTTTCCTAAGCCTAAAAATGAGGGAGAAAGGACACTTCTTACCTTGATGTCCATATACAGCTCATGTACTATCTTGACAGAACTAAATCTTTCCGATGTTTGGGTCAATTGTTCATTTCTTATGAAGGCAAGAAGAAGGGACAACTTGTGTCAAAATAGACCATTTCCGAATGTTGTCTAAGGCTATTACCTTTTGTTTTACTCACCAAAACAAAGTTATTACAGTCAGGGTCTTGGCTTCATTTATGGCATTTTGGAAAGTGATGGATTTTAGAAGTATTCTAGAAGCTGTTACTTGGTCCTCTGTACATACTTTTACGAATTACTATAAGCTTGATTCTTTTTCTAGGGGCTAATCAATGTTGCTAGGAACATTCTCCAGGTGTTCCTGGACTCTTCTTTTTCCATAATGTAGTTAATTAAGGTAATCTACCTAAATAGCTAAGGCTACTGAAGCAGTAATTAATATGATGAACATAGTACAGTTATGTAAGGAAAACTTACCATAATAGGAGATGTTTGAATGATTGCTGCTGCAGTAGCTGCTCCCTCCATCCACCCCCTCTTGTTTTTTTTATTTTAATTATTTATTTATTTTTGCCAGGGTGTGGAAATGTACTTTTTTGTTGTTCCTAGGACTGTCCTCTCTGCTGGCAGGAAAGGTCTGAAGGGCTTCACATCTAAACTTAAGTTTTAGTCAGCTCAGCTTCAGCTGCCCTGAAGCTTTGGAAACTGGCCAGCTGTTATATCCTTGGCAGGATATAACCCATATAGCTAAGGCTACTGCAGCAGTGATCATTTGAATATCTACTGTTATGATACGTTTTACTTACACAACTTTTCTTTTTATCATGACTGAATTAATTAGATAAATTTTTTTCTGAAAAGGTTACTTAAAACGATTTCCTTAATACAGTTATTTCTTTCATTTCATGAATCAATTTCTGCCATTGCTTTAAAACTACTTCTTTTTCCCAAAATGCATAAACTCCTGCCATCATTTTATATCCCTTTAACATTTTCTTTTCTCTTTACTTAATTCTAAATGTGCTTTCCTCAATAAACTGTTCAAAATAATCAGTAATTTTTCACCCATAAAGCATTTTGGTTATTACAAAGATGTCATCTGTGTATGATAGAAGAGCAGGAATATCCACTCTACCTTTCACCTTATATGTTCCTTTGGGTATATCATATACTATATTTTGCCTGCTATAACAATCATGACCAAGGCAAATAATATTATGCTCATAGGACACCCCTGCCTTCCTCCCTGTTTTTGATATATTGTTACTCAACCACCCAATTGCTAAAATCCTTACCTTATTATTTCCATGTGTAAATGTAAAGAAAATTCAGAATATTTCTCTTACTTTCACATTTCTCTAATATATTCCATAACTCTTTGTGCTCCACTTTGTCAAAATACTTATTTACAACAAATATCATCATTTAGACTTCTTAATTTTTATTAATGATCTCTCTACTATTTCCTGTACTAAAGCTTATAGATCTCTGGATTTTTTATCCTTTATACAATGTATTCCTGATGGGCTTACTTCTTTTACACATTGTTCCTAATTTGAGCAGCATAATCTTTATTAAAATCTTATAAACTGCATTCAGTGTAATAGCTCTGCAACTTTTAATCTGATTATTATTCTCCTTCTTTCAAATAAATTTTATTATTCCTTCACACATTCCTCTTCTGAAAAAAAAAATATTTACCATTCATTTAAAATATTAGCAAAAATGTTCCTTTGCCATATATCAAAACCTCTCTATGCATTGTATTTAGTGCCATCTATTTCTGATACTGAACGTACTTTTTAAAAACACTATCCAACTCAAACAGAAGTACTTTCCCCTCTTAATATCTTAAGATTTTCTTCTGTAAAATGTTTACTATTCCACTTTATTTTTCCTGGATTTCCCTCTGTCATACGCAACCCTCTCTCCTTCCTTGAAAAACAAAATCCTGCTTAAATAACAATTTTCTACATTTCTTTGATTATTGTATATATTTCAGCCCCTTTTCAAAATTATACTCATTTCTAAATTATGTAACATTTGTCTCTGTAAACTGTCTTACTCCTTCCTTTTTGTTTTCTATTAACCCTAATTGCATACTTTCTTACATTTTTTCTTTAATGTAACAAAACTACTCTTCTCATTATACATAAAATCAATCATAATCATATGGTTATCCCATAACTGTTGTGTATCTTTCACAAAGTTCTCATGTTCAAAATATTTCCCTGTGAATCTTTTAACTCCTTTAACTTCCACGTTAATATAATTATTTGCTGAAAGTTCTACCCTTATTGCTTTTTGATAAAAAAAAAAGTCACAATACTTCCCATCAGCTCTGTCATATTTTCTGACAAAAAGAAATATTCAATCTCAGTTTTTAACTGAACCCTGCTATATGTTCATTCATTATTGCTCCACAATTTATGTTTCTCCATTTTACTACTTCTCTTAACCTTTTCATATCTTGTCATATTTTCTTTCAACATTCCTCAGGTAATAGTTAAAATCTCAATTATCTTTATTTTCATGTTTACTGTCATGAATTGCTTTATTTATTTAAAAACCTGCTCCCTCTTCTTCATTCCTGTATATGACTATGGATTCCTATTACAAGAACGAAAGTTCACTACTTCGAACTTGTAATAGGAAGCCTCACTTCTGCGAAGGTTCACTTTAATGAAAGTGAACCTTTGCATAAGTGCACTTCACTCAAAAACATCGCAGCACAGTGGAGGACATAAAAAACAAGCTATGACCTCCACTATGGTGCGATAGTCATGGACCTTAGGGTTAGGGCATGTGTTAGGGTAAAGGGATAGTTAGTAAAGCTATCCCCTTACCCTAACCCATGCCCTAACCCTAGGATTTGTGACTATCGCACCATAGTGGAGGACATTGCTATGTCCTTCACTGTGCTGCAGTCATCATGGACCTTAGGGTTAGGGCACGGGTCATGGTAAGGGGATAGCCCATAGGGCTATGATCCATGCCCTAACCCTAAGGTCCATGAGTACTGCACGGAAGTTCAGTACAACACCCATTTGTTGTACTGAGCTTTGCATAAGTGCACTTTTGATTAAGTGCACTTTCGCTGCAGTGAGCATTCCATGCACTATTTCAAATTAGTGAAAATTTGATCTAGTGTATGGAACCCATGACTACATACCTAGTAACATAAAGACTTCATCTTCTTACCTAATACCAAATATTGTTACCATACCTACTTGAATCACACATATACCTAATATTTTCTCTTTTTTTAAAATACATTTTTGTTTAATCCCCCTCGCCATCATCCTAATGGCATGTCACACATTCATGCCTGGTCTACCATCTACTACAAGCTCCTCTTACTTATTCTGTATCCTGCTTATGCTGGTTGTGGAACCATAGCTATCCCAGGGGTGTTGGCCAGCCATAGATATTTTTTTTGTTAGTAAGCTCTACTCATTTCCCCCACCCCTTCCCTATGTTTACTGACTTTGTATGAATGTTGATCCACTTATTAGAACACATCTTCCCCCTTAGGGTTCATCATTAATGCATGCCCTCCCTCCCAGGATGGGCCACCCATCCCTACCTCCCTCCTTGCCAGTGCCTCAGATGCCAGAGATGCTAATTGAATCTATGTGACCTGGGCCATAGTTAGGACCTTGTGACTCTATTCCAGAGCACTAGTCCTAATATTTTTACTTTACCTTTACATAAAATAGCTATGCCTGAGAAATGTTTATGTCCCAGATTCCATATAAACTTACCCCTCACAACTTTCCTATCTATATCTCCTCTTGACATGAGATAAATTGTATGTTGTATAAAGCTATTATCTCTATATCAGACCCTAGACAGCACTCCAATATGGTAATTCTTCTCACTGCACTAGAGATACAGTTAACATTTAATGAAAGCACCCAACAAGTATTCCTTTCTTTTCTTTTTAATCTTATGAGAAAGATTCTTGAACCAACTGTTTCTATTCCTTACCCTTTCTTCAAGACAGAACTTCCCCTTTTACCTTCCTACTTGCCCACACATTTATATTTGATTCTGACTGTTCCTTCTTCAGTATTTCACATGCAGTTTTAGTTTTCACTTCTATTTCCTGAACTCCTATTTGTATTTCACTTCCATTTTCTTGCAAGATTTCTTTTTCTTTTGCTCAACAAAATTTTCTTTTCTTTTCTTGATAGCAATACAATAAGTTAATACATTATGTTAATAAATAGTGAAAATAAAATTATTAAACAAGACATAAACTATATACAATATAGACAAAAGCCTGAAATAAAAAATAATAATAGTCAAATTCCTAGAAGAAAAAAATAAGAAAATATGTTTAACAACTTTTATTTTCATTCAAGAAAGTAGGAATTTATCTGAAAAGTGTCAGTGAGCTATATCACTTTTCCCAAGGATTATTGATAAATGATTCAGGATGGAGCCTGTCTTCTTTGACTTTAGTTTCCTTATAAGCTGTTTCATTCAGAAAGGATAAAAACTCTCAAAAATGTAGTACAGTGGTAGATTTACATTTCCTGGCAATGTTTTTCCTTACAACTATAAGAATAGTCCAAACTAAGGAAAGGTTGTAATTATTCAATGCAAGGCTATCATTAACATTAAATAAAATTAAGGATTTAGATAACAAAAATGAATCAGTAAACAATGCTTTTAAAAATCATCTAAATTTATTATTTATTACTAATTTTACATTTGTTGACTGGGATGGTCTGACTGAGCTGAATAGCCCTTTTTCAGCCAAGGCCCGGGGAGAAAAGCTCCACAATATACAAGTCATTAAAAGCATTAGAATTTCACAGTAGTTATCACACCAGAATTGATCTAACAGATGACAGATGTAAAAAAATATGAATTCAATCAGCTTTACATTCATGCAAGCATCTCCAACAATAGATATTCTTGTTTTTATCAATTTTAGCTAGCTTGTTTGGGGTAAGAAATGCTCTATTCAAAAATTTCCATGTAAATATATGCCAATATTGTGTCCAAGGTGTAAGTTTGGCAGAAGATAACATTTAAGATTTGCCCTCATAAGATAAATTAGAACTATAACCCATAGTAATGCAGTTTCAATATTTATCTTGCAATTTTACCTTATATTTTATATGGATTTTATATAATTTTGAAATTACATTTTCCAAATTTAATTTGATATAGATTATTTCATATAGGTAAATTAATAATTTTTGGATTTCTTTAAAATGAGTTGTTAAGGATTATAGAAAGAATTTTGAGAGTAAGTTATTATACTTTGTAATAGTAACCAATCATGAGAATCTAAATTAAATTCCTTTATAAGTTGATGTGTTTCTTTATCTAAAAGTTCTTTTAAACATTGCTTCAAATAAATGCAATTTTTAGATTCCCAAGAAATAAAAATATTACTATGAATTTTGTCAAAAAAAATTTGGTAATGCTGAAAAGAATTAAGGTTTCAAACATTAGAAAGAATAAATTAAAAGTTATTAAGCAAAGAATTTAAAAAATGCAGTTTTTAGGTCTAGGGTTATTATATTACGTAATATAAACAAGAAAATGCCGGAAAGTATTGATCTGGTTATTTAAGAGAAAGTTTCCAGGAAGATTATTGTCATAATACTCATCAAATGTAAACATTTCTAGTTAGAAATGGAGTCTGAATCTATGCAATTCAAAATAAGTTTGAAAATGGGAAGCTTTAATATAGGTGTCAGTATCTGGGAAATGAATTCCTCACTGATCTCATGGTCTGATATGATGAAGAAAAGCTATTCTATTTTTTCTGGGAAACCAGAGACATTTTAAAAGGAGCTTATTTATATAATTGATTAGATTTTTTTTTTCTGGAAAGATAGATAAAGCTTGGGCTATATATAATATTTTTGGTATGATAATCATTTTTATTACCTAAAGTCTATCTTCAAAAGAAAGAAAAAGTTTATTCCATTTATCATTGAGAGTTTCTATTATTTTTTTTAAAATATTATCATAGTTAGCTGTTGTTGTTTCTTTAATAGAACAATGTAAGACAATGCCAAAGTAATCAAGAAATTAGTTTGTTCCCTAATATTGTGATTTTTATAAATTTGAATTTTATTTTGTTTATTTAATAGTATGAATTTAGATTTTGATTGATCAAAGCGAAGACTGGATATAAATTGAAATAAGTATATTGAAGATTCCAATTCTGTGAGGGCTACTCTTGAATTAGGCAGTGTTAGTAAAACACCATCTGCAAATAGCATAATTTTGGAAGAATATTGATCATACACATTAAGCTCAATAATAGCTGGATTATTTCTGATTAGAATGGCAAATATTTCAACAGAAAGAGCAAAAAGGATTGGGATAAAGGACAATCTTGCTTAGTACCTCTAGTTAGAGGAATACATTTTGAAGTAAAAGGAGCTAATTTAACATAAGCTAAGTTGTTACTATAAATATTCACTAAAAGAGAGATAAATGATGATGGAAAACCAAATAATTTAAAATTTTAAATAAATAATCCCAATTTAAAGAATCAAAAGCATTTTCAGTATCTAGACTGATTATTAGAACCTGTTCATTTTCTATATTTAAGAAGTCAATAAGGGTTAATATACATCTAATGTTATCTTGAGTATGTATTTTATGTATAAAACCTGTTTGATCATGGTTAATTAAATCAGCTAAAGGCTCTTTAATTCTATCAGTGATAATAGACATAAAAAACTGATAATCATTGTTTAGAATGGAGATGGGTCTATAAGAGATGCAAAGTTGACGGTTTTTATTCTCTTTAAAATAGGAATAATTATTGTGCATTTCCAAGAAGGAGGATTCATTGTTTGTGATTGAATTTCATTTAATGTTTTCTGAAAAAGTGATATGACAGAAGGAGGAAAAAGTTTATAAATCTCTATCATTATACCATCCATTCCTGGAGCTTTGTTGGTTTTTGATTACTTAATTTTGTCCATAATTTCATTGTAGGAGATATGTGATTGCAGTTTTGTTTTTAATTCTTCAGGAACTTTTTTAATATTAAGATATTCCAGATCTAAACTTAAAGCGTTACCATCTGGAATAACTAGTTTATTATGAAGGGTATAATGATACCTAAAAGCATCAAGGATGTCACCAATATCAGAGAGATTTTCTTTAGAGCTCTCACATATTATTTAAACAATATTGTTAGATCTGAATGCATTTTAGCTCTCATAGCTAAATTATGCATATGTTTAGGTGATAAAAAATAAGAATTCATTTTCAATCTTTCCCTTGCCAAATTCAACTTATGAGACAAAATGTCAAGATGTCACTTGCTTATTTTTGCTATGTCCCTTGTATTAGAATTATGTTTAGAAAATTTGGATTTGGCTATTAATAATTGAGGTTGAATATTTTCAACTCCAAAATCCCATTCTTTAATTTTATTTTTATACCAAGTTATAATTTTGCCATAAATGTAAGCTTTTGAGTTCCATATCATAACTGTGTTAACAGCTGAAGATGAATTTGCTTTAAGAAAAAAATTCAATTAAAAAAAAATCAACCATGGTTTAAAATCTTTAATTTTAGCTATGTAAGCTGGAATTCTATTTAGAAAGGATACACTTTTAAAATCAGTTTGGACTTTAATGATAATAGCATCATGGTCAAATATAGGATATGGAGTAATAATAAAACATGAGATTCTAGAACTCAGATCCTGGGAAACCAAAACTTTATCTATTCTAGTTTTAGTGCATGCTTATAATATTGATGAGAAAAGAGTAACAATTCGGTGTCCTTCATGCTGAAAGCATCATATAAGTAAAGAGAATCAATCCATTTTAATTATTTTTGCAGTTGGGGAAGGTATTATGTTCTTTTGTTAGTAGTGTTAGAGTTTCCCAAAATACAATTAAAATCTCCCCCTAGAATTAAGTTACCATTATAAGAGTTAATAATGATATCTAAATGTTTTTTGCAATATTTCCCCATACCAGGAACCCAATAGATATTAACCAAAGTCCATATTCTCTTATTGAACTTTATAATAAGAGTAAAAAATAATAAGAGTAAAAAGGCCATCATGATCTTTACATTTGTGTATTATTTGAGGAATGATAGTATTTTTCTTCCAGAGGATCATTACTCCTCTTCTCTTAGATTTATAAGAAGAGTGTGCAAGAGTTAGAAAGTTACCAGGATTCCAAATATCCTTTTCAGATGTTTTAAAGTGCGTTTCTTGAAGGAAAATTTCTTGTGCTTTGTTATTGTTTAAATATCTTAACAAATTTGATTTTTTCCTTAGATTATTCAAACTATTAACATTTAAGGATAACAAAGTTAAGACCATTTATGAGTATGTGAAATTTAACAATTTCCACAATTGTTACTAATGCCCAATGACTCTCCACCAAAAATAGTAAGACATAAATAATAAGTCATCATGAATGAGATGAAACTATTAATGTCTAGGACTCTAGGAATTAAAAATTCAGGCTCAAAAAGAACATAAATAATAAATGTTACATTATAACAATGTAAAATTAAATCTAAAACATCAAACATGGAATTATCAAAATTCCTAGTCTGACAGATGAATGAAAGATCCGCCAGACTTACCAACTTAAGTAGCCAGCTAAGTCAGATTGAGCTCTGCAGAGTGAAAAGTAAATAATGGAAACTGATTTTAAACAATTGCAATAATTATAAGATGATACTGGTTAGCCATAGTGCAGAAAGAAGAAACAATATAAAAGTATAACTATGTAAAACTAATAATAAGTATTAACTTTAGAAATTGCTTTTGCAGGTCCAGTATTAATGTACACATATAATTGAAGGAAAAAGAATAAATAAACTTGTAAAAATATGTATATATACAGGTTGCATATTCTTAATAGTTAAACCTGTTAACATGGAAATATTTGATTATTAAAAAATAACAGGTTAATGGAAACTTAGGTGTTAATCCACTCATCTCTCATAGCACATTCTTCTCTGTCAACTAGTAATATGAGAATGAATAAAAAACTAACAGTATATATTTTCAAGAGTGTATTTAAATGAATACCAATAAACTGGGACATTAACATAAGTTGAGACCATGAAAAGTCCCAAGAAAACCTGAACTTACAGAAAAGAAAACTAGTTGCAGGTTAGAATAAAATGTGAACAAGGTAAAATCTTGAAATGTGTAAATCAGGAATCAGTGATATTAAATAATTATTAATTTAGTAATTAAAACCATAAATATCTTAACATTACTATAATTAAATAAAATATTATATTTTAAAGTGATATCACTTTCAATATATGCTTCAGGAACACTTTCCGGTAGTACTACACAAAAACATCATGGTATTCTTCTAATACTAATAATTAATACATTAACAAAGAAGTAAATTAATAGATAGATTTAAAATTTACAATATGAAATTTATATAAGTTATAAATCATAGCTCATTTATTTTTTCAAATAAAATGGCTCCTTTCCTTTTCCCATTTCATCTCTTTTCCTATTTATTATGACAAAATAAGACTATATAACTAGATGATGAAATAATTAAATTATAATGTATATATAATATTATCACATATATAAAATAATAGTAGATATTGGAAAGTTAAATATCAAATAATACATGAAAATATAATCATTAATAAAACTATTCGATAAACAACCTATATATATCTAGCCCTTGATAGTATCTCTGACTTCACTCACTATTCTATGATATAAAAAGTTTATAATTCCCATCTTTTCTAACACTTCAGCAATGAATTGATAATTAGGTCACTCTCATATAACCACTGTTAGCAAAAGGACTGGAAATGCATGAAGAACCTGGCTTAGCAGCTTTCCTACGAAACATCTGGCCAGCTGCTCTGACTGGAACTAGGGCTCTAGACAATAATTTATATTTATGAATGGAATAGCTTATACATTTATCCATCTGACATCAACATATATAAAAAATTCAGAGGCTCATAAGGTATACCAATTAACCCACTTAAGGAAGTTACCAAAGTACACATAGTAGGTGCAGATGATGAGGCACAGTCCCAACTACATTACATATTTTATAACAATAATATCATATCAGAAATATCTAAATGCATTACATAGCATTAGTTAAGTAGCTGAAGAAAGGATTAAAGAAACTAATTTCTTGTCTTCTTTAGCATCTCACTAACTAGATAATTTAATAACCCTTAAACATTATTTGTTAACATCAGACCATTTTCCAAATAAATAATGAGGTAATGGGGTATATTTATGTGACTTCCAAATTATGTGTTGTAAATAAAATTCACAAAATTGAGGGATGAAATACAAGCAATTGAGTATGACCTCCAATTAATATCAACCCTTAATTTCTCGTCTATTTATGAAGTGACCTTATATTCATCAAATAAAAAGGTATGTGTATATATATATATATATATATATATATATATATATATATATATATATATATATATGAAGATTTGATGAGCTTAGCCTCATGCATCAATAAAAAAGCTTGTGTCCATACATGTTTCCATTAAAATATGACTTGTTAATAGAATGTATAGAAACCAACCTGTGCATATACTAACAGACACTAAAACAGTAGCTATAATCCCCATTCTAATTTGGTTACAATAAAACAGCCTGCAAATTCTCAATCAGACTGGAGTCTTCAGACATCTGTCACTACTTACTGACTACATCAACATTATGCAATACCTCCTCTAAAGCCAAGTGAGCACTGACCATTAATGAGGATACTAAAAAAATTAGGAAATTTGTAATACCTATTGCCAGCGTTTACATCAAGTATGGACAACAACTATCCCAACACAGTGTCTCAATTAGGAACCACATTACTCAGTGACCATTTACATCCGTCACCCCAGTTGCCCACTATAAAATAAGTATGTATTCAGCAGGAGAATAGAATCCATTCTTCCCTATCAGGTTGTACGAAAAGCCCACATCTGAATTACTGCATACAGTTCTGAGAATAGTACATGTGTAAAATATAAAAATAAACATTGAAAGCCAACAAGAACTGTAATTTTATGTGTTCCATTATAATGAAGGAAGAACAAAAGGAAACATAGCCACTAACACTTTTATTTATGGAAACTATCAGCATCAGCATTCCAAACTCAAATTACTAACCCATATCAGGCCATTACCTGAAAACTGAGTGCCAGTGTAAGACATCAAAATCATACAGGAAATCTTTCTAGGTTTTCCAAACAAAAACAGCTTTTGTCTCCATGCTGTGAAATAGTAGTGCTCATTTCTGGCAGGAAAGCTGGAAAACCTGCAATGGTTACAGTATAGGTTTTTCATCTTTCTCTGATGTTCCTGTGAATAAGACCCACTCCCTTCTTCCACACATTTATTTTTAAGATTTCTATCAGTAGGTCTTGGCACACATATCAACCTCTTGGAGCAAGAAATATGTACAAAGCCATACATAAAAGTGGTACAAAGGCCCAAAAATAGGTACAATTTTTATGTTTGGCATTAGCATGAATTTTCTGAAGAGCATGAAGTCTGAAACTCAAATGTCTGTCATTATTTTCCAACTTTAATCATTAATGATTAGCTATTAATATGAGAGAAAGCCACAATTTTATGAAAAATAGACCAAAAATAGGCACAAAATTTGGACATTTTGAGAAAATCTGTACAGTTGAGAGTTTGCGCCCGACTCCTGGCATTTGACAGACTAGGCTGTTAATTGCCAGTCTTGCCTTTCATGAACACATTCCTCAGTACAATTCAGTGTTTTTGCTTTTTATTTTTTTAATTTTGGATGGATTTTAGAAACTGCATTGCCTATTTACAATTACAGTACCAACAGCGAGCAAATACACAAGCCTTGACAGACTGCTGTTGCTACCTCCATGTTTTCATTCCTGTAACAAAACAGTGCAAGGTGTACAACAACAAACTGATAAGCAGCTGGAAAACTTTCAACTTTAGAGGATAAAGGGGTCAAAATTAGCAGAAACTTTACCTTGAAAGCTAATATACACCCTCGCTTAGGTTTTATTTATATGTGATAGGCCATTTTCAAACATAGACAAGATATGCATTTTGCATTCAGTTATGGTTTCCAGGCTATGTTTAATTTTTTTTATAAAACAAGACACGATGAATTTAGATTAAATACATTTAACTGAGATAGAGCACTGATTGTCATGGACCCTCTCAGGTTAAAGTTTCATTAATTTACTTGTTTAGAATAACAAAATAACAGATGGAGACAATGATTATCAAACCCGGACCATTTCAGGGTACAGATATGTCAGCAACAACCTTAAACTTCTATGCCAAACTACACATACAGAAGAGTATAATATTCCACTGACTTCAGAAATCTCAAGCATCTGTTCCCCTTTGCAATCTGTTCCATCTTAAAAATGATAGCTCATCAATAATTGGTAGAATAGTTTAAATTAAAAGTAAAGAAAATAAAGGCTATTTCAAAGGAGAAGGAAAATGCTTCACCACGATATACCCCAGAAGAGTACTGAAACCGAAGCATCAGTAGCTTCCTGTCAAGCAAAACAAGAAAGAAAAGTTCAAGCAGTCAGCACTGCAGCTGCAATCCAGAAGGCAGACCAACACTGCAATACTAACTCACAGAATTGCCACGAGAGAAATTTAAGAAAAATGTGTACAACAGTCTCAACAGCCAAAAGAAAACAAGTGAGTGAACTATCTTAAAGTTAGTAAAACATTTTTAAAAAAGAAAACACACACATCACATTCACTACACCACTGAGAAAAGCAAATCAAAACATATCCACACAAAAGGAAGTCAGACAAAAAACAAACAAAAAATGCAACACAACAAATTCACTACACCACCAAGAAAATATCCAAAAGACACTTTCATTATGACAACTTATAAATTTAAGCAATTTAATAAACATATACAACAAATTCACTGCACCACTAGAGAGAGAGATTTTCATTTACGTTACGCTGCCTTGTGAAGACAATTAACAAAGAGCACAACACCCCTAAAAGCACTTAAAAGCTTAATAATGAGTTTGAGGGTGTTTTATAAATACATACTTAAAAAATAAATAAATAAGTAAATTAAATAAATAAATTATTAATAAGTAGCTAATAATAGTTAAAAAAGAACTTAAAGATTTAAGCTATTTTGGTGTTTGTGAAGTGATAGTAAATCAGGGAAGTGAATACTACTAATAAAAAAATAGAATATATATTAAAGCATTCTATAAAGCTAGTATATCCAAGAAAAGGAAATGAAAAATACTAGTTCTTAACAAACTTGATTTTTAGTGATAGGAATTGTGATGATAGGAGGTACTGCCAGCCATGCCAGGAGAAGTAGGGCAACAGATGTGTAACATATGCCAGCACAGCTAGCTGGAATTCTGTAAAGAATTATAAGTTATGTGTGTATCAGAATGATTTGTACAGATGCTTGTGTTTAAAAAGGTATTTGTAAAGTTGCCTGTGTTAAAATATATCAACAGTGTGCTCTACTGGAAAGAAAAGAAATGTGCATGCATTATTGTAACTGAATTAAATGTATATGTTTTAAAAGAGGATACTGGAAGAGAAGAGGGTAATCTCAAACTTAAAAAAATAGTAAAGAAATTAAATACTGGGCCTAGGCCACAAAGATGTTATCTCACAGTTTTGAATTAAGCTAGAGACACAATATCTGTAAGATGTTTGGCTTTGTGGCTCTATACAGGGAGTAGAAGTGTTAAAATGATCTTATAACTTTCAGCAGCTGAACAAGATCTGAGCAATGCTCTATCTGTGTGTATAGAAACACAAAGGTGATAAATCCTGGCAGCTTCTAGCAATGGGGGTGCATGGGAACGAGAAGTCAGATGACCGTGTGTGATGTAATTCTGTAAAGAAATAATGTTTTAATACTAGAGAAGACTGAAGTCTCAGGGGCAGTCTGTTCTTGGAACCTGACAAAGGAGGAAGACCACTCACCCACTTCATCTTGCCTTGCACTAGTAAGTGACCAGGGATAGTAATTCTCTAAATCAGTTAGTGAAATATAGTGTGAATATTTAAGTGTTGTTTTTTTCTGTAACTGTGTGACTCTTTCCATCTGTGCTATTTTCAATATTTCCTGTGCATGAAACTTTCATGTTTACTGTAAATAGATATTTAGTATTTTCATGTTATTTTATTATTTATTATTAGATATAGTTAAACTTTTCATTGTGACTGGTCCTTTTTAGAAAATATTTAAGCTCTGAGAGTATTTGTATATATTTATTTGGTGATAACCAAGACCACTCCTGAAGCCTGGCTGTTTGGTCAACATTTCCATTTGTATTATATTAATTTCACTCAGTATAATTGGGTACCCTTGCAAGAGTTTTAGGTAGCTGGCTTTGTAGTGTCTGGTGGCAGTGGTACCTACCTTATAGTCTGGGCAGAAGTGGACATAGTTAGTAAACCTATGCTAAGCTTTCCCAGGTGTGTGTGTGTGTGTGTGTGTGTGTTTGCAAATCAAATCTCAAAGTGTGTGTGCCAGCTACTTGGAACAGGGACACAAAGCACTGGTTTCACAAAGAGAGTGATGGAGGACTTGGCTTGGGCACTCGACTGAGGACTTAATTCTGAAGCTGGGCCAGTGGGGAGTTGTATTGGAGACCTGGAGGGAAACAGATAGAAAAACCCATATCCTCCTGGGCTAAGTGTGTTCCCTGTGTGCTCTTAAGGGAAATTGTGTTTGATGCAGACAGGTCTGCATCTGGAAATACTGAGTGTAGCCATTTGTATTCACATAAACATCCCTCTCCAGTGTCAGTGGTGAGGATTCAGGCTCCTTGATTACCGACCCAGAGTGGGGATGTCAAAGGAATTATGATCCCAGATGTGAAATATTAAAACAATAAGGAAAACATTATTTAAATAAATAAGTCATTTTGAGGTAGAAGTTTTAACAGATTTAATAGTGTTGATAGAAGAAAGCTGTGTCTTTTGTTTCTTTTTCTTTAAATCAGTCCGGGTTTTTTTTCTGAAGCTCTTTTGAGGGAAGAAGATGACCAGCCCATATCTTCTGGAATAGGAATAATATTGTTGTTTTTGATGAAAGAAGAAGCTTCCTCTGTGTTGTTAAATATTTTTATTTCATTTGATAAGTGAATTTTAATTTTGGCTGGATAGATTATTTGGGCTTTAATGTTGTTTTGCTTTAAAGATTTAACCAAGGGCCATCAACTTTTCATCAAGTCCATAACTTTAGTTGAATAATCATTGTCAAATCTGATTAGATTCTGTTTGTACTTCAGAGGAGATTTCCTCCAAGCAGACTTAAGTATTAGTTCTTTGTCAGTATGTGATAAGAATTTTATCACAATGGACCTTGGAGGAGAAGAAGAAGAAGATGAAACAGGGTTACCTATGGCTTTTTGAGGCCTTTTGATACCCTAAGAGAAAACCTCCTTTAGATTTAATATTTCAAGAATCCTAGTGTTCAGATAGATTAACTCAAATTTAATATGCACCTTCTCCAATGTATAAAAAAGACAAACCAAAAATTAGGTCTACTATATCATAACAAGAAATTCCTGTCTCCAAATGCTAGACTATCCCTTGCTCAAGCTCTCCTTCTCCCATCTCTTCTCTATGCTGCCCCAGTGTTCACCAGCATTCACTCCACAACCTTAAACAAACTTCAACAAACTTACCATAAGATTGCTGGATTTATCACTACTCCCCATATAATACATACCACTGCCTATCCCTTACATCCCTAAACTGGCTGGAATTCCCCCACTTACTGTTGCTAACACAACATGAAATGTTACACTCTATTCTCTACAAACTGTCATCTTGTCCTGCTCTCTCTTCCTTCATTTCTACCTACACTCCTTATCATACTCTCCATACCTCAAATCAGCAACTACTACATACCTACCAACCAAAAAAAAGTAGGCAAACTCTTATATAAATACTCCATAGCCCAGACTTGGAACAAACTTCTTAGAGACATATGCTCCACTATTCACCCTGCCCACTTTAAGGAAAAAGTCAAACCCCACCTATTCAGCTCCAAAATCTGTTCTTGCAAAGCCTCAACTTGACCTCCCCCTCTCCACTCTTGATTTACCTCAGCTCAATATGTTTCCCTCCCAACAATAGCAAACCCTGTACTGGATGATACTTATTTTCTGATGTATACATCATATCTGATGGATCGAACTCATACGTGTCAATATGTAAATATTCAAAACTACTCAACTACAATATGTATGTATACTTTTGCTTTGTATTTTTATGAGATTGCATAACTCCATTTCTTATCATTTGTTACTGTAAATGTATTTTATTTTTGTCAACTGTCTGTACTTGGAGCTTTTCTCCTTGGGTCTCCACTGAAAATGGGCCAAAAACCCAGCTGGACTAACCCGGTTAACTAATGTCAATAAATAAATAAATAAAATTAAATAGTTCCCTTTAGATTTTTCAAGAAGATCAACGATTCTGATATTATATCTTCTTTCTCTGTTTTCCAAATCATCAGTTTTGTTAAGGAGCAAGGTATTTTGCTTAAGAATGAAATCAGTTTGGGATTCTTCTTCTTTTAGTCTCCCTTCTATATCATTCAAGGCAGTTTCCATGTCAGATATTTTATTTTGTCGTTGGAGCAGTTATTTGAAGACATCAGTTTGTTTTAAGCAATTCTCTCCAAGATTTTCTTGAGACACTTGAAAGCCATACATTTTCAGAGATAATTCTTGGAGAGTGGAAGTTACTTATTGTAGATCCTTTCTCAAAGATGAAACAGTGTGGGAATAGTTAGAGCTGCTCATCATTTAAGGAAGCAATCTGTGGATAAAAATGACAGGAAAATGTTTATATAGTTCCATTGAAATCAGAAATGGTGCAGACAAAATTATTATGAATAGGTTATGAGAGAAGATTTTTAAAAAAAAAAAAATCTTCCTGTTTAAAAGTATAATTCTGCAGAGGTCTAAATTTAGCTTCCTTTACTTGGCCATCGTAGCTCCACCCCTTCTTGCAAGATTTCTTGATGTGTATGCTCACCACCTCCTCATCATTTGTAACATTTTATTTCTTTTTTATGTACATTTACCTTATTAGCTTTCTCTCATTCTTCATTATGCTTTCTTTTTTCAAACTCATACTGTTCTTCTTGACAAACTAAAAATTCCCTTGCTTCTTAAATGTTCTACATATGAGGAACACTTTTTAGCTACGTGCCTCTTTTCACCACACTGTTTACAGGAAGTCTTATCACAAGCAATAACTGTGATGATAACTCTCAAAAATATATTTTTGCTGTCCATGCATACCTTAATGTTGGTCTATATCCATCCAACAGCACACCAGGAAGGTGTTTAACAACATAATTTTCTACTTTTAGAACAACCTCCCCTTCCCATCCACCATTCTATAAACTTTTACCTTAATTTTTACAATGTAACCCACAGATTCACACATTATTCAAGATAATATTTATATCACATTTTTCTGTGTCAATTGTTCTGAATTGCAAATATACGTTTTCTGAAAAAAAAGTAATTATCCAATAAGTAATAATTTTTCTTTTTATCACAACAGTCCAAAAATGGACAACAATTATTTGCACAAATGTTTGAATTTATGTATAGTGTCTGAAGGGTTGTGTGTTTTTAAATTTCCATTTGGTTTGAAATATTCTGATATGATGTTTTATGAATTTGTAGAAATGTTCAATCAGCATGGTTTTGACCTGATGAGAAAATGATTAAGTTCAATGAAATGTCTATCACTCATTTGGGTAGTGAAGTTGAAATTTTGAATAAGAAAGTAACTGAGGACTTAATGTTGAAACAATGGGAGGTTTTATATAATAAGCATTTAGAAAGGGTAAACTGGCAATGTGTAAAAAACTTTTCCAAAAACAAATGAAAATAGATAGGGACTTAAAACAATACGCTGATAATTCAGCCTATCCCCTTAAGGTTAATCTTATTGAGCAGAATATGGATGACAAGCCTTTACCTCCACAAAAAGTAGGTTTTGTAAATGTAGAAATGAACAAACAAGTTAGTTTCAACAGAACTCGGATCACCCAAGAGAAGGGGTAATGTATGACTCTGGTCAACAGAAACTCAGGAAAGTCTGGGAGAACAGAAAAGTTTTGGAACAGGGGGACATACAAATAGAAGTACATTACAAAACAATTTTTTTCATACAAGGGTTTTAATATTTACAACTATGCCAATGTTGAGATTACCCCGGACCACTTTTCTTTATTTTTGAAGGAGTAGTGTTGTCACCTCACAGTTAGACTTTGCCCATTCGATTCTCAGTTAGAGCGTCTTCTATGTGGCGACATGCGTGAATGGGCGTTCCTTCGTTGAAGGTTGTGCGTTAGGCCCGGCCAGCTAGCATGTAAAAAAATCTACTGCCAATCATTAGTGGACCGGAGTTCCGCTGTGGCGACCCCTAACCGGGAAAAGCCGAAAGGCACAACAACCACCATTATAAAAGGAGGCAGCTGACTACTTTGTATTAAATCCATTTATTTAGTGCTTTCATCTTTAGTAAAAGAACTTCAACAGAATACTGAAAACACACATAGCTCCATCTTTTATACCCAGCATGCTGTTGATGTTAAATAGTTAAAAAATAAACATCTTAAAGGGCTATCTCCTAAACTTTCCACATATATACAAACATTCATTTCACCATGCCAAATTGTTAAAAACAAGAAATACTTATAAAACTAAGGCTGCTTTTAGTCTTAAGACAGGATTGATTGATATATTCTCATTTAAACCAGGGTAGATAGTGGCATTTGTTTGCTCCTTGTATTCAAGGTACTCATCTGTGGGTCCACCTTTCTACCCCCCATCCACCTGATCAATATTAATAAATTTGAAAAAAATGGTCAGTAAACATCTGAATGTGCAGTGATAGTGCATTGTTCATTTCTTTCTTTTCAATGCCATAATTGTGTTGGCAAATTCTGCTTTTTAGACAAGTCTTTGTTTTTCCAATATAGAAACAGATGCATTTCTGACATGCTGCTAGGTAAACAATCCTTCTACTATTACAATTAAACTTCTTTTGAAGTTTGATAGTACCACAATGTTCTAATCTTACTTCACTACCTTCCAGTATACATTTACACTGTGTACAATGGCCACATGTTTTCATCACCTTCACTTGCTCACAGGTAGTCACTCTCTCTAGCATATTTTTTATACAGATATCTTTTTTGTATACAATGAGTGGGCTTTTCCCAACTGTTTCCTTATATTCTGGTTCAGTGTCAAAGACTTTCCAGTTTTTACATATCACTTTTTTGATGTCAGTAAAATCACTATTGTATGTTAAAATTAATGCCGTAAACATTTTGTTTTCATCAATAACAGTTGTGTTGTTTGTAGGCATTTGTTCCCTATGCAGCCTTAATAAAGGTAGATAGTAACCCCCAGTCCTGTTCTCTTTTACCTCATTGAATATATTGTTCAGGAAGGGGGTGGGGTGCCCTCTTTTAGTTAACATGTCATGTAAAATGTTGCATTGAACCTCAAACTCACTATGTTCAGACACCATGTGTGCCAAGCGTGCACACTGCCCTTTCACTAAAGTTTTTTTTCTGATGGATGGGATGCCAACTGCTGAAGAGTAGTAACGTATTGGAATACCTAGGTTTCCTGTAGATAATAGATTCAAATTTAGTCTTAGTTTTGTTTTTCCTAATAGTGACATCAAGATAGTTAACCTTTTCTTCACATACATTCATAGTAAACTTTAAGAAGTCGGTGGTGTTATGTATATACTCAAAAAACTGGTCTAATTTTTCATGTGTGTCATTCCAGAAAATAATGATGTCATCCAAAAAGTGACCATATAAGGTCCAACTTTTTGTAAATTCAGAATTGATGACATAATTAATTTCTCAAATGGCCAGTACAGTGTTGGCAAAAATGGGGACACAAGTGGTCCCCATGGCCACCCCCTTCTTTTGCCTGAATAGTTAGTGTTCAAGGATGATAAAATTGTTATCTCATACCACTTCCATTGAAGTCCTTAGGGTCAGAATCTGATAATTTTCTAGGTTGGTATATTGACATAAAACCATTCTATTCCTATCATGTTTGGTATCACTGAAAACAAATCTTTGATGTCTATCGTTACAAAAATTGTATCTGCTTTAAATTTGCCATTGGAAACCTTGGTCAAAAAATTCCAAGAATCTTTGAAACTGTATATATATAGTCTTCCAAGACTGCTTTTGTATGATAGTCTATGTATTTTGCTATTGTAAAGGTTTTGGAAGCCTTAGCGTCCACAGTGGGTCTAAGGGGGGGGGTCACTAAGACCCTTGTGAATCTTTGTTATTCCAAATATTGTAGGGGTCCTGGGATGTGTAACTTTAAGGTAATTGTATTCTGGTGGGGTTAACTGGTCATTCAGTAATAAATCCTCTAATACTAGGTCTATCTGTGATAGGCTATATTTAATTAATTTGTACTTACTTCTTCATATGTTTCACTGTAAAGAATAGAGAACATTTTGTTGTTATAGACATTAGTATTCATAATGACTAGTGCCCGCTTTTGTTGGGTTTCATCACCCTTAATTCAGGGTTTTCACACATCTGTCTTCAGATGTTAAGTTATCAAGCCTTATGTTCTTTTGCCCATTATGTTTAGTAATTCTCTGATTTCCCATTCACATAATTTTTCAAAAGTACTGACCATTGGGTGTGTGGGGGGGTTAAAAGTGCTGGGTCAAATAAGGCCACTATTCATATCCACGGGTACCCTGGAATTTTTAAAGTAAAAAACTCAGGTTAAATTTCCTTGTAAATAGTTTCAAATTAACTAAAACTTTATCAGTCCTTGCCTTTCTAACTGGAACAAAAGTCAAGCCCTTCTCAAAAACATCAACATAAAAAGAATCAATGATCACATCACTATAATTATACACTTTAAAATCACAGTTTTTGTTGTTAATAATAACACAAGAATCATTGTTGCAACTATTGTATTCACTCAGTTGTTCTAATGGTAATTGCCTCTCCCTCTCATATTGCCTCTCCCCCTCCCCTGATGGACCCACCACGGGTCCCATAAAAGTTCTGGTTTGGTGGGTTTATTTGATTCCTCCTCTGGTTCATCAGTCTCTTGGACCTCCTCAGAGGGAGATATTTTAAAGGATCAGGGCTATCAGATATAACTTGTTCAGAGACATGAGAAAAATTGTTGTTAGGCTGTTCACTACTCATATGGTTGTTATTATTGCTCACATACTTGTTTAATAGAACTAATGGATATACTATACCATTTTCATATTGTCTTTGGTCTCTTAATAATTTGTTTGTTTTGTTAGCCTTTAAATCATCCACCAAATGGTCAGCCCTAACAAACAAAGCAAGATATTCCCCTTTTTTACTCTCAAACAAGTCAGACTGTAAGCTGTTATCAAGCCTAAATATAGTATCAGATAAAATAGACATTTGTCTTTCATTGTCTTTCAACAGTACCTGTAATAATTCACAGCCATGCTTGTTGAATAAGTTCAAGAGTTCAGTGTGTAAATCTGAGCCTCTCCGTAGACCAGTGGGGTACTTCCACATTCTTAATCTTTTGGTATTCGCTCAGTCTGAGCAGCCAAGTGCTCTGGATTGTGCGGAATGCTCCGCATTTAACATCATCTTAGCACACTGTTTTTCTTTACCACAGTGAACAGTGCTGGCTCTGCTTTTCCATTTTTGTTTGGCTCGCATAACGTAATTACTGTCAATCGGCATTATGGTATATGAGCTAATCAAGTCAAAGCTCCTAAGTAAAGGAAGCTACTTGAGGAGAATTCAGCCATTTGCTGTTCTGCTACTAGTTTCCACGCAACTGCAATACCTTCAAAAAAGGTATTGCAGGCCACAGCAAGTAAGAACGATCATCGTTGTGAAGGTAGAACACTGAACTGTACCTTACAAAAATATAAGCACTATCCTTGTTAGTATAGATGCTGTGAAACCAAAGGCCAGAACTGAGACCAGATCCCATTACTCCCACCCAAATCTACTAGGCTACTCTGACAACAATAAATAACTTTTTAATAAAAATATATTTAGCGTCATTAACATTTTTATAAGAAAATCTTTATCGTGATTATGTGGTTGTCTACATTACCCTGCACACAAATATTTAACACTTTACCGCAAAATGTGGGGGCACGTGTACTATACCAACATAAACATCCAGTTTACCATCGCAGACTGAGTGGTGGTCAATACCGCTTTGCTATCCTTGTACTGCTGTGCCATATACTGTCAAGAAACACTCTTACTGTTGCTGGAGCTATAACTTTGGATTTTTTTGTTCCTGACAGATTTTTATTTCAGAAAATTTATATTAATTCATATTCTGATATTCTGTCAATGTCTTAAAGTAATAGTAGAAATATTTTAAGTGTTTCTTATTAATTCTGGGGTCTATATTAGAACATCAAGGTTTCAAAACTTCAAATGTTCTAATATCGACCCCTATTCAGTGAAAGCTAAAAATATCAAAGCAACAGAAAACCGAATTTTTTCCTAAGGAAATAATTTGGTTGTCCATTTCTGTTGCTTCAGTATTTTCAATGCTGTGGTGGAAAGTTACGGGTCAAGTTCAGATAAGTATGCGATTGAGTGCGGGTTAGGTTAGTTTAGGGTGCTGGTTAGGTATGTGTGTGATTGTGTGGACATGAGGGTTAGGGTGGGTTAGGTGAGTTAGGGTTAGGGCGTGGGTCAGGTAAGTGTGCGATTGTGTGGACACGATAGTTAGGGTGGGATAGGTGAGTTAGGGTTAGGGCATGGGTGAGGTGAGTGTGCGATAGTGATGGACCTTAGGGTTAGGGTTTGGGTTAAGGTAAGTGGATAGTTAGTGGTGTGTGTATAGTTTAGTGTAGGGTTAGGTGTAAGATTTTAGGTGTATGTGTGTGGACTGCTGTTTGTTTGGTGTGCTTGTGTTGTGTGTATGTGTTTTGGAACAGCAAATTTTTTCCCTAGGAAAAAATTCGCTGTTGTGTATGTTTGACGTTTTCAGCTTTCACTGAATAGGGGTCAATATTAGAACATTTGAAGTTTTGAAACTTCGATGTTCTATTATAGACCCTAATTCTGGATTTGTACATGATTCTATTCAGATTTGTCAAGGCTCTATGGAAATGGTGCTTTTTGTGCAGTGTGAAAATAGGGTGTTCCACATTTTGGTGGTTTGTCACACATTGATAGGCTCTGTGTTCCACAATGGCCTGTTAAGAGATTGAGACCTATGTGCTCAGTGTGAATACATTTGCGAAAATAGCTGTTTTCTTGTTGCAGTTTCCTGAATTTTAGTACAGTATATTCTAGTGTTTTAAATTGTTTATCAACTGTTCCTATATCCAAATTAACACAATGAAAGTCAAAATGATTTTCTGAAGCCTTTTCCAGCCACTGCTTCAGTGTAAAGTCGCCATTGTATGAAGCTCCACCCCCTCTGATTATGTCATAATTTGATCCTTTATGCAAATCACTGCTTTGTGATTGGTTAACAAGATCTTCAGGTTGCTTTTGAGCTGGAGTAATAAGGCTAACTGCAGAATATTGATTTTCATCACAAAGTAAATGAGGGGAAATATTCCGTCCATTTCCACAGAAATTGATAGACTGCTGGGTAAGCTGCTCCACTAAAAGAGTCAACTTCCCCACTGACTTATTTAACTCACTGTAGGCAGATAACAATGCCCTTGGGAATAGGCAATCTGTCACCTCACTTCCATCCATCACTCCACAATGACTAATAAAATAGGAACCACAAACTTGTAAAGAATGCACTTTTGTCCTTAGTAAAAGAACTTTATCAGAAAACTGAAAACACACATAGCTCCATCTTTTAGACCCAGCATGCTGTTGATGTTAAACAGTTCTGAGAAATAATATTAAGTCAGTAATTAGTTTTGTCATAGGAAATTGTCAATCTAAAAATGTGATTTATTTAGCTGTCTGCAGCTCTTGCCCAGCATTTTATGTGGGCAAAACTGAAAGATGTTTAAGGAAAAGAATTTATGAACATTTTACAGTATTTCTAAGCAGGATATAAATAATGGTTTATACCGACACTCGTCGGAGTGTCTTAGTTTTAAAAGTTTTCAGTTTGCCATACTTGAACAGGTAAAAGTGAACCCAAGAGGGGGCGATTTAAGAAATTTCCTGGATATAAGGGAAGCTTCTTGGCAGATACAGCTAAATGCATTGAATGCCCCAGGTTTGAATAACAAAATTTCTTTGCAACCCTTTTTAATTATAAGAACTTTTTTTGGAAACCATGGTGATTTGTTTTTTTAAACCATTTATTGACTTCATCGACCCCACATACAGAGTTGGAGCTTGTTTTTAAGTATTTTTTAAAAGTGTTTTTAGGAAGACAATGTATTTCTGATTATTTATAGTGTACTGAAAGTTTTGTGTGATTGCCCTTTAAACTGATAATTGGTAGGTTCATTAATTGAACAATTTATTACAAATACTTGGCTGAATTTGTGTAATATTTGATTCCAAAGAAATGCCATGCGGAGGATGAAAGTGCTTAATTAAAAATAAATAAATAAAAGCATTTTGTATGTTTTAGTACATCTTTTTCACTCCATTGTGCTGGACGATACTGTAATGAACTTTTCCACTTGTTTTTTTCAGTATTGGTGATTGTTTTTAGTCAACTGTTCTAAATTGCAAATATACTTTTTCTGAAAAAAAAATCCAATAGTCCAAATTTTATTAAGAAAATATCAAATTCAAAAGTTATATTATACAAAGGATATTTGCAAAGGTGTATAAAAAGTCTAACATTTTGGACATTAAATCCCAAAGTTGTAATTAAACAGTTCTATACATAGCTACCAATTATGCTGTTATTTTTGTTTCTTATTCTTATGATTGTCTTCTTCATATTTTTTCACTGTGCTTTATTCTTTCTTTCACTTTTTTCACCAAGAACTACTGCATATAACCTTTTGTTAGGGAAAAGCACTCATCAGTATGTTTATATTTTTCACTAAACAGTTTCTTAGTCACTTCTAGCCACGATAATGCTGAATGCTCAACCAGAACTTCTTATTCAAACAGTTTTACCAGCATGTCATCTTCTGAGCCTCCTGATAATATCTGTTATTAAAAAGTTTATGAATATGCTCACAATCATCATAGTCGGCTAAGTGATGAATATATGCAACATCCACATTTTCATAAGAATCCTTTTCACCTAAGCTATCTTCTGTTTTTTTCTGCCTCCTGTCTCTTTCCATAATGTCAGTGTCAGCAGTAGAACCCCCTGCTTCACTCTTGCTGTCCTCTTGCCTAACCCCTTCTGTTGTGTTGCTCCTCCCAGCTGCTTCCATGCCAGGAACAGGATCTGACATGCACTGACCTCTTTGAAAAGAGTATATGAATTTCCCAAGTGCCTCAGCCACGTTTCCTCTAGTCAGTATAAATATCACCTCAGGCCTCTCCTGAAAAGAGACCACTAGCCTAGTTGGACTAATCTGGTCAGCAAAGAGTAAGTAAGCAGGTAAATAAATACATACATATTCAGTGTAGCCCATGTTTTTATGTTGTTTCTAATATCTGTGCATCCTTGTACAAGCGCAGCATAATATCTGACTCATTTTTACCAAGGCTTCTGGAACTGCTTATCACACTTCCCCCTTGTTTGTGCTTCACATGTACCCTTGCATTTCTTCTTGATCAGGTCATTAATGTATAGAATATCATCTTTTTAGCCAAGTGAATCACTGACCAGCATTTACACTTCAGTGGCAATGTATTTTATATGGAAGGGTTCCATTATATGAACATAATGGGTCTTAGATTCTTTGGAAAAGAAAACTTGGAGATCTTCATTTAAAAGTATCATTGCTAAACAAAAGGTAGTATTTTTAGATATGGAATTGAAAGTGTACAGAAATAAGTAGTTTCAAACAATGTCACCCAAAAGAAATACAGGAGACATTTGCTTTGCTCTGTGTGAAAAGCTGCCTACTACTAATTTTGAAAGATAGTATTACTTATAGTAAATATATAAGGCTTACAAATTGTTTTGAAGACTTGTGGGTGAATTTAAAAATAATTCATATGTATGTGCTACGTCATATAAAATGAAGACAATCATAAGCATATTAAGTAATAGTGATGAATGAATATTTATTGCCTACAGAAAGCTAAAGAAATTTTGGAAGCTAATCAGGGGACATACATAAAAGTAATGGAACAGGCAGGCAACATTATCATATAATATTCACAAAAAAACTTAGCAAGCTTTTACTAGATATGGTGCATATTTGGGCAGACTACTATGTTTTATTTACTGCTATTTTGGAGATTAATTTCAAATGCATTTATGCAGAGATAGGTAGCTTCTATGTTATGCCATGTTATACCAATGGCTTTAGAAGCAGTTTTAGGCTAAATTAATGCAACTATGTAGGCATTGGAGATACTTTTAAATTAAATAATAATAAGATTATAGCAACACAACAGCTTCAGTACAATAGTTCATTTGTCATTTATGAAATTCTGCAGGAAAATATTATACTGGGGAAGGCAACATATGAGATAAAAAATATGCAATGGAGCATATACTTGGTCCCGAGGATTATATAACTCTGCAACAAGATATTTATAATAAAGAATATTTTAATGTAAGAATGTGCATGATTTTAAGGAATTGAGAGAGGTTCCATATGGGTATATATTTCATTGTGAATACACATTGGCAGGCAGTTTCAATACAATGTTTGAGAAATAAGGCAATCAAGCAGCATATCAGATGCTGTAAAGACTGATGAATTTTGGGGTACCTGTTCCTGTTGGACTTTTTCTAGATGAAGTACTGGCCCTGTGTGAATCATTAGAACTTGCACTTTTTCCTTAACAATGTCAGTACTACTCTAGTACTAGAAAACATTAATATCTAGGCTGAGTTCCCTTTATACTTAGAATTAGCAAATGTGCATCCCATTTATTCTTGCAGCTTAAAACCTTTGGTCACCTTGCTGTATAATGATTTATACACTAGTCTGTTCTAGCCTTATTTCTTAAGAGGATACATATTTTAACAATCCTCTTTTATAATTAGCAATTATCAACATTTCATAGAAAATCTGCTTATTCTCCTCAGATGTCTGTTAATGAGTGTCATTGTGGTAGACAAATAGCACCTAAAGACTTTAAGTTACAGTTAGGTCACATACTTAGTTAAGGAAAATAAAATGGTTAAAGTTAGAAGGTTAACAACAATACATTATTTCTATTACTTAAAATAGCTGGTGAGTTACAGAAAAGCAACCAACATTCATTAGGGGCCCCTTCATGTTAGATCTGTAAGGCATAAGACCTTGAAAGAGGAGCTAGAACCTAATACATTAAAAAGGATAAATTATTTTGCATTGACTGTCACTGACTCCGCTAAGAAGATTTTCAAAGATACACAGAAATGGCATGTGAAGTTTTAAAAAATAGTAATCACTAACCTTGCTTTTTTAGACAGAGTAGATAAAGCTGTACTGATGTCTGCTGGATCAGAGAGGTATAAATTAATGGATTAAAGTGAACAGATCAGTCTAGAAAAGCCTTTACAAATAGAATATTCATTGTTGGAGTTTGAGAACGTCTTCTTTACCAGACATACAGTGGCATTACCTGATCAGCCTACTCTATATCACACTTTCCCTAACAACATAACACCTTTCTATCCTGCAAAATAAACATCACTGACTCCTTATCCCCTTTTTCCATCTACAGAAACATTAACAGAAACACCAACAGCAATATACATTAACAGAATACACAGCCCTTTCTACTTCTTAGCTTATCACTGTTAATCACACAAAGGGCTCACACCTGAAATTAAACTTAGACAGTGCCTCACTTAGCAAACTGCACCCAAAATTCCTGAAAATCTTAGCTGAACAAATTGATAAATCACTCAACTATATATTCAGTTTATCACTAACTACAGGGAAGTTACAGCATGCCGTTAAATATTCCATCATTATTACCATACTCCAAATCCCTAAACCCTTTAATCTCAAAGACTCCAGATCCATATTTATCCTATGTCACATAACAAAAATCTTTGGAAAAATGAACTCTTAACCTATGTCTCCTTTGTGATCAGCAGCATGCCTGTAGAAACTCATATACTATCACAACATCATTAACTACAGCTACAAATATTTTGTATAACAATATGAACAATGCACTTATTACTACAAGAGTATTCATAAGTCTAACTAGGGCATTTGAAACAGTGAGCCATTCTCTCCTACTCCAAAAACTTTACAAATTAAGCTTTGGAGAAAATATATTTGAAAGGTTCTATAACTACTTAAAATATATGACATTCTAACTATACTTGAATAAAACTTTCTCCAGCTTTGTAAAGTTAAGCAACAGAGTAACACGAGTATCTGTCTTGGACTCTTACTTTTCTCCATCTTTATAAATGACATCACTTTGGATATCCAAAATCTAATACTAATAATTTTCACTGATGACATTTGTATGATAGAGTCCAACAAAGCAATCCATTCCTTACAAACTTAATTTTCAGATAAGCTTCAATAAAGCAACCACTTGGCTAATTTGCAACAAGCTATTACTCAGTGCTAAAAATAATGTAATACCTCTTTTCCTCTCCTCAAAAACTAGGTACTCCCTCTACCCTTCTTCTTACAGATAACAATAGAAATTAAAATTCTAATGTTATGCAACTAAAGTACGTAGGTCTCACTCTAGAGCCATCACTTGTCTTCTCCCTTGATATAGAAACAATAACCTCTAAGGTCCTTAAGCAAGTAAAGCTATGCTATCAGATCTCTAACTTACCATCCTCCAACCCAATGACCTCCACAACCAAAAATGTTGTATCCCCAAAACTAAACTACGTTCTGCCTCTACTGTGCTTGCACTCAGTCTAAAACCCTTAAAAACTACAAACCATTAAAAATAAGATAATTTGCTCTTCTAGCAGACACAAACAAACATTATTATGAACTCTTATACCAAATTAACTGGCTTCCAGCAAGGCAGCATACCTCCATCCACTCTTACTTACAAAAGTCTTCTCAATGATTACTGTCCCCCCCTTAAAATATTGCTTCCAGTCAGGGAAAAGAAGCTACTCCCTTAGAAGCAGCCAAGCTAATTTTCTCCCTCTTCCTTTAATCAGACCCAAGTTCAAAAATGCAATTCCAATCTAGGCCCTTCTATCTGGAATGATCCCCCAAATTAAGTAAAAAATAGTCAAAGTCTGCAACCCTTCAAAACATCATTAAATGAATGCATGTGCAATGAAACAAAATATAACTTCTTTCACAACACATGCTAAAGCAATACAATGCCCGACTTGCACGTGTCTAGAACATACTGAATGGGGCACTGCTACAGTCATCCCTCTCCATAAAGGGGGAGTGACTACAGACCCTGAGAATTATCACCCCATTAGCCTGATGAGTCTGATATGTAAAGCTATGGAGCGCATCATCATGGACTTGATTAACAAAGATATAGGAAACCTCCAAACTCTGGACCCCACTCAGTTTGGCTTTGTAAAAGGGAGATCATGCCTGCTCAACTGGTTGACTTCTTTGAGTCAGTCACCAGGGCTGTGGATGAAGGTACGGCAGTGCATACAGCCTACCTTGATCTGGCCAAGGCCTTTGATCGAAAATTGTGAATTCATGAAAAGCATTAAAGTATGGAGAGTGCCGAAGGGCCTCCATCATTGTAAGTTTCCTAATGGTTTAGTTTTGAATTCCCCTTTGTATCTTGAACTTATTGAACTTTTCGATCATCAGGGCTGTGAGTTGTTTGAGGTTCTCATTAAACACAATCACAAGATGATTGATAATTTGTTCAAAGAAGCTATGGAACTGGAGAAGGTTATTCATGCTGACCTGTTGTTTGAGCAGTATAAGGACAGTTTTCTGAATATTTTCACTTCTATTGATAAAATTGCTTAGGATGTTCAAACTAGAAAAGAAAAAAAGTTTGAACGTGATTGCCTTGATTATTCTAAGGGACTAGCCTATCCCAAACCTTCTGGTGGGCTAATTACAACCAATGAGAGGCCTCTGATGGATGCTGCCTATCAAGATGATGATGCCAACCAAATTAGCCCTGCCCCTTTAGATCTTGGATTGCCGAGATGCTCAGAGAGAATCAGACAGCATTACAACAATTACCAGAACACCAGGAACAGGGAAACAAACACAAATGGGGGCCACGTATGGCAGCAAAAGAGGAGAATGAATCAGACTCAAGTTCGTTGATTTTGGATTTAACCGCAAACTCTACAGGGCTCTATGTGGAAGGCCCTTACTTGGTAAAGGACACAACAGGTGACTTTAGCATGTATAATTACATGGGCATTCTATTTGACTCTAAACTTGCTAAATTTTTGAGTAGAGGTTTCAATTTTATTCCAACCGCTCATTCTAGAATTGGCAATTTTATTATTGATTTTAAGTTATTTTGCTGTAAAAGTAACCTCAAAATAATGTTCAAAGATAGATTATTTGAGGATGCAGTGAATAATATTAGAAGGAACAGTGTGTTCAATCCCCCACTAGTTTTACCACTGTTAGCGTTTGAAAAATTATGTGAATTTGAGTTTAGAGAGCTTGTTTGTGGAAGCAATAAACAAGCAACTAAGAATTTGTTGGCTTGTGAAGATGAATTGTTGTGACAGGTGTGTAGAAATAAAACTATTTGGGTTATGAAACCCAAAAAGGGAGGGTTGTTATTATGAATACTAACAACTATCTAAACAAAATGTTCCTACTTATGTGTGATGATGATTTTTATGAGGAGACTTCTTTAAATATGGTTAAAATTACTTATTCTAGGATTGATTGGTTGTGACAAGACATGCTAGATCAGGGACAGATTAGTATAGACAAATGGTCTTATTTAGATGTTAAATTTCCTGTTATTCCTGCTATATTTGGATTACCCAAGGTACACAAAGATTTAAGGGACCCCCCCTTGAGACCAATTGTCAATGCCTCCAGGTCAAAAACTCATCCTATGGCTAGGTTTATTGATTTGAAACTTTAAAAAGTTTTGGAAGGATTCCCACATATTTGCAAGGATTCATGGGACTTTTTAAGTAAAGTGGCCAAAGTTAAATAAAATAATGATTTTGTATTTTGTACCATTGATGTGGTCAATGTGATTCCTCACGATACTGGCCTTGAATGGTTTCACGAATTCTTAGTAGAGTTAGGAACTTTGTCTAGCAATGAAATAAATTTTAGACCTTTTAATGGGGTTAGTTTTGAAAAATAACTTTGTTTTCATTGATGGGCATTACTTTCTCCAAAAGAAAGGTGTTGCTATGGGAGCAGCTTGTACCCCCAGTTTTTCTAACATAATGATGCTGCAATGGGAAAGGAAATATGTTCTAGGGAATTTTGGGGAGTCACCACCCTGGGACATTTATATGTGTTTCCTAGATGATATTATTATTTTTTTTTGGAAACAGCCGGAAGTGGAATTACAGTTTTTTATTGATTATTTTAATCAAACTACCCCATTTTTGAAATTCACCTCTAAATGGCATTCCAGTGAAGTTTCTTATCTTGATGTGCGTTTAGTAAAAGATGTTATGTATCAGAGAATAGTCAGTAATATATTTAGAAAACCCACATACTCCAATAGTCTTTTGCACTATGGTAGTTGTCATCCTGGCTTTCAAAAACATGGCATTGTTAAAGGTCAATTTTTTGTTTAACTAGAATGGTGTCTGAGAATGTGACCTTTAATGATGAATCAAAAATTTTAATAGATATGTTTCTATCTCGGGGCTACCCAGAAGATTTACTTAATGAGGTTTATCTAGAAATTAGTCAAAAAAGAGCAAATGTTTTTTATCTCCCCCTTTTAAGGGCTGTGTGCAATGGACAAACTAACAATATGAATGCGGAGGTAAATATTAATAATAACAGCAAAAAAAGACTATTCACTTTCTTTTATTACTATGTTTTCACCTGAGTGCCCACATATTTACAGAATATTAAAGAAAAATTGGAACTTGTTTTCATGTTATACCGAGTTTAAGGATATTTTTGATAGTGGTATCAAGATGATATATAGGAAAGGGAAAAGTTTTAAGGAAATCCTTGAATTTTCTGCCTCAACTGAGCTCAATGTGCCTCTTAGGAGAAAAGGCACTCACAGATGTGGGTTTTGTAATCAATGTAAATATCTTATTGAACAGGATCAGATCTGTGTGAATGGTATTTATATTAACAACTTTTTTTTTAAACTGCAATACCATTGGCGTTGTCTACCTTGCTCTCTGTAGGCAGTGTAGTTGTTTCTACATTGGTAAAACCCAAATAAAGTTTAGAGAGTGTGTGCATGAACACATTTTAGATATCAGGAAGGGTATCAAAAATAATGCTTTATCGGGGCACATCCCCAGCACGGGTTTGGTTTTATGGGGCTTGATGTTGTTACTAAAAACATAAGGGGTGTTTCCTGGAATGATTTGATTGAGAGTAGAAAACTTAGGTGGCAAATTAAATGCTTGCACATACAATGTTACCCCAAGCAAGAGAATATCATTAGTTTTACTCAGTACTCCTAATGCCTCTCTAGACAGAAAGAGGAAAACATTAGTTTTACTCACTAGTCCAACTGCTTCTCTAAACAGAAAGAGGAAAACATTTCCATATCCTCTTTTCATTAGAGGAAAATGACTTTTTATCTGAAACTAACTGATTCCTGATTGACCTAACATGACCCTTCTGGTCAGGAAGACATGGAATTTCATATTGATAACAGCTCTCTGAGGGTATAGCCTTCCATGAGATTGCTGATGTAATGGCTGAATGTTTTAATCTGGAAACTGGGAGTTTTCCTTCCCCTTACTCAGAAATGTCAGTAACAGGGGATGGTACCCCTATTATTTTCAGGATACTTCTAATTTAACTTCTCTAAACCATAATTCCCAAGCAATAGTGTCTAAATATTTGTTTCTGAGGTGTATAGTCCCCAAAGACAGGCTTATGTTATAATTAAACTCGGCAGCTATAATGCTGAACTAGAAAGAAAGTTTTAGAAGGAAACTATCTCATTAACCTATGCTTAACTTCTCTTTCTAATAACAAGAACTTAAGGTAATAGGTAACTGTAAAGAGCAGTTAATGTTTTGATCAAAGCTGCTAGTACATGACTCACTTATGCTAACACAATGCATCCAGATTTTGTATACTTTGCATCGTTTGTCAAATAAGGATAAGTTGATGAAAATGAGCTTCACTCCTGGCAAAGATAAAAGTCTCATTTCTCTGTGTGCTTATTATTTGGTGACACTAACTGCCACACAAATTGCAATCAGGACACATACTTGGTTAAGAAAAAGAATGCATGCTCCCCTTCTGATTATGATATTTGCTAAGAATGCCTTTGTGCTGAATTAGAAGATGATCTGTTTATAGAGATGGAAAAGCATGGAAATGTTAGTTCTGCAGTTGGTCAGTTTATTTCCAATGCCAAGCCTTTTTTCTGGAATTTTTCAGTTTACCAAATGTTCTTTTTGCAGAATATATTCCCAAAAACAACATTACAAAAATAAAAAATATATAGTGGACATTTAAAATAGATTTGAACAAGAGAGAGTTTCAAAATGCTGTGCAGTCTTAGCCATTAACACTAATATCCAGAGGGGACGGTCTACTATTTTTATTCATCTGACAATAGATTACTACAAATAAACTTATTTAGAAAGTTAAAATAAATAAAAACCAACAACCAAGAAAAGGGACTAGTAACTAAAATAAAACAATAAAATAGACCAAAAGTTCAGTCCCAGCAAGGCAGATGATTAAGGCACAAATCTCAGTCAACAAATACAATAAAATAATAAAGTTTAATAACAAAAAGTAAGCGCTTTTACAAGCAGTTATCAACTGTGAAAGTGCTTGCTTTTTGTTATTAAACTTTATTATTTTATTGTATTTGTTGACTGAGATTTGTGCCTTAATCATCTGCCTTGCTGGGACTGAGCTTCTGGTCTATTTTATTTAGAAAGTTATTTATAAAGACTGTTCAATAATCATTATACAGAATTATTCCATGGCCCAGTACTATAAATCC